>NC_056500.1:9405753-9468701 GCF_014905685.2 Nematolebias whitei
CACAGTGATTGCTGGACATGGGCACCAGCGACCCCCGTGACCCAAAATGGAATAAACGGGTAAAGATAATGGATGGATGGATGGATGGTTTTCCTAGTTTTGAACAAAGCTAGGGACTGGCATTGCAAAGGCTATAAGTCTTGTAGTGTACAGCTAATGATTTACAGTTGTCCCTACATAAATGAACAATAAATAAATACAAATCTATAATAAGCCACTTACACAAACATGCATTCATATAAAATTCATTCATTCATTCATTCAATCTTTATTTATACAGGTTAATCCCACTGAGCCACGACGACTCATTTACAAGAGGGACCTGTTCCAGACAGAACATATAAAGTACAGACAACAATAACAATCAACGTAACAATAAACTACAGTAAAAATGCAGTTAAAATAAGAGTACAGTAATCCCTCGCTACTTTGCGATTCATTTTTCACTAACTCGATCTATCGCGGTTTTTCAAAGTAAGCTTGGACATGACACACAATTGGCTGATTGATGGATGAGCCTCACGATCGGCATGGATGTTTTATATATGATAAAGTATTTAAAATGATTTAGCACCTGTGTGCAGCTTCCTCCTACAGCTGATCAGCTGATCTCCGTGCATAGCGGAGAAGTGGGCGTGGCCGAGAGTGCAGCCGAAGGGAGAGAGTTGAAATCATGACATTCTGTGCTCTTTTAGAGCGTTTAGAGTTTAGAAACATTGTTTAGAATATTTCAAGAGTGTGGGAAGGGTTTAAAATGCCTATATATATATATATATATATATATATATATATATATATATATATATATATATATATATAGTAATTACCCCTTAAAGAAAGCAAGGTGGACAACTTCAGTTCCTGTTGCCAGGTGTTCCAGGTTGCAGGAGCTGAGTAGGAAAAGGCCTTTTTGCCAAGTCCAGTCTGCACTGAGGGGACGCTGCAGGTAATGATGGCCATAGAGCTCATGCAGCACGCTGTAACTGCACTGACTGCGTGACAAGTGGGAGGAGATATAAGAAGGTAGCTGACCAAAAATACATTCATATTAAAAAATATCTAATTCTGGTTATTTTTCAACAAAGTCATAATAAAATATTTATTGAAAACAGCAATAAAGCTTTTACAAACCTTAAACCATGTTCATTAGTCTGTTTTTTCTTCTTCTATATTATGAAATTGTTGATTTTGTAATTACTTTGAAATCAGCACATAATAAATTGTAACAAGCTGCTGTTTCTGTTGTTTTTTTATTTATTTCAGGTATAAATGAATGACAATAAATGCTAAAATATACGGCATATGCCTACTTTGTAGTCAACATTATTGTGCAGTTGCTAAAGAACAATAGAGAACAGATGTTTAGGTTTATCTTATTGACTCTGATTCTGTTGTGATGGGACCAAACTTCATGTCACAACCAAGAACTTCTTATAAAGAAGGACGGAGACAAATAGACCCGACGTGAAACATTAAACGGACACACACCTCTCGTCTGTCAGTAGCACAGCTTACTGAGCGTCTCTGTCGAGGCTGTGTTTTTAATAAAAAAAGGCTTTGCCTTTTCAGCAGGAAATCCTCCATGATTAATCGGCCTTTAGGAGCTGTGGGGTGATCCAGTAGAAACTGTGGCAGAAGCATATTTCACAGAAGCTGTCATGACATTTGGTGGTTGTTTGGCTGTAACTGAACCTAGTGGCTCCCAGACTTTATAGCTTCTGAAACACAAAAACAGCAGCTGAGACTTGCAAAATAGCAAACTTCTAGTTTAAATCTAATAAAATATGTTGGGTTTTTTTGTAATAGTAATGAATAAATAGATAATAAAACAAGCAGTTTGCATTTAAAGCACAACCTTGAAAGTATTCAGCACTATAAATGTACGCTCTATGTCTGTAATAACCTCTGACAGGAAACCGTCCACGACTAAAACCACACCTACGATCAATAATAATTATTGAAAAGCTGGTCCAGATCTGCCTGTCTTCATCTCAAAGACATACTCCAGTAGTTTAAATCTGAAATACTGGGGTCACTGCCAAGATGGGTACAATAAAATAATGTGTGCAGTCAACAACGCAGTTTGCAAACCCTGTTCAAACTGTGGCCTAAAGGCTTATTGGTCACAAACACTCAGAGTTCAGTGAGACTACGAGGTAAAATTAGATCTTTTTCCCACAATCTTGAGTCACCAACTTGTCTCTAATATTCACAACCCAACAAGACAATTACTAATTATTGTTGGCATTTTGTTTACCGTTTAGTTTCTGTGGGTATCATTTGGCAAACAGTAAACCAGAGCGATCTGAAGGACAAGAGGGAGATTCTTTTAGTGCAAATACATTTAAAATGCATTACAAAATTTAAATAGAGGTTGTCCTGATGAAAAAAAAAATGTTTAAAGGGAGGCAGTTCCTTTTTATTTTAATTAGATTGTTAGAATGGAGTTTTTTGGAATGATGTGTTTTTTTTACGTGTAGCTCGGATTAAGTAACGTATTGTGTGCGTGTGTGTAGGCTGCTTTGTTGCCGACGATAAATCAAGGGGACTGACTGAAGTCTTGGAGTGGGAGCTTGACAAATGAAAGGCTGAACGACCGATGCTTCACTCCATCAAGAAGAAAATTGCATGTTGTAATTTGTACCAAAAACGACTCGACTTCATCGTCCTGCAGCTTCTTCTTCTTCTTCTGCACAGATTTAGTTTTCCAGCTCATACCATCAGCCTAATTCAACCTTTTGTCTGTTAGACTACTGCTACAGGATAATTTGTTTACGTCTGCTGCGGGTCAGAGCTTTATTACTGGTGACATTTAAAAAAAAAACAAACGTCTGAACATTCATTAGTGAGCATGTTTCTAAAAGGCAGGGATGTTAAAGAGCGCTCTTAAAAGTTGAAACACCGATTATAAAAGCCATAACGCATCTACACAACTTTCACAAGAAACAGGATTAGAAACCCCACGTATATATCAACTCCCTATTAAACAGCTTAACTAATAACAGAACTTTGACCTGTGAGGTGAATTTTTCACTCTTTTTCTGTTGATGTACATAAAAATATGATCGAATGTTTCCTTCAAGAGCAAATAGAACAATTCAATGCAGCACCAATATGACACAAGATGTCTTATATTTAGCCTAGCGTTAGTTTAATAGTTCAGATTTCTGTTTTTATTAAGTTTCTCCAGAAAAAAAAGAGGCATTTCTGTTTTTGGTAAGGCTGATACAGAATCCCCTTGAGGTAAATCTAGAAACAAAGTGCTGACAGCAGGACTGATTCGTGTGAAGATGAAGCCATACAAAGTCTTCTAAGGAATAAAAAGAGGCTCAAACTGGACAAATTTCTCAGAAAAGGGCTAAGACCTGTGGTGTAAACTAGAACAAATGTTACGAGGACTTTAAAGGGCTTTTAATAATCAGTGTTCAAGACCTACAGAGCTCAACCCTTTCAACTTTTCACCCTAAATCTTCAATTAGTTAATCGTTTTGTACTGTGACTCTAAATAACAGCTCAGAATTGTTAAATACCAAAACTACCTGAAATATTAATTTATTTTTACAGAACAGAACGGCTTGCAGTTGGTCATAAAAGATCATCTGTTGTGGATTATGCGACTACATTAAAGTGCAAAATTAGTCATTCATTAATTTATCGCCGCTTCAGGATGTTTATTCAAAATGACTCGATCATCGTATTCTGCAGTCAGCGTGCAGCGCTCGCAGCCAATTATGACACGCAACACGATAAAATATCAACGCCGAACGTTTAGTGTCAGTACAGCCTTTAGAGTCAAATTAAATCATTGGTTAAGAGCACACAGGGGATCTGTTATGTAAAATAAACAATTTAATAAGATTTAAAAAAACGAGTGTAATGAACATTAAAACATTTGGTGTGTTTTTATTTATTTGGGGGTGTTAGTCTTTGCCTCAGGTGTTGCAGTTCAAGTATCTGGGCATCTTGCTCATAAGCGAAGGTAGGATGGAGTGAGAGATGGCATCTATCGACAGCTCCGGGCCTCATCCTCAGTAATGACGGTGTTGTTTTGGTCAGTTGTGGTGAAGAGTTGAGTCAAAAGGCAAATCTTTCGATTCACTGATCTGTCTATGTTCCACCCCTCACCTATGGTCATGAGCAGGGGTCTGCAACTTTTACAATCATAAGAGCCATTTTTGCACCTTCAGAATCAGAATAAACTTTATTGGAATTGCACCGAGGTACAACGCGAATATGTACGTACAGTCGTCAGAAAGATGGGCGAAGTGCACGAAGCTGCAACTACAGGAGAGCGCGGCCATTTTATCCTTATTATTATTATTCATTCACTAAATTAAACGTGTCCAGCTTTAGGTCTGTTGGAGGGGGGTTTTGTGGCCAGTAGGGGCCACACATTATAAAGCTAAAAATATCTAATGATTTTTAACATTAAGTGATATTTTTACAATTTAAAACAAAAGAAAAACCAGGTTCTTGTAAAAAGGAGAAAAAAATTGTTTTTTTTGTTGTTTTTTTTACATAGTATTAAAAAAAAAAAACTATGAACTATGCAGACCTGTGATTATTTTTTTTAATAGTGGACAAAATAATTAAGTATAGAAATAAAGCATACAGTTAAAGTGAGTATGTTTTACTTCTTGTATTAGTTCACACATTTGCAAAAGAATGGCCAAAGGAAAAAAAAAACTGAAATACGAAAACTGTTCATAGCTTCTTCTTTTTTTGTTTGTTCTTATAACAACCAATAAAATTCAGTTTTATGTCAGTTTTGGTCAAAGTTTGAAAGAGCTGCTGCAGCGGGACCAAAGAGCCGCATGTGGCTCTAGAGCTGCAGGTTGCAGATCTCTGGTCATGAGGTTTGGGTTATGACAGGAAGAAAAGATACAAGCAGCTGAAAATCCTCCATAGGGTGGCCGGACTCAGCCTATGCTCCTTTTCCATGAACCTTTAGTACCGGTACAGCATGGTTTGACTCAGCTCGGCACGGCACGAGTTGCGTTTCCATTATACTTTCAGTAGTGGTTCTAGTGGGCAGGTTCAGAGTACAAAAATTGACATCACGCTCCTTACCAGCTGGTGGCAGTAATGCTGGTGGTAAGACACTGAAACAGCTTTCAGTACAGGGGGATAATTTATTTGGAAGTTTCTGGTAAATTAAAAATAATACAGATTATTAAAATGATCAAATTAAACAATATAAATCCTAATAATGCACTTTAGTTCAACATTAAATCTCTGATGAACCAGACGCTACAAAAACATTTAAAATTGTATATTTTCTTCATCATTTGACGTATTTGCACTCATCGTGTCTACTTTTATTGTTCAATTTAGATGTGTGGTTTTGTTTCTTAGATTATTTTATTTTAGCGTTGATTTAAAGTTTAATTCTTGTTTGGTGATTTGAACATCTGTGGGTTAGAATAAAGTTGAACTAAAGGCTGTAACTTCTTTAAACATATTTGAGGGACATATTCCTGAGAGATCCAATAATTTTGTGTCTTTTTATGATTTTTCAGCTGAATTAACTTTAATTAACAGATTATTTAATTAAGTCATTAAAGTGAAAACTGGATTTCATGATAAAGCCGTTTATTTAGTATTTAGTGGGTCGGCAGCTCGTATGATCCTCCGCAGTGACCGGCGGAGCTCGGAGCTGGGGAGATGATGCCCTGCCCGGCCTGAGGGGGCTCTGAGGAGAGGACCGGGGGGACCAGTGGAGCTCCAGCTAGCTCGCTCTGAATTTTGTCGTTGGTCACCAAACACACACACAAAAAAAAAAAAACACTGCACTTCAGCATTAGATCACGGTGTTGTCATTATTGTTTTTAAAATCTTAAAAATAGGTCCAGCCGCTCCTCAAGTTCGAGTTATTGCAAATGGCGGATCGAGTTGTTGTGAAAGTTTCTCAAACAACCAGTGACTCCATCCCCTGACCAATCAGCGACCGACAGTGTTCTGACGTCACGGTTTGTTCCACAAACTAGTGGAAAAGCCTTGGAACCGTGCCGAGTCGGCCCGTGCTATACCGTTACTAATGGAAAAGGGGCATTAGAGAAAGGGGAAGAAGCTCCGTCATCTGGGCGGAGCTCAGAGTAGAACCACTGCTCCTTCACATACAGAGTCAGTTGAGGTGGTTCAGACTTCTGATTACAGTGTCTCCTGAATGCCTCCACTGGAGGTTTCTGGGCACATCCCAATGGGAAGAGGCCCTGGGGCAGACTCAGAACTCGCTGGTGGGGTTATACAGCATCTTCTCTAGCCCGGGGACACCAAGCTTGGGTTAATTAGACCCAAAGGTGCAGCCTTTAGCCCTAAAAACGAGAACCGGAGTGAAACCACAGGTGGAGAATTACGGTGACGTTTCATCTGATGAGAGGTGGAGACTCTCAGTCACCTCCGGCAGGCTGCGTAAGTCAATCTGCGCTGCAGTGTAAAGTTAAATTGCTGTAATTTTAATCTAACAGCAACTCACAGCTTGACATGCACCTAAAACAGGTGAAGTGTCTCATGAAATCACATCTTTCATGGCAGCTTGTTCATCTAGAGTCCAAGAAAAGACATCAAATCATGCGCACCTAACGCACCACAGCTCACCACAATACTCTCATTCGTCTGTGTGTCACAAATAATACTGATAATTTAAACAAGCTCCAGTAAATCGAGCGTCCCCCTTTTTTAAGGCTTTATCTGCCATGTTTATTTCAGGTGGAAGTGGCTGAGATGATGCACGTCACGGCCAAACTCAACGCCGCCGTGATCGCACAAAATCAGATCTATCTGTCAGGGACTGCTCCGTCTCCATGGCAACCGGGAGCTCCTCGAAGACAAACAGTTTGCTGTTACTCAAACATGACGTCGGCGGAGAGCCACGCTCGGTGACCTTGCTGCCACCTGGGGCCGTGGTCACGAAGACGGAGGGTTACAGAAGATAATCGACCGGTCAGACAAGAACAAATAACAAATGGAGTTCAAACGAGTGACGCAAGGAGGGGGTTTACAGATGTTACAGGACCGATGTCACGGTCTCGTGCTTTCTTTCTGGCATAACAAAGTCTTTGAGGATTTACCTCGTCAAGCGTTTACAAGCAAGTAGACTGAGACAAGGACATTTCATGGTTTAACCTTGCAAATTAAAAAATGAAAAACAAAAGCGAATGGAGAAAGAAACATGTTTATCCTGCAAAAAAAGCTTATTCTAATTTAATTATTGTAACTGCTTGAGGTTTAGGAGCAAAGACTCTTCAGCTGTACAATTAAAACAGACGTCAAGAGAGGCTTGAAGAGAAACACAATGGATGCTGTGACGCTCCACACAATGATGAAAGGAGGTGAGATTTATGAAAAAGGTGTGATTATTTTTAATTTCTCTGCTGTTTACCAAGAACTATGAAACAGAAATGTCTCATTGGTAAAGCTTTATGTCCAAACGCAAAAAAAAAAAAAAAAACATCTTGAAAATTTTAAAGAAATTTTAAAAAATAGTTTCAAGCTCCTTGCCGTTACCCAATTTATCCAACTTCAACACAACACACTGCCATTTTGTTGGAACTCTTTAGTGTTACAAATCAAAACAAAGAGACCGCTTCAGTATTTGTTGGTAAAAGCTAAAATGTTGTTTGCTCATCATCAAAAGAATCAAATGAGCTAACTGTGTCATGGAAGCCAGACGTTTTGCTAATCCTCAACCAGGGATTTTTCCTCCCAAACCAAATCTTAGAATTTTGGTTCACAAATGAAAATGTACTATAAAATAAAAAGAAATAAATCATAATGTTTATTTTAATATGTCGATATTGTTTTTCAGTGTTTTATTTTTCCCGTACACGTTTTGCAATCGAGCTACTTCAGCACACTTTGTGGTTTTGTAACAGTTCTAATTTCAATATGTTCAGCTAATTCAAATGATGTGGCTTGCAAATGTTTACATTTATTTACCGTATTTTTTGGACTATAAGGCACACTTAAAATCCTTTAATTTTCTCAAAAATCAATAGTGAACCTTATAATCTGGTGTGCCTTATGTATTAATTCTGGCTGTGCTTACTGACCTAAAACCAATTTTATGTGGTATACGGCACTCAAATATCTGTCAAAATGTTTTTGTTTCACTTAATGCTCCTTATAATCCAAAAAATATGATACAAATTTTTCTCCATAGAAATACGTTATTACTTCAGCTCCTTCAAAAACATA
The DNA here is from genome assembly GCF_014905685.2 of Nematolebias whitei. Taxonomy (NCBI): domain Eukaryota; kingdom Metazoa; phylum Chordata; class Actinopteri; order Cyprinodontiformes; family Rivulidae; genus Nematolebias; species Nematolebias whitei. The sequence goes on from NC_056500.1 coordinate 9,413,950, forward strand.
GTTCTTTTGGCATACTTGTTCTATTATTGTCTTTTATGTTAGCGTACTTTTAATTTTTAGCCAATGTGCTGCTGCTTTTAGCTAGCCTTTAGCTACTTTTAGCTTTAAGCTACTGGCCAGTGCTAACTGCTTAGCTTAGCCACTTTTACCAATTTTTATTTTTTGGGTCTAGCCTTTTGATATTGTTAGCTCCTGGCTATTCTGTTGCTGTTTAAAGTTTTTAGCTAGTGTTTTGCTACTTTTAGCTTTAAGCTACTGGCCAGTGCTAACTACCTAGCTTAGCCACTTTTACCTATTCTTGTTTTTTGTGTCTCGCTAGCCTTTTGCTACTTTTAGCTGCTAGCTATTCTGTTGCTGTTTAAAGTTTTTAGCTAGCCTTTTGCTACTTTTAGATTTGGGCAAAAGTTTTTCAACATTTAGCTTTACTCTTGTGTTTCGCTACTTTTAGCTAGCATTTTACTGCATTATGTTCCTGGATTATTGAGCATGCATCTTTTTTTTAATTTTTTTATTTAGCTTTAGCAAATCCATTTCAGCTCTCAGCAGCCACACTGTATACATTGTGAAAAATACAATTTTTCTTGATTATGTTTGTGACATTTAATTGAAAATTAAAAACACTACACACAAATATATGAGATATATAAAAAAGAACATGTGGAGACAATAAGATCCAGACTTTTTCAATAGCAGGTTTTTGTCTCGGTCTCTTCATGACGTTTTCAAAGAAAGATGCTCTCTCAGCAGAAAAATCAATGAATGCATAACATTTATTGATAATACCATAGATTGATTAATGTGTTATAAATATCCTCAGCTTCATTCAGGAAGCTCCTTCTTATTCTTGCTAATCTTGAAAAGAGCAATATAAACATTTACAGACAGCGGGTTTAGATGTCTATAAAACTTCTAGAGTAAATGAATCCTACATTTAAGCCCAGATGTTTATGATCAGCTCATGTTTAATCTTCTGAACCGTTTTAATCCATAAATGCTCAGTGAGCTTGTTTCACTCGCTGATTATTAGGAAGAATAATCTCTGTGAATGAACGCAGCTGATGTTTCTCTTCTCAGACACAGCTCTTCCTTGAAGAAAAATATTAGACTGTGTGTAATTAAAAAAAAGTTTTTTAAAATTGGTGTTGCCAGAGTGGCACATCTGTAACACCTCTGGGTGTGTCTCTTTTTCTAATCAATTGATAACAAAAACAGCACCATTAAATTTGAACTTTAATTCTCTACAATGTATCTTTGTTCATTGTCTGCCCGTCTAATATTATCAATGTTTTTTTTTGTTTTTTTAATGGAAGTCAAAGTCTTCTCAACTCTTGTCAATGATGAAGTCAGAAATTACACACATTAACACCCCCAGTCTTAATAATCTGTCAGCCTCTCAGCAGTTCTGCTCCACAAAGGCTGTATTGAATGTATAAAAATGTCTTTATACTAAGCTGATGTGTAAATAAGATGCTCTGATGTTTTACAAATTAAAACAGCTGTTTTGTTCTGCTCTCTCGTTTTGATATTTCTTATGAATCTTTGATGGGAGTTTGACTTTCCACTGGCAGCTTCTTCAAAGCCCCCGGGCAGCTTCAATCAGCTGAGCAGAGACTTGAAGCTCTTCAAAAACCATCACCTGGCGAGAAAAGACAGGCAGGCCTCCTGAAGAACAAGGACAGCCCTCAGAGGAAGCACTCGTTATTATTTCTCACAACTTTACCTCTCGAGGTGGAACAAGTGTAGGTCCACAAGTAGAAATAGTTTTAAATGTCCTGTTTTTCCTCAAGGTGGGTTTAAAATATTCATATGAACACTTTATCTGACATGTAACATTTCTATTTTGTCTGTTCTCCATCCAAGCCTGCTCGACATGAATGTACCAGATAAAAACTGAACGGTCTTGTGCAATTATCTGATTTTAAAGGGATGATCAAAAAGGCCAGAATTGTTTTAAAAGCCTTTGTACACTTTCCAGACAGCAGTCATTCTGCCGTATTTTTCAGACTACAAGGCGCATTAAGCGAAACAAAACAGTCACATGAGTCAAACTTTATTCAACTCATTCACAATAACCACATAAAATCTGTTCGAGGTCAGTGAGCACAACCAGAATTACAGTGGCCCCTCGTTTATTGCCGTGCTTTAGGGACCCCTGCACTTGTGGGCTGCACACGTGGTGCAAAATCATTTAAAATAATTTATTTTAAATAAACAATCCGTGGCTCATCCATCAATCAGAAAGTTGTGTCATGTCCAATCATAATTTGAAAAACCGCGATATAGCGAACCCACGAAAAACAAACCGCGAGGGACTACTGTAATACACAGGCGCACCTGATTATAAGGCTCACTGTCGATTTTTGAGAAAATTAAAGGATTTTTAAGTGCGACTTATAGTCCGAAAAATACGGTAAATTAACCGATTGAGACAAATGAATAAGTCATTTGTAGCCGTTTAAGATTACATTATGTTTATTCTAAAAGTATTTCCCGTTACCACATAAGTCAACCTTATGTTTATTAAAAATTGATCCAGTGGCAGTTTGTCAGTTTTTATCTTTTGAGGTTAAATGAAGCAACAAATGCAACTTTTAACTTTTCTTTATAGCAGATGATATCAGGTTTGTTGACATATAATCTGATCAACAGGGCGGCACGGTGGCTCAGTTGGTTAAGCCGTCGCCTCTCAGTGAGAAGGTCATCTGATCAATTCCGATTGCGTCTTAGTCTCCTGATGTCCCCCTTTGTCCCTGGTTCAAGCATACTACCTGCTTTAATGAGTACTCAGCACATCTGTTTCCACTCATCCAGTGCATATACATCTTGTTTCCCACAGTTCATCGTCAGATCCTTCTGTTAGTTCCTGATCAGTTTGGTTCATATCTTGTCCATTTATTGTTCAGTTATTCCGTCTGTTACCCGACTCGTGCTCAACGATTTACAGCTGCATGACTCCGTGCCTTTTCTTCGGAACGGTCAATCAAAGTCTAATTTTCGGTTTCTTACATTTAAGGCCATGGTTCATGTCGACTTGAGCAGATTAGAAAATAAATAGTTTTGACCTCTTCGGTGTTGTTTCCAGCTTGTGAACACGTTTTAATCTAATACATAAATACACTTTAAAAATGAATTTTAAGTGAAATAATAATAATAATATTCCACTCTTGGTGTAGGTTACAACACATAATGCCCTTAGTTGAGTGCAAAGTGTGGATACATTTTCATGAAAATCTCTAAATGATGTAAAAATAAACCTTGTGGAAAGGTTGCCATTAATCACACTTACTAAACAAATGTTTTAACGCTGCATATTGAGGAAGATCGCACCAGAATGTGTTACTAAAGCTGAAAAGTGGTCATTTACACGTGTCCGGTCTGCTTCATTTTCAGCTACATGTTTGCTCATTAGCAGCGCTGCGAGCTGCCTAACAGGCGCTCAAAAAGTCCGAAAACCTCAAGTTGACAAGATTAAATCAACAAAAAGAACATTGCAAAACTTGGTTTATAACCGTTTCTTTTTGGGGAGGAAACTTTGAGAACAAAGCACAGAAAGAGGCACAGAAATATCCAGAATTGAAAACGATAAGTGAAGGGGGACTTAAATGAATAATCACTTGTTTTCAGAGGCAGTCCTTTCTTTACCCTCAGTGCACTCCCTGGATTATGAATAAACCACAGTAAAGATAAGCATCTGTCCAGGAGATACAGCAGAAAGAACGAGGAAACCTTACATGACTCAAGCTTTCAACAGTCGCAAATGAATCAATTTATCAATAATGTTTAAACCACGAGGTCACGTTTCACTTCTGCATTTAGGGATGCAGACCCATGGGTAAAACTACGAGTTCGACAGTCATTAAAAGGTCAGAACATTAGAGGGTTCTCAGCCTTTTGAAAGAACATTTCGTTTTGTTCCACTGGTGAAGAAATATCACGACATTTGGAGGTCCAATGTGCTATTTCTATTCTGCAGACCAAAGAAGGCTTTACTAAATGTTCCATTAATCTTGCATGTTAAATTGCACCTGTCTGTGTCTGTTTTCACTTAACATTTCGAAACACGACAACAACATAGCATAATATACCGCTAGGAGAGCATCGACAGTGTAATGGCATTAAATTGAATTTAAAAATGAAATGTCTACTCTGAAACGGCTGTTTTGGGTTGATTAGATTATAAAGAGCATTTCAGAACATTCAGATTACAAATCTGATTTCAAAGCCCAACCTGGGTAGCAGATGGTTTCCAGATTTCTGTCAACACATGTTTGTCTTGTTTGTCTCTATGTGTCCCTGTGATGGACTTGTGACCTGTCCAGGGTGTACCCCGCCCCTCGCACGGTGATTGATGGACATGGGCACCGGCGACCCCCGTGACCCAAAATGGAAGAAGCGAGTAAAAGATAATGGATGGATGGAAAATGAATCGACAAACGCATAAAAAATAAATTAACTTACTGCCACTGGAAATCCTTCATGAAGTGGACGTCAGGTCAAACGTTAAGCGCTGCCTCCAGGGCCGGCCCAAGGCATAAGCAAACTAAGCAGCTGCTTAGGGCCCCGGGGCCACTAGGGGGCCCCCTAAGTGCAATTTATTTTTTTTGTTTGTTTAGTAATTATTTCTATACGATTCTATTTAATATTTTAAGTTCAGCTTTTGCAAATTGTTGCATACATTTACATAGTTTTAAAAACTCATTATTCAACTTTAAATTTATTTATTTTTAACCATTTTACGTGGTTTCAAGTAATTGTTCATTTACATTATTTAAGTATTTGCTTGATATTTTAATTTAGTCTGTTTTTGCACAGTTTGATTTATTTTTATGCATCTAAGCTATTTTATCTGTTGTTTGTTGTTGATCTTGCAAATTACAAATTGTTTTGAACATTACTGTTGCAGTTCTTTGGAACCAAAGATTATAAACCATTTGCTGTACAATACATTGCCCGTGGGCCAAATCAGGCCCACCATAACCATTTCTGTGGCTCTCTACACCCTAGAGGACCACAGAGACAGAATTTCAAGATAACAGTTGTCTGCTTCAGTATTACTTTATCAGTCAAATCAAATCAGTTTTTATGTTTATAATGCCAAATTACTCAAATATAAAATATTAAATTTTTAGAAGTAAGTCATCGAATGCAGAGAAAGTTGTATTTTATCAGTTTGTTAATATCAATACATTCTGCCATGTCCTGCCTTTGGAGGACATTCATGAGCTTGATGTGGCCCAAAATGAACATGAGGCCAGAGTTGTAATGAGTTTGTCAGTTGGGGAACGATCTGATCATCTGACTGTTGATTGCAGTAATCTACATTATTAGAAGAAATAGGGGGCCCCAAACCAAATTTAGCTTAGGGCCCCGTAGAGGCCTGGGCTGGAACTGGCTGCCTCTGAGGAAGTTTCTTTAAACCAGCCAAGGTCGCATTGAACACGAGGACACGAGGCTTCCAATGCGTGTCTGACATGAATATCAAAATCCTGTTCCTTCTGAATGACAATTAACTTCAATTCTTTACCATTTAGCCGACACAAGAAATAATTAAACTGATGTTTGCCTCTTTCCTGATTGAAGGGCCGTTCTACCAACATTTGTTTTGTAAAGAAATTCGATCAAAAAGGCCAAATTCACAGCTATAGTTTCTATGGTCACATATCAGCCACATACAGCAGGTATCAAGGAAATCCTTTAGCTAATTGCAATTTTTTTTTCTATTCAACCTTTATTTATACAGGTTAGTCTCATTGAGCCTCGAGGACTCGTTTACATGCGAGACCCGTTTAGTTTTATGAGAGAAAACATGCAGCAGAAGCAACGCAGCGGAGGAACAACATCCACCAGGTCAGATCAGGTCAGTTTGCAGTAAAATCACAACAAGTCTTACTGATAATTACTGTGAAATGTTTCACTTTCTGACAAGGTACACACACTGTAAAGCCTCGTGTTCATCCCAGAGTTTATCTGAGCGTGGCTGCAGGCTCCAGACTGATGCACAGCGCTGAGGTCACTGAGACCGAGATAATGGGGTAGATTTTATAGGATGCTACAGATCCATTATATTCTGTTTACAGCCCGACTCTACTCTTCCTGGACTCATTGTATGCTTCTTTGCTATTTTCATGTTTTCTGTGCCCATGTTCCTCAGTTGGTTCCACTTTCTGCTCTCTTCACACATAGTCTCAGTTAATTAGCACATCTGCTCTTCCCTTGTCATTACATCACTTAGTGCATTTGCTCAGCGCTAAATCTTCACATGGATGCCAGATTATTTATCAGATCAGATCCGATACTTCTTTTCATGTTTTGTGTTCAGAAATGGGTTTTTGGATTGTCTGCCCCTGCAACACCTTATCTCATTTAAACATGAACTAGCTTTTCTGTAGCTTGTTTTGCTCTCGGAAAAAGGTTTTGGATTTTAATTTATTTAAATGCTTTTTGTTAATGGTGTGATGCTATCTGCTTTACAGCTTGGGCCTCCCTGTAGCAAAGCTGTCCCACAGGATGTTTGTTAAAAACAGGAGCTGTTTTCTTAAAAGGCTCAGGTCTTCCTGCAGAAGTTTAGTCACTAAAACACCAGATTAGACTCTAATGAGGCTATTTGAATACCCACAGTGCACAAGCTGGATACATGGCATTCTACATAATTTACAATGTGCATGTAAAAACAAAAAAAATCCTTCACTTGGAAATTTTTGTTGAAAATTTCACTTTCCCACAAGTTTCTATGGGATAATGTGCTGTGACGTGCATAAATATTGTATTATGTCTAACAGCAATTAAATAAAAAGCAGATTTTGAACAAGTCCTGTTTGTGAAAACATTTTACTCTAACTGACAACATTAGACGTGAAGACTCAACACAATCTGCACGCTTCTTTAGATAGCCTATTTTTTCTAAAAGGCATTTTATTGCATGGGAATGGTTTTGTGCAGTGCCCTGAGATGAATTTTGTTGTGAACTGCACTACAATATATAAACAAACTGAAAAGAGACACATTCATAATTTCAGGTTTTCTGTACTGGTTGTCCTACTTTATGTTTCATGTTTTGATGCGTTTGTTGGTACAAATTATCCTAAAAGCCACAACACCTGCCAATGTTAGCTCGTCATGTAATTAGATTGGATTCTAATTCAGCAGACCAGCTGTTGGGACTCCAGAAAAGCTTTTATTTATACCTGAATTTTCCAACTAAATGTTTGCATTACCGTATGGACTGAAGCCACTGTTTGAGGTTGGAAGTGTTGGCAATGAAAAGTAAAAGGAGGTTTCGATTCGATCCACAGAGGTGTCACGTCTTGCTTGTGGCTGAGTGTTAAAAATGTTTTTTCTTCCGATAAGTCGTGGAGATTACAGTCAACATTGTGCTTGTGTATGGCAGCTAAAAACCAGAAAGTGCAGGAATATGAAAAGAAAAGTGACGTGCTTTTGCAAAGAGCACTTGGAAGACGAACAAAAATCAACAATGTCCTAAAAGGTCTGAAACAGGAGCTTTTTTTTCCCCCCCAAACGTTTGTTTTAAAAGTAAACTTATCACAAAACGTAACAAAATGTGATTTTGGTGTTTAATTCTTTGTTAAAACAATTTTTCTTGATATTAAATTGGAAATCATGTTTATTTCCCTTTAACAAACAGGTGCCTCATAGTATGTGGAAGAACCATACACAGCCACAAAAGCCCGACACTTCCTCCTTGTGAAATTTGGTAATTGGAATCATGATAACATGGTTTCTGCTTTTTGGCACTGGCGGATACCGATGTTATCAGCTATTGAAGAAGAAGGCGGCGGCAGTTTCGGCCATGGCAAAGCTGCCGAGCCTGTGTGAAGGTTTGGTTCGTGCTTCGAGCACTCAAACTCGGCTGATTTACGAGCTAAACCGTAAGACGGAAGCGATTTGTGAGAATCGCAGGCCACCTGTGGCTTCTGGGAATACTCAGCATGTTGGGGACGACATTGGAGGGAGCTTATAAGCACGGACCAGTGGAATGCCCACAAATCTGGCCATTTTGGATCAAAAGTACCAGCAGGACTCAATCAAGCCTGATGAGAAATAACAGTCTGCCTGAAAAAAATCAACAATTGTGGCTTATATGAATCTGACTCCCCTGTGTGGCCACGATTTATCAAATTTCTCCTGGGATCTGTGTAAACTAAGAAAAAGCTCTGTCTATTGCAACCCACCACCCCCCCGACAACTTCTGTGATTGCTTATCAGAGCTGTACCGGCTGACACCAACATCTTATCAGGACTATCTGGAAGTGCTTCATGGACAAATCTCACCGTCTTGTCGTCAAACGCATATGTAATGTGTCTATAAATGTGCTTGCTGCTAGAGGTTTTTTGATGCCTTAAATCATGTCCTGATAAGGACAAGGTGTGAAGAAATCTTTTTTGTAATACCACTATCCTCTCCTCGTGGCCTTTTCACTTTTTCCTATAGAGCTTTAGAGCGTGACGTCACTTGTCCGCGGCGCGGCGGCTGATGGGATAGAATTGGGCCGCAGCCGCCATTTTATTTCCCTCCATATTAACTGTCGAAAACAAGCTTTCTTGCGGACTTTTAAAAAAAAAAAAATCTAAGTAGGTTAAAACAGTTTAGCGATGGTCTGAAATTGCAGCGTTATTGGATGTAATGTCCGGTCACACGGCTGGAATTGTAAAAAGATCGAAAATTGACTTTTTTTAATAGATTCTCCACCAGGAAACAACGCGAGGAGCTCGTGTGTAGGACGTAACAAAAAGGAGACGGTGAGACGTCCTGATAACTTTCTCCAGCGTCCCAAGATATCTACTAGTTTGTTCCAGACATTCTGGTGAGTGTCTAAATTCAGTTTGTTGGTGCTGTGCCATAAATTTGTGCCATGATTTGTGTATCATGTTTAGTTCATGTTCATAGAAGTGGGTCAACCTGGTTTAGGTCGGGTTTATATTTTACATGTAACTTAGTCCGAGTTTAGACAGAGTGGACATCTGTGTTATTGTGAAATAAACCGTTTAAAGTTTCTAGTGTTGTCACTTTTACTGAAGTAATACTGATGTGTGTTCTGATATGTCCTCTTCAAGACAAACCTTCAGATGAAGTGGATGAAACTCCAGGAGAGCAGCTCAGTGAGGCTGCAGATGATGGAGAGGAGGAACATGAACCAGCAGCAAAAAGGTACAAATACAATGTGTGAACAAAAGAAGAGCAGAAATAAACCACCTGTTACAGGAGAACAGGGAGCTCAGGTCAGAGCTGAATAAAAAACAGCTGGACAAATAATTTTTATAGTATTAAATATTATACAGGACTTCATTGCTTTGCCATCTTGTTGTCATTGTTTAACACTGTTAGGCATTTTCTGCCAGCATTAAAAAAACTCACAATTTCAATGGTTCCACTAACACTAATGCATCTGTTCAGCAACTTTGCCATCTTTTTAAGGTGTCACACAAAACTCTGTCTAATACCTGCGTCTTTCTTTTCTTTCCGAGGGATGGACGTTCATCAGACAAGCTCATAACAGAAAGCTGTGGCCTTCTCTCCAGATTATTACCCGGGGACGTTGTGTTATGACCGAGGCTTTGATATTAAAGACAGTGTGGGAGTCGAGGTCAAGGGTCTTTATTGTCATTCACATCGCATGTTGTACATGAGGTGGAACAAAACCGTGTACACAGAATCCCAGTAACATCCAACAAAAGTATAAATGAATGATGTGCTGAGGTTCAAATCCCATCATTCACTAAATGGAGATGTGAAGTTGATGCTAAGGATGTTGAACACACACGAGCACACCTTAGAATTCATGTGGAAAGAGTGACTGGTTGCATGAGAAACACAATGTTACACAGAAATATACCAGTTAACTATACTGGTGCTTACATGTGAGGGTGAAGAGGTGACACTTCTTAACACTGTGTGTGTGCTGTAGTTAAGTAAACATTTGTTCTAATGTGGTTGTAAACTTAATGCTAATGAAACCTGCACATGCTGCTCCTGATATATGTAAAATGTAGATTGGATAAATTTTTTTTTTTTGGTGTATTCTTTGTCTGAAACATATTTACAGTTGAATAATAACATAAGTGGTTGTTTTTTCCTCATTTAATAAAAATTCATGTGGGAAACATTCATGAAACATTTGATTCATCACTTCAGGGAACATGTAAACTTGATGAAATTGATCACATTTGTATTCAATATTTGATGTATTAACATATTTCAGGTAAGAAATAAACATGTAATGAAACAGATCCTATTTTGAAGTAAACATTTTATGTAATTAAACGTTTCTAGTAACAAACATGATGAACATTGTGTGAGGTAATACATTTCATAGAAAATTGCTACACAAAATGTTCAAATAAAAGTTAACAGCATGATTTACATATTTATGTCTCCCTTGAAGCTGCAGTACAAACGTGCTCTGAGAAATATGTTTAAGAAGCTTCGTGCTTTCTGGAGACGAGCTTCACACAATTCCTGTTCTGGAGACACACGGACGACAGCCATGTCTTTCTGGGTCCACACAAGGTCACAGTGGTTTGATGATGTACCTGTGCATAGTATGGATGATGTTTCTTCAGGTGAAGTTCACTGCCTGCCTCCACGGCCTGCTGGATGCTGTATGTCCAATATTTGTAAGGAAACTTTCTCCAGGCAGCAGCGATCACACATTGAGTCCATCAGGATATATATATATATATATATATATATATATATATATATATATATATATATATATAATAAAGTAATCTAATCAAGATTTGAAGTCAACATGTGATTAGATGAGCTCAAGTCATTAAAAATAAGGTAATTAACCATTTCAACTTGGAGTTTTGTAAATCAGTTAAAAACATACTTTAAAAATCAAGTGTTCCCAATTTTTTAATATAACATACAGAAGGTTGATTGATTCTAAAATAATGCGCATTAATAATTTATGTAAAATGAAGGAGCCAAGAACAACGTACCTTTTGTTCAAACCACAACATATTCTCAATCCGGGGTTTTAAAAAATGTCCAAATCATCCACTCTGCCCTTCATAGATTGGACAAGCGCTTCCAGTAACTTGTAATCCTTTAAATTATTTGCGGTGACACACACCAGCTCTGCTGGGAATGTCAGTGGAGGTAAATATTACTCCGGGTCTCTGCTCCTTTTTTATATTTTCAAAGGGGCGACATTTCCAATTTTACCTATTTTTTCCATGTACCGTTTTTAATCATCTGGGAGAAGTTTGTCACGATATAGTCCACTTTGTTTTGAGCTGCTTTTCAGCGTTATGAAGGAGGATACAGCGGTGACACCACAGACAAACACCGGAGTTTTTTTGTTTTTTCCTGAGTGCTGTAAAAATGGCGGTCGAGCCGGGAACGCCCCGCCCCCAACGCAGTGACGTATGTTCCAAAGCTCTATAGGGGCTGCACTCTCAGGAGCAGCAGCAACGTGCACTCCGCCCATCTTTCGGACAACTGTACAAACACAATCTCACTGTATTTCGGTATAATGATAATAAAGCTTATTCTGGTTCTGGTCACAGATATGAGATCGCCATTGGTTGCTAACAGGTGCTGTCAATCAAGCACAAGGGTCAGCATCTGGGGTACCAGAATCTCAAAACAAAAGTCAACAGCAGAATAAAGTGTTTGGGATTGGCAGAGATGCTTTTCATGGATGCACGCCACATACTCAACTCTGCTGCTCAACTCACAGATGTATTTTCCTGACAAATGTGGCACCATTAAGGGGAAATAAACAGGCTTTTCAATGATACAAGATTTATTACCAAAAAGCATTTTTACAACAAAAACTAATCAACCAAACACTAAATACTCACTTTTTTTAGCTCCTCTAAAACTTTAGCAAGTTTAGTTGTGACTTCATTTAGAAAAGTGCAAAAACTATCCACCAGTAATTAATCAACAAAGTCTAGAGGAGGTGTTTTGTGATTTCCTCAGAGAATTCAGCGTCTGATCAGACACCAAATTTAACATCAAGAAATGTGTAAAGAATTGCACAGAGAAGCATCACACGTTGGGTCAAACAACCTCGAACAAAGCATCAGACTTGGGGACAAAGAAAAGTTTTGAACCGAACAGCTTTGCTGCTAAAGGACTAAACTAATTAAAAAAAACAACAAAAAAAACAGCAAAATACTCCATAAAAATTAGACACCGGTTTGAATAGCTTGAAAACAAATATTATATATTTTTATAACCCATCCTGAGTAGCCAAAGAAAGGCAGACATGGCACTCTACAATATATTAATATAACTTTTTGGTTTTAAATCTTATATTAATTTTGTTATTACAGAGCACACAGTCTAAAATGAGATTTCAGCATGTAGGACCACAATTTAATCAGATCTGACCATCTACGCTTTTCTTCGCTTTTTTCTTCGTTAGTGATTTAGTTTAGCCAAGTGATCTCATTTTAATATCCAAATCTGGCCTAATGCACTAGAACTCCCAGACCTTTGCCATTTGGCAGTTATACCTTTAATTCTGTTTGGAATAAATGAAAACACAAATTATTACTGCAATCATATTGCAATAGTCTCTTGAGGCTACGGGCTTCAGTTTGATTTCTGACTGTGAAGGACAAATATAACATACGTCGGAGTGTAAATGACACAGATTTGGACTTCAAATCAAATACGATGGTCATAAGAAAGGACACATTTATTAGGGTTAGGAAAAAGTGGATTAATTACTGCAATATGTCTTCAAGCATTCATCTTACTTTCAGTTTTTGTCTAATAATGCACAATAACACAAATAATAGAGAACAGAACCCATTCAAGCAAGAGCCTTAGCTTAAAAATGAGCCAAAGTCGTTTGTTTCTTGGGGAAAACAAAATCTTGTCAATTTTTTTCCAGAAGCATCACAATTTTAGACCAACAGAGACACTTGCAGTAAGAAAACTGATTCCCAATTTAGACAATTAAACAAACTTATCCAAATGTGACAGTAAGTGAAGATTTGTTACAGGTGACAGGAGGTTTGCCGTTTATTAGCTTCATGCCCAGACGTTCCTGCTTTAAATGTCTGACTAATCGGCACAGTGATTCCCTTTGACACAACACACGCAAACAGATGTGCACTGATGAGATGAATCGGTGCCATTACATCTACCGCCCCCTGTTTGCTCTGTAGTGAACCGGATGACCTCAAATCTACCAGATGGACAGAGACTGTTATTTTCATTGATCTGAATAAGTCTGAACCATCTGATGACTTTCTTTATTGAATTAATCAAGCAGAAAAGACAATCCTCTATAATCATTACTGTTTTACAAATGTTTAATAATCAATTGTGGTAGTTTCACTCAATGCTTATAGGTTGAAAAGAACTACTCATCTTTATTTTACATAAACAGTAAGTAATGATTTTTATTCCTCATTCCAAGAAGAAATCACCTGAATAAGCATTCCTTGATTTTCTGTCTGAAATGAGTCAAGTCGTAAGTATGTGAAAGGTTGGTTTTCGGTCAACTAAAATGTTTACCGAGAAAAATGTCATGTTTAAACTTTTTCAGAAGATTACCAAGAGTTGACTCCACGAAGTCTGCTGTTGCTGCAATAATCTTTTCTGTATGTGAAAACAAATTTCATTCTCTGACCTCGACCGTTGATAAACACCTTACGTCAAAACCACTCCTCTTTCTGGTCCTTCCACGAATCAGAAAGCTCTAAATTGAACAGGAAGTCGACCCAAATAAAATGTGGCAACTTCCCAGTTCATGTGAGATTGAGATTGAGATTGAGATTGAGAGTGCAGCCGGTTCTGAAAGTTTCAGAGCAATGAAGAGTCCAAGAGAGCAATGAAGAATCCAGAGGTTTTTGGGATTATAATTCTGTTTTGAGCTAACTACGCACGACTCTCTGAAGGTTTGGTAGTTCTCGACGGAGACGCTGAAACGAGTCAGAAAGGAACTACTCCGACGCTGATTCATCATCAACAGGTAGATGGTTCTATTTTGACCAAGTGTACCGTGAGAAGCTGAGATCGGACGGAGCGTGCAATTTCTGGTTAAACAGATTAAATTTCCCTCACATATTTCCTCTGTAAGATAAATCTCAATTTACTCTTAAACTCACCTCTCTCTCATAAATCAGTGCAGATATTTTTAGAAATATCTGAAGCAAAGTCCTCAAATCACCGCCGAGTGATTTGAAGTTCATTATTTGTGAAACTGTCTGTTATTATTTTCATATTTTGCCAAATTAATGTAAATGTTTGATGTTAAACTTTGATTCTGAAAATAAATGATTCCATTCATTTGATGGGTCAAAGGTAATAACGTCTCTTGTTCGCATTCCTTTAAATTCAATGCACGGCATTTACAGTCAGAAAAATGAAGAACTCGTGAAAAGTATGCATAAATATATATCCATATATTTGTCATACAACAAGTGACACGTATCTCACGTGACTCACTACAGCTCCTGGGTTGAATCTGTTGTCCTTGCTTTTCCTTTTACCAATCCAACTAAAGCAATTACGAACATTAAATATTATTATGTTAGTGTGAGGTGGCAGCGAAGAAGGCGCAGGTGGAGGAGTGCGAGCGTGACTGCAGCTAACAATCAGCAATCAGCAGAGAGGAAAGCATCTCAAAAATAACTACATCTGATGTGGTTTGAAGTATTACAGACATACATGTTGTGTGCACTTGTTCTGAGTTTTACAGTCCTACAATTATTAAATCTAAGCCCTGTTTTTACAGAGCAAAGGCTTCATGATTTAATGTCTGTTCAACTGATTAAAATGAAAATGGTTTGTTAAAGGAGGGATCTCCTTTTTGAACAGCCATTTTTGGGGCATAAAATTCCTATTTACAGTACATCAAAAAGGCTTGCAACTAGTTTCCACGTGCTCTCCTACACGTCAAATCACATTTGGTTCACCTAACTCAGTTTGGGTCACATTGTGGAAGGGAGTCAAAATACAAAAAAGCACCATCAGGTCTGATAAGAGTACCGTATTTTTCAGCCTATAAGTCGTGTTTTTTTTTTTTGCATAATTTACATGCCTTGCAATTTATACGTCGAAGCAACGTATTCATGGATTTTTTTTTCCCATATTTATAAACCAAATTTTGGCTGAGATATGACCATTCATTCCGACAGAAAATATTGAACACTACCATTTTCAGCCGCTAGATGGCACTCGAGTAGTATGGCATGCTGTTGTAGCATGTAATAGGCAAAAATGGCTATTAATGACACAATCGACTTGCCATGGCCTGCAACCTTCGTCCAGCTTGCCTGGAGCAACTGTCAAATCAGCTTCATTTCGCTGCGTCGCCCCGGTGAAATGCAGCTGATTTGTCCATTGAAGTGCATTTATTAAGTAAAAGTTCAACTGAGACACACCGTTGCTATAATGTTGAGCAAACAAATAATTGTTTTTATGCTTATCTGGCTTATCTTGTTAAATTTTGAAGAAATGCACAGCGTTCCTTCTTCCTGATTTCTTTCCTCAGAGCACTCTCCCGGAGCACTTTTGAAATGCAGCTGATTTGACTGTTAAAGTGCATTTATTAAGGAAAAGTTCAAATGAGACACACCTTTGCTATATTTGTGAGCAAACAAATAATTGTTTTTAAGTGCTAATCTTGTTAAATTCTTGTTAAAGTCCTCCCGTGCACGCTCCCGCGGCCGTCATTTGGCAGCCAATAGATTTCACAACATATTTCCAGGTTCTTCCGACATTTCCGGGTTGTCAGTGGTGACGCATAATAGATGCGACGTATACGGTGAAGCGACATATTTGTGGATTTTTCCACTTTTTTAGACATATTTGGACTGATGCGACTTTTAGGACGGTGTGACGTGTACGGCGGAAAATACAGTAAATGTTGCTCATGATCACTGTTGTTTGAAATATGCCAAGTTCTATTTCGAGATATTTCAACTCGACACTGAACTAAAATGTTGCTTCTTTTCCAATGGGGTTCTGCTGAAGAGTTATGAACAATTAGCATCTTAGCTGTTGTAGACCAAACTACAGCTTAAGGCTTTTGTCTCTTTAGGTGCTTATTTTGCATTGATTCTGACTTGTTTTACATTCTTTGTATATTTTCATATTAATGGTACTTTTTAAGCTTGTAACTTTGAAGTTGTGTGCCATCTTGATCAGGTCTCCCTCACAAAAGAAAGGTCCATCTCAAGGGACTTCCTGAACGAACAAACAAACAACAAATAAAAAACTAAGATAGCTCTTTGATTGACCTCAGTTTGGAAAAATAGTTTAGTTTTCACTGCATTCTTTGCTCCAGTCTGACCAGTGCCAAAACCAAAATGGGGTGGTTTAATGGCAGCAATCCAATCTCAAAACTTTCACAACAGTTTATGCAGATGCTATTTTATAAATCTTTACATTGCCGTAAATTTCAATTTGCATGGTATTTTATATACAATAATATAATTATTTACAAGTTCAACTGACAGCAGCAGTTAGCTGTAACACTACAGGTGCATCCTGGGGCACGTCCTAAAGGAATACCATGATGTTTCTGCAAGAAGATTTTACGGACAGGTGTGAACACTTGTTCTTTAAGCTGTCTACTTGTGACTCAATAAACCAGGACTACGTTACAGTGCCTGAGTTCACAGCTCTCCTCACGCACCTTTCAAACATTTTATTCTCTTCTTGCAAAGTAAGACTTCTTTCCTTACCGTTTCATTCAAACACAACCTGCTTGAATTATTTGGTTCGTCTTTCTTTTCGTCCCTGTGCAAAATAAGTATTTAATTTTCCATCCCTGAAACCAACACAGATCGAGTCTGACTTGGTAAGGAGATACACAATCATGTAATGATGCAACAGCACGCTCGGAAGCTGTTGGGACAGGTGTGTGCCATCTGACGGCTCTCGCAAATGCCAAGAAAAGCTGAGCAAGGGTGGTATGTTGTTTTCCTGATCATCTACCACTTACAAAAGCAGTCTTACAAATTATAAAGGATTTAAGTTGGAGCGTCTAACAAGGGTGAGGTCAGTGGAAGGGCAGTGGTAGAAATATCTGTTCAGTGGGGATTGTTTAATTCATTCGTGTTTACCAAGAGCGACCGCATTCATTATTCCAACCTGCTGTACCGTAACCAACTCAGAGGGGCCTGTGTTCACGAGCAAGACGTGCTGTACTCATCTACTCAAGCGCTCAGTCGCTAAGCCACTGCGTCGTTGCTGCCAGATGGATCAGAAACACCATTTTCTGCTCGGAAATGCACAGTAAACTCACAGCCCATATAAATGCAAAAACAGCCCTAAGAGTTTTCTAAAAAGTTCAAGTTTATTGTCATTCGCATCACATGTGGTGCATGCGGTGGAACGAAATTGTGTACTCAGGGTCCCAGTTACACACAAAAATAGCATAAAGTATAAAAAGAAACTAAGAGATACACTAAGATATATGCTAAACGAATGCCAAACGGTATGCTAAAGGATCTAAGATAAACACCAATAATGTAAAATAATATGGCGTATCAACAGCAGCCTGAACACGAGTCTGTGGTGAGCAGATGGGTATGAATGAATACAGCAGCATGAGACATTCTTATCTGACAACTCCTGTTGTTGAGTGTGGTTCCTTTTGAGTAAGATAAAGCAAAAATATTTTTCTCCAACATTTTGGTCCTTCAAGTCAGATTCCAACCAGCAACCTAAGGATGTTGGAGTTAGCATTCTCAGACATAATAGTTAAAAGCATCCATAACCGTTGACCAAAAATTCCTCTTAACAGTTTCTGCTTCCTAAAGACAGCCTGTAGGCAAAGTTTAACTAGTTGAATTAAACCTTTCAATCCTCTCAACCACCCAACTGTGTCTTTAGTCACAGGAGAGATAATAAAAGAAATTCTTCACATCAGGGAAAGGTCTTAATAATTCATTCAAACTTTTAATTTCCGGTTTATCTGCCTTCCATACATAACTGTCACAGACTGAATAGAAATCCTCTGGAAGTAGTTTTTCAGCTGCTTTTTATTTTTATTTTTATATCGCAGCACGTTTTATGAGGCATGACAGTTTCAGTCAGGGTTGCCAGGGCCACGATAAAGAGCAACGAGTATAAGAACTGCCGATGTCATTCTTCTTGCCTGCCCTAAAGCTGACGGTGAAGTCTTGTCCCTGAAAAAAACGTTGAGAAGAGGGACAGTTTTTCTGAAGTTTGTGAGCAAGGTTCAAATTGTGGAGGGAAATGGAGGCTTTGACGCCGCTGAGGGAGATTTCAACCTCCCCAAAAGAGGTAAAAATAGAAGACGAGCCATACAAACTCTTAAACTTGACTTTACTTAAACCTCTTCTGATAAGCTAGTGACTGATACTGAAATAACTGGTACTGATCTGATACCAAATAACAGACAGTATCACTGTTACTGATCCAATACTTTTAACTTATTAGGGCAGAATCACATAAGAGAGAGCGACCCTAAACATCCTTATTTCCCACAGCTGTGGACACATCCAAGAATAAAACTCTTTGTTTCTCAATTAAAAATCCATGAATCCACTCTTTGAATCTAAGACGGTCTCACTGGAGATGTGATGAAAAGTGAGGAGGCGAGGACACGAGGACAGAGGAGACAAGGTGACGCATTCGACAAAATAAAACCCTCCGAGACCAAATTTAAATCGACGTGTTGCATCATCTAATCATTGTTTTAGTTCAACCTACTGCTCTATTTTATTCTTTCTATCATTACAGGTGTTTGTAATAATCTTTTTATGCTCATGAGTTTGGAAAAATATGTTGCATATTTCTTCACACATTGCAGATGAACAAAGAGACTTCTGATACTCCAGTTTGATTTTGGTTAGATCTCCTCAAACAAGTCTTCTATTAACTTGTTCTTTCTTTCCTTCAAAAGCATTTCAGGAACTCACATATTTTAAATTATTTAACTCGGATTCATCAGCAGGTCATTGGCAAGATACATTAATATGCTGATGACACCACTTTACTGGGGCTCAACCAGGAGGGGAATGAGTCAGGGTACAGGACTCCGATAGACAAACGTTATATGGAGAGAAGAATGATCTCATCCTCAAAACAGACAAGACCAAATAAATCATACGGTGCTTCAGGAAGAACACTCCTCCATTATAGCCTCTCATCATTAAAGGGACTGAGGTAGGGAGGGATGATAGATTCTTGGGACTGCAGGTTACATCGGACCTGAGCTGGTCTCTCAACACCACAGCCACAGTGAAAAATGCCCAGCAAAGGCTTTAATTCATTAGGCTGCTCAGGAACGCAGGTCTGAACCAGCATCCTCTCACCCAGGCCTATACAGGACTGATGGGGAGTATCCTAACCAAAGGCATCACCGTCTGGTATGGGACCAACACAAGCAGAAAGGAAGGCACTGCAAAGAGTCAAAGACTGTGGAGGGACAAAAGTTCCTTCCATGTATGTCCAGCGCTGTCAAAAAAAAGAGCAGCTGGAACCATCGAGGACGCACTCCCATCCAGCTCACTCTCTTATCAGACATAAAATGTTCATACAACCCGAGACACAGTAGAGCAGAGCATCATCACCCAGAGTATAATGTTTTTTAATAGTTTGTATCTAAAAAGACTGATGGCAAAACAAAACTACTGATCAGGTGCAATAATACACGAACTAACTTCACTGGTCATGTGATGTGGTTTACTTCTGTACAGTGTAGATAGAAACCACTTTGTTCTTATTTTTATTTTATTTATTTAGTGTTGTTTCAGTGTTTTGACTATGACAGAGGGAGCTCTGCACAAGAATCCAGATGTGCCTGGATTGTTGGTCTGTGCACAAATGGCACACAAACAACTTTGACTTTTGACTCATTAAAGATCCTTTAAATGAAAACTAAGAAAACATTGCTGCTTCTTTTGATATTTTTCATAAAATATTTCAAGATGCTTGGAAGAAATATGTCATTTTACAATTACTGCACTCCTAAATGCTTACAGCGTGACTTCTTGAGCTATAAATGTAACGATAAAAACATGAACAAACAATAAAATGAGCACAGTATCTGGTTTTTTTTCTTCTTATTTTAGCAAAAATGTTAATAAAATAAACAGTTTGTGTAAAATGTTAAAAGAAGCGTGCTAATAACCATCACACACTGAGTAAAACAGACAGACATTTGTCTAACCGGCAGCTACTTCACTTCCAGGAATCAACCGACTTTTTCTGGGTGCCGGGGAAATGAGTGTCACCATCTGCCAAAGCAAAACCACAAAACACAACAAGGCAACCAAGATATGTGACACAGATGTGTCTTTACGTCACATTTATTCATCTGGTTTCCAACAAATGGTGTCATTATGTGCGTTGGTCTGAAAGGTCATCTACGTAAAAGCAAATTGGAAGCTTCAGGGTAAAAAATCATACTTTGTAATATATTCCAGGAAAGGAAATGTTTGCATGTATATTAAGTATTACATTACATTTGTCTGAAGAAGTCATGGTTATTGGTAAAAATAAAGTTCAACACTAAAATTTTATTAAAGGGATTTGTTCTGTTTTGAAGCTAATGTCTTTGTTGACAAAGGTTTAAAAACGGACCCTTTTTCTTCTACACAGCCTCTTTCCTTGCTCAGAGTCAACGCGAGGACACGTTACTTGAACTCACGAAACAAGTGATATGCTCTTTTCCAATTGTCCTAACTTAGATGTTCTGGTGAGCAGAGTAAACTTTAACTTTAAATAATGACGAGCTGCTCAGCCTGATCCATCTGTCTCCTGGCTCCGGCTTAAACACGGAAATCGAGTAAAACTCAGAGAAACCTGGTGAGCATAATGAGCTTTTCAATTGCTTTTAACGAAAGGTTTTATTGTGTAGAAAACTACAAAACTGTCCAGATTAAAAGAATCGAAGGAAATGTGTCCAAAGTTGAGGATATCAAAAATGGTAACAGATAAAAAAAATAAATGTAAGAAGCAGTAACCAGCTGTTTTATATTTACTCAGTCTCAGTCACATCTGATTACTTTTGAATGTCAGTAAAGAGAATTAGCCTTTTGAATTGCTGCTGGTTCAATCATCTGATTTACATTTATATTGTGTTGCTCGTCTCCAGCAACTCAGCAAACAGATAAAATCAAAGAGGATTTCTATGTTTAGTGACATTATGACACTGTTCAACAATAATGGAGAGCAATCCTTGAAAAAAAACAACAAAGATAAAGAGAAATACATCCATCCGTTATCTTTTACCCGCTTCTTCCATTTTGGGTCCATTTTGCCCATGTCCAGCAATCACTGTGCGAGGGGCGGGGTACACCCTGGACGGGTCGCAAGTCCATCACAGGGACACGTAGAGACAAACGAGACAAACGAGACAAACAACCATTCACTCTCTCACTCACACCTAGGGACAATTTAGAGTTACCACTCAGACTGACATGCATGTTTTTGGTATGTGGGAGAAAACCGGAGTACACGGAGAAAACTTAAGCATGCACGGCGAGAACATGCAAACTCCACTCAGAAAGGCCCCCGGACCGGGATTTGAACCAGCAACCTTCTCGCTGAGAGGCAGCAGCTCTACCAGTTGCACCACCGGGGGCGGCTGTGGCTGAGTGGTTAGAGCAGTCGTCCTCCAATGCAAGAGTTGGGGGTTCGAACCCACCAGCAGTCACATGCCCAAGTGTCCATGGGCAAGACACTGAACCCCTCATCGCCTCCGATATGTGTCCCATCGGTGTATGAATGTCATGTAAAGCTCTGATTAGTCTCATTAGAATGATTTGTTCAATTAACTTTGTAGAGATCTAGTAGTTCTGTATGGATGGGTAAATGAGGCACAGATTGTGTTGTAAAGCGCTTTGAGTATTTTGAAATAAGATAGAAAGGTGCTATATAAGTACATTGTACAGTCCATTTACCATTTACCACCGTGCTGCCGATAAAGATAAATACTGATGTTTATAAAAGAAACAAACTGCAGTCACGCACGCAAACAATCATAAACTAAAGAAATTGCATTTCTTGCAAAAATGCAGTGTGCAAACTTATTGCAGAAGAACTTGCTGAAAACAGCTAATATTAGCTAAATAACATGCTGAAATGTGGCTGAAATGGAAGAACAAGCCTAAATTAGCAGAAGAAAGCAGAAAGAACACATATTTGGTGAAATATGTTTAATTAGGCAGAAATTAGCACAAAAATGAGGAAATTAGCTAAAAAAAAAAAAAGGGCTGAAATTAGCTAAAAATGACCGAAAAGTAGCTGAAAGACAGAAAGAAACTTAAACTACCAGAAGGAAGTGGAAAGAGCTGAAATTAGCTCCAAAAATGTGGAATTAGCTGAAAAAGCTCAAATTAGCATTAAACAGCTAAATAGTAGCTGAAATAGCAGAAAAAGTTGAAACTAGCATAATTAAGCTGAAAGGAGCATAACAAGCTGAAATTATCAAAAACAAGTCAATTAGGCTTAGGAAAGTAGCAGAAATTACCACAAAAAATGAATTTATCTCAAAACAGCTGAAATTAGCTAGAAAATGCTAAAAAAAAAAAAAAAAAATTTTTTTAAGTAGCTGAAAGGGTAGAACAAGCTCAAATTATCAGAAGCAAGCAGAAAGAACACATTTGCCCAATGGCTGAAAAATGCAGGAAATAGCACCAAAAAGTGGAAATTATCTGAAAAAGGCTGAAATTAGTATTAAAAAAGCTGAAAAGTAGCTAAAAAAATCAGAAAGAAGCTGAAATTACCAGAAGGAAGTAGAAAAAGCACATTTTTTGCTGAAGTGGGCTGGAAACAATTTAAATGAGTGCAAAAAATGTGGAATTAGCTGAAAACGCTGAAATTAGCATAAAACTGCTAAATAGTACCTGAAATAGCAGAAAAAGCTGAAAGGAGCATAAAAGTTGCACCAATACCAAAAGTCATAGCAGGATTGTCCTGAAAGAGCTGAACATTTTGATTTATGACCAATAATTCTCAGTCAGGTCATCGGGACAGTTTGTTTTTATTTATTTTGATTTATGATTTGTTGAAATAGCATAAAAACTGTGGAACGAGAAAGATGTCAAAACAAGTACGGAAGAAAAATGGATCACAATATTGTGAATGCTTCTTACAGCGGGGTAAAAGCTGTTCTTTAGTATGTTCATTAAAATCAGAAACTTAGGAGCTGAGATTTAACAATCGAAAGGAGGAACTCAAAGCATTTCCATAAAATATTTATGTTATGGGTAATTTACATTTATAACATATTTGTTGTGCAGAGATCCAAAGTGATCATCAGTTATGATGTTTAATGCAATGCTCAGTTTTTAAAGAATCACCATTGTGCATCACTGTTAATAAGAATCTGTTGAGTGGGTAATGAACTCGAAGATTAAACATCCACCACACCCCAAGACAAACACAGCGGCTGAACGTGACACTTTGTTGTATTAAAGCAAAGAAAAATGTCTTTGAAGTTGTTTAAAATGGAAGATGATAGAAACTCTGCTACATTCTGGTTATTATCAGCAGAAGCCAAAATGTTTTGGAGTGTTGAGAGTATTTCCAGTTCGACTCCAGCCTGTCGTTTGTCTCAGTGATCTCCAGTGTCCTGACTAATTGTTGCTGGCGAACACCCTCGACAAAACAAACCCACAGCGTCTCCCTGGACCCCTTCGAGTGTCCTCGAGCCGTCAGTGTGGAGGAGAGACGCAGGCTGTTGCACATTTCCTCTGTTGCCTTTCTGGTAAACTGTGAGGGTAATTTAGAAATGTCCCCAACCTGATCTTCATCTTTTACAACCTCAAGTGGTTTTTCAAACCTCTTAAAGCTTAAAAATAATTGTTGTTGATGGTAAAAGTGAAGCTGTGATTTAAAGAAAACCGACGTCTGGAGCTGAAGGAGCAGTTTGCCTCCAATGATAGATTATTGTCAGGATGTTCTGGTTTTAAGGTTTCAGTCTTCAACTAACATTTTCTGTTGTGAGCCAGACTTAAGAAGCATCTTTAAACTAATACATGACAGGTACATTCACTAAAAATTCCCTCTTTTTATCACTATATTTATATTTTTATCAACCCATTTCCATTCTAACCCTAAATTACTATCTAGCTATTGATATTATTTTCATAAATTTCATAAATAAAACCTGAAATTTTGTGTATTAAAGAAAAAAAAAGGAGTTTGAGTTTTGAATGACTGTGAGCTACTTTGTAATCTCAATTTTTTTGGCAAATATCACTGATTAGCAGTGGCAGCCATCTTGAATTGGGTTGGCATTAAAGGTTTATTAGCTGTAGAAGAATATCCAATAGTTGTTTCCTGGAAACTATGATACGGGCTGTTAGGTCCCTGTATGACCGGTGTCAGAGCCTGGTCCGCATCGCCGGAAGTAAGTCAAGCTCGTTCCTGGTGAGAGGTGGACTCCGCCAAGGTTGCCATTTGTCACCGATTCTGTTCATAATTTTTATGGACAGAATTTCTAGGTGCAGCCGAGGTGTTGAGGGGATCCGTTTTGGTGGCCTTAGGATCGCGTCGCTGCATTTTGCAGATGATGTGGTCCTGTTGGCTTCATCAGGTCGTGATCTACAGCTTTCGCTGGAGCGGTTCGCAGCCTAGTGTGACGCGACTGGGATGAGGATCAGTTCCCCCAAATCCAAGGCCATGGTCTTGAACCGGAAAAGGGTAGAGTGCTCTCTTCAGGTCAGGGAGGAGGTCCTGCCCAAAGTGGAGGAGTTCAAGTATCTTGAGGTCTTGTTCAGGAATGAGGGAAAAATGGAGCATGAGATCGATAGGTGGATAGGTGTGGTATCTGCAGTGAAGTGGGCGTTGTACTGGTCTGTCGTGGTGAAAAGAGAGCTGAGTCAAAAGGCGAAGCTCTCAATTTACTGGTCGATCTACGTTCCTACTCTCACCTATGGTCGTGAGCTTTGGGTTGTGACTGAAAGAACGAGATCTCGGATACAAGCGGCCGAAATGAGGTTGTCTGGGCTCTCCCTTAGAGATAGGGTGAGAAGCTCGGTCACCTGGGAGGGACTCAGAGTAGAGCCGCTGCTTCTCCACGTTGAGAGGAGCCAGTTGAGGTGGCTCGGGCATCTGGTTAGGATGCCTCCTGGACGCCTCCCTGGTGAGGTGTTCCAGAAATGTCCCACCGGGAGGAGGCCCAGAAGAAGACCCAGGACACGTTGGAGGGACTATGTTTCTCAGCTGGCCTGGGAACGCCT
The DNA here is from genome assembly GCF_014905685.2 of Nematolebias whitei. Taxonomy (NCBI): domain Eukaryota; kingdom Metazoa; phylum Chordata; class Actinopteri; order Cyprinodontiformes; family Rivulidae; genus Nematolebias; species Nematolebias whitei. Next base: position 9,439,108 of record NC_056500.1, read on the forward strand.
CGGGATTCCCCCAGAGGAGCTGGTCCAAGTGGCTGGGGAGAGAGAAGTCTGGGCCTCCCTACTTAAGCTGCTACCCCCGCGACCCGACCCCGGATAAGCAGAAGAAAATGGAGGGATGGATGTTTATTGAAAGTTTCATTAAAATCATTCCAATGATTCAGAAAACATTTTGCTTCAGACACGGGTAAAAACATTATCCTCTTTTTTTTGTCTTCAGTAGCTGGCAAACATAAGAATATCCTCCTGCCAGTGTTTTGATTGTGTTATTTTTGTCAGTGGTTGTTATGTTTTTTTTTTTTTTATAATCAGCTTCGGTCCATTGATTGAATACCAGAAAACGACCTGCAGCACAGCAAATGTTACACAAACATCCATCAGCAGCCTTTAATTTCCCAGAGAAACCATCCTCCCTGCAGCGCTCGCACCATTTAACCAGCACCATTAAATGATGTCGATTACACGATTAAAGCAGCGTCCGCACAACAAGTGACAATCAGGTCAACTCCAAAAACGAGCACCGAACACAGATACATGCTCTCCACTAATCCGCCCTCAGAGATGCCGACAACATGTTTTGTGTCTTTGTTAGCGCGAGTCTGTTTTGATAACATTCATCTTTTCTGTGCGGAACCATGGCCACCCACTGATAACCTGGGAGGAAACTCTTTAAGCCATTTTCCCTGGAAAACAGAACTCTATAGCAACCGGTGTAATTTTTGTCTATCAAACAATCATAAGAAGTGCCTTTGAAACAGATAGTACCTGCAGCATTTATGAGCTGGTCTGAAGGTCCCCAGTGACACGTCTTAACAGGCAGAAATGGAAATTATCAACAGACAATGTGCTAAGTCTGAGAAAAGCCCTTTGAGGTTATGAAAATATAGAATGCTGGAAAGTGTTGTGCCTCAAAAAGTAATGATAATTCACAGCTTTTAATGATTCAATAAATGCCCCAAAACCAAAAAAAGGTAAAAAAAATCAAATAAAATACAGCCATCATATTTTGTATGAATGACCACTGATCGAAACTCTTGCTGTCCAGCACATGTTCAAGGTGGTAAGTGTTAAAGACACTCTCGTTTGCAAAAAATGATCAAATTAAGTTCAGATATGTGGATAAAATAATGAAACAGCTGGTTCTTACCAGATTTTTCCATTAGGTGAACCTCAAATAAACAGTATAATTTACGTTAAGTTGTCTTTGACAAACCAAAAGGAAGAATCTGGGTAAGGAAAATCTAACAACTGCTTTGCATCAAATTAACGATGTTCCTGTCAATGTCGCACAGCTTTTTTTTTTAGTTCTTACCTCAGCATTTATTGGGTTGATATCTGGACTTTGGACTACACTTTGCTTTTTAATCCATTCTGTCACATATTTGTAACAGCTTTGTAGAGATCTAGTAGAGTGCTGTATGAAGGGGTAAATGAGGACACAGATTATAGTGTAAAGCGCTTTGAGTATCTTGAAATAAGATAGAAAGGCGCTATATAAGTACATTCCATTTACCATTTAACAGTGGAACCACAGTCTCGTTTAATTACACAATTTCTGTAAATATTTACGTGTCAAACAGATGGCATTAAATTTGATTCATATACATGTTAATGATCAATTTAGTGACTGTAACTTGCAAAACAAGCACAAATCATCATCCCTCCACCGCCATGCTGGACAGTTAATTTGAGGTATTTATCCTGATAGACTGGGTGGACATGGATATGATGTTTGTAAAGGACATAATGAGTTATGTTATCGAGCCGTTTACATATATTTGTAATTTATCATTTTCAAAAGGAATATTTCCAGACAGTATGAAAGTAGCTAAGGTAGTTCCTCTCTTTAAGAATGATGATAAATGTGTGTTCAATAATTATAGACCAATATCCTTATTACCACAGTTCTCAAAAATTCTAGAAAAACTGTTTGTGACCAGATTAGATAAATTTATTACTAAACAAAACATTCTAAGTAGTAGTCAGTATGGGTTTAGAGCAAAAAACTCTACATCAATGGCTCTCATGGAAATAATAGAACAAATAACTACTGCTGTCGATCAAAAACAGTATTGTGTTAGTATTTTTGTTGATTTAAAAAAAGCATTCGATACTATTGACCACACTATTCTCCTTGAAAAATTAAATAAATATGGTATAAGAGAACCAGCATTACACTGGGTGTCTAGCTATTTAAAAGATAGGAAACAGTTTGTACAAATAAATGGTGTAAGATCTGACCTGTGCAATATCACTTGTGGAGTTCCTCAAGGCTCTGTACTTGGACCAAAGTTATTTATTTTATATGTGAATGACTTAGTGAATGTATCAGGACTCCTCAAATGTGTCCTTTTTGCAGATGACACCACATTTTTTTGTTTGGGTAAAGATGTAAAACAGATGTTGGAATTGATGAAGACAGAATTTGATAAAATACAAACTTGGTTTAAACTTAATAAATTATCATTAAATTTAGATAAAACTAAATACATGATATTTAGTAACAAAAAGAGAACTGTTGATGATCCATTTAAAATTGAGGGTGTTGAGATTTGTAGAGTTAATGAGATGAAATTTTTGGGTGTAATCATTGATGAACAGCTAACATGGAAAAATCACATCAATTCTGTAAGAACAAAAATATCTAAATCTATTGCAGTACTATACAAAGTCAGGGAATTATTAAATGATAAAGCTCTGTACATGTTGTATAACACAATCATTGTTCCACATTTAATCTATTGCATTGATGTTTGGGGGAAAGCGTGTAAAACATTTACAAAACCTATTTTTATTTTACAGAAAAGAGCTGTAAGAATTATCACCAGAAAGCATTACTGTCACCCATCAAGCACATTATTTTATCAACTGAAATTATTAAAGTTCCATGATTTGGTAGATTATAGTATTCTATCAGTTATGTATAGGGCTCAAAATAACACATTACCATTAAATATCCAAAGAAATTTTATTAAAAGACAAAGTTGTTACAATCTTAAGGGGATAGAAATATTTGTCAAACCAAAATTCAGAACTAGTCTGAAGGGAAGGTCTACCTCAATCCAAGGAGTTGGATTGTGGAATGGTCTAGAGAGTGATGTGAAAAATGCCAAGTCAATGTGTACATTTAAGAAAAAGATCAAAGCTGAATTGTTAAAAAAGTATATATGAAGTAGCTTAGTGTGTGTTTTGTATTAGAATTAGAAAAATTAGAAAGAGTTATTCATTTTGTTCTGTTACTTGAAGATTATTATGTCTGAAATAATTGTTTGAAAAAAGGGGCAGATATAATAAGATTTTTTCTTCTTTCTGCTGCTTTTCATTTTAAATCTTTTGTATACTTTTTTATATTGTTATGGAATTGTTTTGTACTTTTTTTAAATGAATAAACTATATACCATACCATACCATACCAGACAGGCCTCCTCTCTTCCTGTTTTTAAATCTCTTTTAAAGACACACTTTTATTCTTTGGCTTTTAACACGTGATCGTATCTTTTATGGCTTTTTAATACACCTGCTGTGAAACTGGTATGTGAATGGTTTTTTATGTTTCTTTGCGTATGCTTTGTATGTTTTTATTGTTTTGTTTGTTTTTATTGTTTTATTGTGCAGCACTTTGGCTACCCTTGTGGTTTTTAAAATGTGCTATATAAATAAAGTTGATTGATTGATTGATTGATACCATACCATACCATGTGCTTTACTGTGTTTCTACTAGAGAGATGTTCCGATCAATCGGCCACCGATCATGATCGGCCAATTTCCGTTTAAAAGTATGTGATCGGCCGATACAGATCAATGCCTTTCAGTGCAGATCACAAAAACGGATCACCTTCGCAGCCTGCTGAGGTCCGGTGGTTTATATATTTAAGCCAAGTTTTGAGATTTATTTGACTTTCTGCACTATTTAGCCTTCATTTTATCAATCTGTTAAATATTCTGTTACCGATATTGTCTATAAATATGATATGATGAGTAAATTTAAGTGGTTTTTAGTTGTCCTTTTGACTAGTTGCTGTATTGTGCCTGCACTTTTTTTTATGTTTTTTGTCTTGAAAAAGTAAATAAAAACATGTTTTTGTCCAAATTAAGGTGATTTTATGGTTCCTATTTTACAGATCACATAACAAGTAGCACTCATCTTAACTAAATAATTTATTTTTTACAGCCAATCCATGTGATCAGTATCAGTGATCGGCAGGAAAAAAAACCTGATTGGAGCATCCCTAGTTTCTACCATTTAAGGGCAAGGTTAATATCAACTATTTTACATCTGCTTTGATCTCATTTGCCTGAAATGCACTGATAAAGAGGCTTTTTGGTGCGTTCACATGTGCGATGGGTTGAAGCTCCAGGCTGGATCTGGGGTCTTTCTGTGTGGAGTGTGTATGTTCTCTTTTTGTGGGTTGTCACCAGGTGTTAGATTCACTTGTGTACATGTACTCCTGGTTCCTTCCACAGTCCAACACCATGCATGAAAAGGCTGCCTTCAGGCCCAGACCTCCCTTGAATAAGAGATCTGTGATCTCAGTGGGATTTACCTGCTTACATAAAGGTTAATTGGTGATTATTTTTATATATATTTAAAAAAGAAGTCATGCGACTGTTATTGGAGTTCTTATTTTTTTGGTTGTTGCTTTGTTTTCACACTGTCAGCTTATAGTGACATGCAAAGTTGTTTCCTCGCGATCTTCTTCCGGTTGTTGTGCTATTTTTCTCACAACACCTACCACCGACTCCCCCTCCAGAAAAAAGAAAAAGAAACAAGTGCCGGTACAAGCTTGGGGAGTTTTAGCATATTTTTCTGCCATTGTAGTGTATACTGAAGGGACATTAAAATGCTCAGCTCAGACATGCACCCCTCTACCTACACGTTGATCCACTGGTCCAGTGAATATGAAACAACATAAAAACACCCAGCTAACAGGATTAGCAGGAGCATCTTTCTTATACTCAAAGTTTATGAAAGGGTTTTTCAGCTGCAAGACTTGTGGTGAATAAACTGTAATTCAGCAGAAGTCTTCATTTCATCATTGTGGACACGGCTTTATTTTAAGATAAACCATGAAAAAGGCAACGACCCTAAACGATGCAGTAGCAGCTGAGATGAGCGCTCATTAAGGAGCATCCTCTGCTTTAAAAGAGTTGGGTGTGCTGAAACATGCTGAGCTATGAGCCACTGGTTAGTGAAGGTTGAAATACAATAAGTGCCTGTTGTGATCAGAATAAATTGCTGTAATTTGGTCGTAGTTTGGAGCGTTGGCTGGGGGCTGGTGGTTGTTGTTAGTCAAAAATTCAACAAAAAAATAAACTAATTACTGACAAATTGTGTGTTTGTTTGTTTTTTCCTTAAAATGCACAACCCTAGTCCAGATCATACCTTGTCCAAATACTGGTAAGTTATAATTAATGAGTTGTTTACTAAGTTTAAAGTCATAAACTCTAATATTTACCAGGATTTAACTGAGGTTTGTAGTTCCTGATGTATGTTAGTTTATGGTTTGACAGGGAGTGATTTTGCTTAAACATCCACTCCTGGGATATCCATCTTTTTGCATTTTTTTTAATAGTTGTTCTCACTGGAAATTGTTTAGAAATGTCATTTTAATCTTGACTAAACTGATGGGCAGTAACAATTGCTTCTCTGAGAACATTGTTCGTGTTGTTCCTTCTTGTTCTCTCGTGAAATTGGTTGTTTGTTTCTCTCGAGATTAAATATTTCAAGAAGCTTTGTTTCCCTAAGATTAAAAGATATGCATCGAATACTCACAGAGCGTCTTGTTCATTTGAATGCATCTATTTATCCTTTTTAACATCTGGTCACACAGCTTCAGGGAGTAAACATAAATGATGGTAAGAATCCATGAAAAATCCAAGTCAAGGAATAAATTGTGTGGTTGTGGAAGTGCATTATCTTGTTATAAACATGAGAGATTAAACAAATATTTTCTGCATTTTGAAGTCATGCTATTAACTAAAAAAGATATCAAAAATTTGTTCAAAAAATGAAATAAAATATCTTCAAAGGTCTAATTTTATGTACAAAAACAGGTTACAATGGTATAATATAGCAGTTTCTTCATTCAGGCTTTTTAATTCTTTGTAAATTATCTACCCACACACCTGTGCTGCCGAGTATTTATTTTTGAGAATCATTTGAGTCATCTGAAATGATCCATACACGGGCATTCTGAGCGGGGAAACAAGGAAAACGCATTCATCGAAGGATAAAAGCGACGCCGGTGGTGTTGTCGTCGGTGGCACTGAAGCTGGCTGACTCACTGCTCTTACTCCTACCTACAGCACAGCTCAACCTGTTTGCATTTCCACCGTCATCATTCAGTTCAGACGCCAGAGAGCGTTCACTCTTACAGGACTTTAAAGAGCGTGGAGGAGAGAGCTGACGGAGCTGAAGTAGCACCCTGACAGCGAGACTGAGGGAAAACCTGAAGTGGGCAACCGAGGAAACGCAGCTGCACTTTCACAGCAGACCATCCATTTGTATTCCTGTTTCATTTTCTTTTTAGTTCACACACACGTCACATCATCTCACAACATTCTCACATTGCCTGTCAGCGCACGTATTTGCTGGCTACATCTATTTTTGCGATTTTTCATTTATTTTTTTTTATGGAATCTGACGTCTGATACAAACAAATTCATTCAACCTTTATTTACACAGGTTAATCTCATTGAGTCACGAGGACTCATTTACAAGAGAGACTTGTTTTAAACAAAGAACACAGATGAGGTACAGACAACAACAGACAATCATATAAAAAGCATATAAAATGAAAAAGTAAATAGAAGAAATGGTAGAAAAACGAAACTAGAACAGCTACAATGTAAAGTGACGTAGAAAACTAAAAACAGGAACGTCTGCGTTGGTTTTTGCCATGAATTTAACAGTTGTTTAAAATCCCTATGAGTGGTCAAGGTCGAGCGCTTCAGATCTTTTTGCAAGATATTCCAGGTTATAGGAGGAGTAGAAGAAGGCCCTTTTGCCTAGTTCAGTTCGCACTGCAGGTAATAATGTCCTGAGAGCGCACGCTGTAGCTGCACTCATGGAGTGACATGTAGGAGGAGATGTATGAAGGCAACAGACCAAGCAGTGATTTAAAGATGAAAATGTACCAGTGAGAGAGTCTGTGTGAAGTTAATGATGTCCAGTTAACCAGTGAATACTGGGTGCAGTGATGGGTATGGTAGTTACAGCCAGTTATGAATCTTAGCGCACCATGATATTCAGCATCCAACATCTGCAGGGTTCTTGTAGGAGCTTTCATGTAAATAATGTCACTGTAGTCAATGGAGGGAAAGAAAGTCACAGTTACAAGGCGTTTCCTAGCGTTCAGAGTTAGACAGGGTCTAGTTCTGAAAAAGAAACCCAATTTAACTTTCAGTTTATTTTCCAAGTTTTTGACATGGGGCTTAAAAGAGAGATGCAAATCGATAAAAATACTCAAATATTTACAAGAATCAACAAACTCAATAGGAGCACCATTTGAAGATAAAATAGAAGGAAGGACTGCTGGAACAGACTTCCTGTTTAAAAACAACATCCCTTTGGTTTTATCAGCATTTAACACCAGTTTGGGACAAAACAAATGTAACTGGATGATGTCGAATGCAGACTGTAAAAACTGGAAAACCTTAGCCACTGTTCTAGCTCAGTGATGAACTACTGTGTTATCGGCATAGAAATGTAAAGATGCATCAGGAAAGCTCTGACCTACATTACCTATGTAGACTGTGAAGAGGATGCGTCCTAAGACTGAGCCTTGTGGAACACCATTGTTAACAGTTAGATAGCTGGAAGAAGTACCATTATGTTGAACACATTGTCTCCAATCTGAGATAATTAGATAGTGTGATCTGAGAAACCATTTTCTGAGAGTTCATGACATGAGATGTCATGGTCCATAGTGTCAAAAGCTTTAGACAGGTCTAAATAAAGTGCAGTACAATGGTCCATAGCATCAAATGTTTCAACATCATCATTAAAAACCTTCAGCAAAGCGGTCAATCATTGCTACAAATCGCTACAAATGCTACAACAACAAATCAATGTAGCTTAGATACAAAAAAAATACAAAAAAAAACAATGCCTGTCAGCGAATCTGACCAAAAGGAAAATCTTTGTTTTGTTTCATAGCTTGGCTTTATTTATTTTATCTTTATAATTTCAGCTTCTCCGTCTCTGCTTTTCTAAAATGAATAAATTATAAATCTGTCTCCACATTCCAGACGTTAAAGTTTCAACTAAATGCTTCACTCGCATCTAATCTGCTGACTGGGTTTATTTCACAAGGTCACGTGTGTCCAACGTGGTGTGAAGCTCTGAAGCGGTCTGCCTGCACGTGGTTTTACGGTACGTGACTGGAGTTCAGACGTAAAGAGCCACGGCCAAATTAAAACGCATTCAGTCGCAGAAACTAATGGAGCAGCCGTTTGTTCATTAAAGATTACTCTTTAATGAGCTCAATGTGCAGCTGTTAAGGCTTAGAGGTAAAAAATAAATTTTCACCACAGCACAGATGTTACTGCATTTGCAGCCACTTAAAGCACAACTGCAGAAAATGCGTGAACAAAACCTATTTGCACTAAAAGTTATTGAAGACTGAAATTAAAGGCCTAATATTCTGCCGGCCAAGTTCATTTTATGTTGAGAAATAACAACGTTGCAGCAGCAGTTTTGAAAATAACGATCTGTGGGATCTCATGCGATGCTGTGCGAAGCACTCAGAGACTGTGTTAAGGACTATTCTTAAGTACTACCACACCAAGCTCAATATTTGTTCAGTACTGGGTTATAGACACTTTAATGTTGGCTTATATGAACTAGTTTGGTGACAAGGATTCAAGTTTTAGGTTGATTTTAAAAGTTATTTTGTTGTAGATGCACATAAAATAATGACGTCTGAAGAGTTTCGTTAAAATCCATCCATTGGTTCAGGAACATTTTTGATAAGTCCACACACAAATGCAGATACGAGCAAAAACATTATCGCCCCTTCGCCTTTGTTGCCAAGTGATAACAACCTTCTTGTAGATCAGAGCAAATCTGACCAAACACCAAAACAGACAACCAGGCAAAGTGTGCGTGTTTTAAAGATGTACAAAAGAAGAATTTGAGTGTTTTGTTAGCGTGTTAAGTGTTTTATCAATCCTAATTAACCTGCAGCAGATCAGTAAACGAGCCAAATCAATCCATCCATGTTAAAACCAGGTTGTTAGGCATTACCAATGCTTTCTGTTCTTTCAGCAGGAAACAGGAACAGAGCTCATGACTCTATGTGAACAAACTCTGAGGTGGGACAAGTCGTGGCACTGCTCGTTGCCTGCGAGTGGCGTCGAGGGAGCAGACCATGCTGCTGCCGCTGTACAGATGTGTGTGGCATAAATCCAGCGTGAGAACTGAGCCGTGCAACTCTACAATTGTGTTAAAGTGGAAATAGACTGAATCACAGCCTCTACATGGGAAATAACAGTTATGTACAACAAAACCTGTTTAAAAGTAAGTATGTACCGTATTTTCCGTCATATACGTCGCATCTATCATGCGTCACCGCTGACGCATCGTGTTTGTTATGCATCCCCGCTGACAACCCGGAAATGTGGGCTGGTGTTGTACTAAAAATTGATGATGGCGGCTGCGGGAGCGTGCATGCCACGAGAGGACTTTAACAAGAATTTAACAAGATTAACACTTAAAAACATATATTTGTCTGCTCGAAATTATAGTACTTGTGTGTCGCAGTCTAACTTTTGCTTAATAAATGCACTTTGACAGTCATATCAGCTGCATTTCAGAAGTTCATACGCTGAAGTAAACGCGTGCACGTGACGAGTCGCTGTGCAAATTTAACAAGACAACCACCTAAAAACAATTATTTGTTTGCTCACAATTATAGTAAAGGTGTGTCTCAGTTGAACTATTCCTTAAAAATGCACTTTAATGGTCAAATCAGCTGAATTTCAAAAATGTTTCAATGCTGAGGTGCTGCGAAGCGTGCACGTGCAGATGCACGAGCCGCTGCATTTCTTTAAAATTTAACAAGATAACCACCTAAAAAAATTTGTTTGCTCGACATTATAGCAAAGGTGTGTCTCAGTTGAACTTTTACTTAATAAATGCACTTTAATGGTCAAATCAGCTGAAATTCAAAAATAGTGTTGTTGCCTTGGTGCTCCGGGAGCACGCAGAGGGAGGAAACCAGGAAGGGGGAATGCTGCTCGTTTCTTCGAAATTTAACAAGAAAAGCACCTAAACAATTATTTGTCAGCTTGAAATTATAGCAAAGGTGTGTCTCAGTCTAACATTTGTTTAATAAATGCACTTTAATGGTCAAATTAGCTGCAGTTCGCCAGGGCAGTGCAGCTGATTTAACTTCCTCCAAGCAGCGAGCAGAACGAAGGTGGTGGTGGGGGGGGGGGTAAAATGGCAAGCTGATTGTGTCATTAATAGCTGGTGAAGATTCTCAGTCATGCAAAACATGGTAAATTCAAAAAAGTTAAAGAAAAAAGCAAAAAAGTATGAAGTATAATAAATAAAGTCCAGTTGTTTTTGTCTTAATTTTTATTTTATTTGTCATTATAGCCACGTTTACATATTACATGATACAACGGCATGCCATAGTATTACTACTATTCTGCTGCCATCAAGTGGCTGAAAGTGGTACTGCTCAATGTTTTTTTCAGTCAGAATGAATGAAAACGGTCATATCTCAGCCAAAAATTGGTTTATAAATATGGAAAAAAATCCATAAATACATCACTTTGGCCTATAAGCCGCAGGGCATGCAAATTATGCAAAAAATTGTGACTTATAGGGTGGAAAATACGGTACTAAACTACATCATAATGTATCTCCTGCAGCTTTCTTGTCAAACTAAAATCTGTAGAATAACACAAAAACCAGGCGAGACACAGACCTCAGCCATCAGTATCCATCTCCCCTGGAAGTCTTTGTGCACAAACAAGTAAAAAAAGGAAGTCAGCGCCTCTCCTCGGCCTGACTGATGAGGTTTACAGAGCGGTTTGCCGCGAGCCAAACCATCCCTCACATCTCCTCCACCATTTGTCAAAGTGCAAGGAGCAGAACACAAAACAGGCCTGAAGAACAGGTAGGCACCCTCAGCAGGAGACACCCACTCAATCACACAGCCTCAAACCAAAACAACTCAGTGCCACCATTTTTTTAGGGAAAATTCAGCAATCCAAACACATGATTCATGCATGTTTTCTGAACCTGCAAACAGATAATTACATAAAATGATACATTTTAATGTTTGCCAAGACTACAGGTTCAAATTATAGGCTCGGGAAGCCCCCTGAGACACACAGAACTGGTCAGAAACAGAATGGAAATCATAAATATGGTGAGCCCAGACTCTCATAAAGCTGCCAGCAGAACAAACAAATTATAAAACATCACCAAAGGCATAAATTATAGGAACAATTTATGTAAATGTCCCCTGAAGAACAGCTCACAGTTCATTAGGGATTAATTCGACTGAGGAAACGGAGCACGAGAAGCTGTCACTGGAAATCAATGGCTCTCCAACACCAGAGACCGTCTGTCAATGAAAACTCTGACGTGGAAATGATCCCTCTGCAAATACACATTAAATTGTATTTCAGGCAAAAGTGTAAAGTCTCAAGGCAACAAACTGAGTGAAACGTGAAAAACAAATCATTAAGACTCCAGCTGATGTATACCGTGAGGCTCACACCTTTAAAGAAACAGATCGCTTGACCTGATGTGAGTCATGTTTGTTATTTTTGAATTCTTTTAGCTGATCTGGTTAAATGTTGTGGTCTATGCTGCATTTACGGAGAAGCACCACAGCAGAAATCCTTCAGCAGATGTAAAACCTATAACAAAATGAAGCATCTTAATAAGCAGTTCAGCTGGTCAGAAACAGAATATAAGCAGCAATTAGAGCTAAAAGCAAAATATTGAAAACTTATTGGCCTCCCTTTTAGTAGTCTATTTTTGCACTAATAAAAAGCACAAGCTGTATCATTCCGGTTTATCTCAATACACTGAATAAACTAAAAAATACTTATTGTTAACATAACGGCACATAGTAGACAAGAAATATTCAGCAGCTTGTTTTCCCATTCCACAGTAAAATTATTGTAAAACTAACTACAGCAGCACATTAGTACTGAAAAACTATGCAACTGCAGTACATTTACTATTTATTCATAACTGTGTAGTTTATTTAGCTTTTTACTGTTGGTGATGTTTTTAATGTGTGCCTTTACCATACTATCACTTTGATGATGATACACTCAGATTCCCCACTGAAGGACATATAAAGCAATATTCTATTTTATTATTTTATATTCTCATGTGCTCTGAAAAATACAGCTTTTACACTTTGTGGTTACAGACAGACGGTTTAATAAGTATATGCCAGTATAATGTAGTCTAATAAACAACAATCTTGTTAAACTTTGTCATTAGTTTCTGTTTGGACTCTAAAGTATTCAACCAGTTATTTGATCTTATTAAACTGGATTTAACTGTGAAGCTTTGGGAAGCCTGACTTTAGACACTTTCCCGGGGCGGGGGACCAGGTTACCGTCTCAGTGATGAGGGCCATGACATGCGAGGCTTCTTCAGTCCAGGTCTCAGCTTCTCCAGGGTCCGGTTGCGGCACAGGTACCGCTCGGTGTCCGAGTTGAAGCGCTGTTTGATCCGTATGTGGGTCCTGGGCTGCCGCCACAGATGTTTGGGCGGCTTGGCGAGTCCCGCTCCCTCCCTGCTCAGCGTTGCGCACTCCATTACGTCTAAAGATCTTTACTTTTTCCTTTCTTTACCAACTAAAACTGGATGGAGAACGCTGCGAGGAGAAAACGCCGGGCTGTTTGTGAAGCCTAACAAGTCAGGGAGAGCTGCTGCGCGCGCGGCATGTCGGTGCGCTGCTGTCCACGAGCCGGAGTGCTGAAATCCCCTCCGCGAGCCTCTCCTTCTGTCTCCGTCTCTCCCTCCTCTCCTCGGTGCATCTCTCCTTTTTATTGCTCCCCGACTCCCCCCGTTCCTCTCCATCCTCGCCCCTCACTCCAACTTCCTCCTCCTGCCATCTCCATCTGCTTCCACACCTGTCAATCTGCCAATCATCTCCACAACGTGCTGTCTCTGGACTCGGTTCATGCCCAGTCAGGCAAACAATGGACACAGGAGTCCGATGCGTTTTATTTTTTTAACAATTTACAACAAAAAATGCTGAAAAGTTGCTGCTTCAAACTTTAAAGAGTTTTCTTCTGCTGCAAATGTTAACACAGACTTTTGTTATTTATAGCCAACTGTGTCAGATCTGGTCTAAAGTCTAAGCCTTCAAATGTTTGTTTTTTAACCCAACTTATAATATTGAAGACCATGCAATCCTTGAATGAATGCATGTCACCCGCTGCTTTTCATGCCAGTTTTAAACCAAGATCATCTCAAGCTGAGAAATGAAGTTGTAGTTGTTCATGTTCTATCACATGATCTCGTGCTCACAGTATGAGTTGGGAATGGGTCTCAGCTACTACCACATCAGATTTTAGCTCAATATTTGTACAAATGGACTGAATTATAGCCATTTATGTGTTTATAAGGTCAAATGGCTGTGGAGGCCATCTTGAATCGGGTTGGCTCTGAAGGTTAGTTAGCTGTAAATGTACATCCAGAGATTACTTTCAAAAGGTTTCATTGAAATCTATTCACTGTTTAAAGAGATATTTTGCTAACAGGCACACAGAGTTGACAATATAGGATTAATAGCAACATTTTCAACAAAGATCTTGAATAGATTAGTCGATTCTAGGACATCTTGAGTTTTTTTAACGTCACGTCGACTAGTCGCAGTCAGCGATTGTGATACGTGATCAGCGTCGGGCCGCTGGCTACAAAACAGATTCTTCCGAGCAGATGGAAGGCGAGGAGCAGGCGATATTTTCCCAAACAGGAATAAATTCATCAACGATGTGGAGGTGTTTCACTAAGGATGATGTTTTTAGTTTCATTTTATTCAAAACACTAAAAAAATATAAAAACGGGTGCGTTCCACTGCCTGTGTGCACCGCCACCACCGCTGCGGTGTTTTATTTTATTTAGTGGCTTAAATAAAATAAAACTAACTTTTGCAGCTTAATTATAGTTTTGGTTTCCCTGAGACTTATTCTCAGTATATAGGAGCATAAATACACGCTCCCGATGTTTTGTTGTTCTTTTTTTTTTATTTGTAAATAATAAATGACTTTTTTTTTTAGCGTCTTGAGTTCCTATGACGTCATCAACTAGTCGATGTCGACTCGACTTTTATCATGCTAATGTCGACTTTAAAAAATGTGTAGTCGTTCAGTTCAACCCCTAGAGCCATCTGTTGGTGCTCAGATTATATGTTGTGAATATGTTGTCAGTCCCAGCCGCTACCGCTCCAAATTTTCAGTCAATGTTTGTAAAATTGACTGAGTTTTACTCTTTTACTGTTTTTAATTAACAGTTTCCTGTGGTAGCCATCTAAAGTCAGGCCGACTCCAAATGTTCATCAGTTGTAGATGTATGTTCATCCAGTCATCACTTTCTGCAAGTTTCATTAAAATGTGTCCATAAATTATTTTGATGACACACAAAGCACTGAGCATAAGTACAAACAGGGCAATTGTTCAATTCAGTTGATTTATAGAGCGCCAAATCACAAGAGAAGTCGTCTTAGGGCACTGCACAGAAACATTCACATACATGAAAATCAGTTAATAACGTTATTTATCTAAGAATATTATCCGCCTTTGCCTCATGGTAGTGGCCAATAATTAAGGAAAGCAAAAAGAGAAAAGGATTAAAATTCCCATAACTTTAGCCTTTCAATGAGAAAAAACTAAACAGCTACAGAAAAAAAATGTGTAACATAAGGAACATATGTGCAAGGAACCAATAATTCAATTATGAACCCGCAAATGAGCTGTTCTTTTTTAATATCAAGTCTAACTGCTCGCATCAGGCTGCAGTTTAGATAAACACCAACATAACTAGTCTCCATGTTGGAGGATTTTAGCTGCATGCCACAACGTCATATAAATTCAGGTTTATCAGTGTGACAGGAAAGTGACATTGTCATTAGTCTGAGGGGGAAATATGAGCTCTATGTTCACTAAAAAGCTGTGTGAGCGCTCACACGTGTGACTTTTCAGCGACAGGTTTCTTCCTGTTGTTGCGATAGCTTTCATTATCACCTCAGCACACAAAATACACTGCACTTTTCTCTGCATGAGTGCAAAGCTGAAACCTTCGCCATCACTCAAAAAGCTGTTGTTTCCTCATTGTCCGCCTGCAATGAACCTGAAACAGGAAGCTCTTGGAGCTAATGAGCTGAGGAAAGTCTTACAGCTGACCTTAGCTGAAGAGTGACAAATCAAACCCAATATTCTGCTAAAAGTGTCACTGTGGAGCTGAATACACACCATGCCTTCAAACACATCCCCTTCTGCTCAGCAGTACAGCATGATGAGGGCGATAAACTGAGGTTTGGAGAGCCCTGAAGATTGGACATGTTCAGAAAGCCAGCTCAGCTTTCACTGCGACAGATTCAGTTTAGACAGTTGAGCTCGTTTGGAAAGAAATTAATATTTAATCTCTAAACAACACAGGAGGTCCTTCATTTTGTGTCTAATCAGGTGCGCATTTTTTCTTCTTCCTCCTGCTGAATTTGCATGTTAGAAAGTAATTTTCTTTGTGGGAATCATCTGCGTTGTTTTTTGTGATTCTCACTATTTCTTGTAGTGAGCAGCAGATGCTGTTAATTATAATTAACTCACCAGAAGTGCAAAGATTTATCATCAGCGTTTCACAAATAAAACTCAAAAAGCATCAAATTTAATGTGAAGCGCTGCAAAAACTACCGTATTTTTCGGACTATAAGGCGCACTTAAAATCCGTGAATTTTCTCAAAAAATCAACAGTGAGCCTTATGTATTAATTCTGGTTGTGCTTATTGACCTAGAACCAATTTCATGCGGTACACGGCACTCAAAAATCTGTCAAAACGAACTTATTTCGCTTAATGCGCCTTATGATCAGGTGCATCGTATAGTCCAAAATATACGGTACAAATTTTTCTCCATAGAAAAACGTTATCATGTCATTTCCTTCAAAAACATAGCTCTTCTGGCATACTTGTTCTACTGTTGTCTTTTATGTTACTTTTAATTTTTAGCCACTGTGCTGCTGCTTTTAGCTAACATTTAGCTACTTTTAGCTTTAAGATACTGACCAGTGCTAACTACTTAGCTTAGCAATTTTTAGACAAGCCTTTGATAGTTTATTTCCCTAAAAGCTTTACTGTGAAGGGTTAAGCTTTCAGATTATGCTACACTGTAATTAGGAGTCATAAGAATACATAATTAAGTTTTATATAGTGTAGTGGACTAGGCCTCCGACCAAAACCTGCCTCTGAAGACCTTCGTGGGACAGGAACTGTTATTTCATTGATTTGAATCCAGTCCACTACAATAGTGCCAGGCTGCACAATCAAAAATAAAAACACCAAAACACAAGAATGCAAAACAACAGAAGAAGCTTTTCTTTGTGTTTAGTCTACTGAAATTAGGGCTGTAATGGGCACCAGAAGGGAGAGAAGAAGTGCTTGTATGGAAATCAGTTGTACCATATAAGCATTGTTCAACAATTTACATGTGTGAATTGATATTCCACATAGCAACAGTCATTTCCTCATATTAAGCTCAGTCAGCTGAGAAATGTTTAAGTGTTTCATGTTTTATTCATTAAATATTTTCACATTGGAAGATGTTATTCAGTTCTGTTTTTTTTTTAATTCTGCACAGAGTCTGGTTCAAATTATTGAAGCAAACCAGCTGCGGTTTTTGTTTTAAGACAGACTGAAACCCATAGGGTGCGTGTCACTGACCGGTGCTCATCATGGCTGGCCAACGCCTGGCTGTAAAGCTCCTGCAGTCGGTCCAGAGGCAGGCTGTGTACTCCTGACGGTCGCCGGTGGTCCTGACTGGAGTGTCTCCTCCACAGAGGTGGGAGCACCACTGGGCCAGAGAAACGTCTCCGCACCACCTGGTGGCTGGTGGGAACAGACTCCCGACGACTCTGAAACCAGATAGAAATCTAAAGTTTTTAATGCAGTCACATTTAGTCAGAAATCTTCCAAAACAAGTAACACAAATAACTGAAAACATTTTTTTAAGTCCACCCAAAAGCCAGATGTAAACAGCTGTTGGCATGTTTTCTGAGTAAGAAAGGACAGAAATGCCTCATGAATAAATATAAATGATAACAAAGCTTTAATTTGTCATCATGTTAGCAAGTCTCATTTGAATCTTGCCCTCTTCACTATTTTGCTGAATTAAACTTTTAGTTACTGTTTCGCTACTTTTAAATTTCAGCTTTGATTTAGCTTTTTTTTTCTCCTTGTCTACAGTATTGTTTTGGGCTTTAATTTAGATAATTTTAACATTTAGCCACACTCTAATTTTATTGTTTGAGCTACTGTTTGCTAATTTTACCAACAATTTTTGCCCGTTTTAGTTTTTAGTTGCCGTTATGCTCATTTTAGCTTTTAGCTATAGTGTTTTGCACATTCTTCCTGTTCGCTGTTGTTCTCATTTTAGCTTCTGTTGTGCTTGTTTTAATGTCATAATTTGATGGGGGATAGGGCGAGCCCCGGAGGAGAGGGCGGGCCCCAGAGGCCATCTTAGCACCAGCAAACTGTTGCTTTTTTCCACTAAGGAGTACTGTATTTTTTATTGTATAAGTCGCACCTTTATCCATAAATTAGCAAGTCCTGCGACTTATACAGCTAAGCTACTAAAATACGATTCCCCCCATATTTATAACCCAATTTTTCTCTGAGGTTTGACATTTTCATACATTCTGACATGAAAAATATTAAACATTTTCATTTGCAGCGACTAGAGGGCCCTCGAGCATTATGGCAAGGCAAGTGTCTCATTAATAGGTAAAAGTGGCTATTAATGAGCCACTTGGCTTGCCATACCAAGCCACCTTTGTCTCACTCTGGAACTCCTGGAGCAAACGTCAAATCAGCTGCATTTCACCGCGCTGCTCAGGCAAAATGCAGCTGATTTGACCATTAAAGTGCATTTATTAAGGAAAAGTTCAACTGAGACACACCTTTGCTATAATGTCGAGCAAACAAATAATTGTTTTTAGGTGGTTATCTTGGTAAATTTCAAAGAAATGCACAGCGAGTCCTCCTTCTGCATGCTCCCACAGCCGCGAATCGATTTGTGAAACGTAGTTGATTTGACCATTAAAGTGCATTTATTAAGGAAAAGTTCAATTGAGACACACCTTTGCTATAATTCTGAGTAAACAAATAATTGTTTTTAAGTGTTAATCTAGTTAAATTCTTGTTAAAGTCCTCCAGTGCACGCTCCCACGACCACCATTTGGCAGCCAATAGATTTTTGGTATAACACCGGCCCACATTTCCGGGTGGTTAGCGGTGACGCATAATAGATGCGACTAATACAGCGAAGAAACTTATTTATTTCCATTTTATTAGACATATTTGGACTGATGCAACGTATACAGTGGTGCGACGTGTACGACGGAAAATATAGTACGCTCTTTGTGGGAATCAGTTTTGTTTGGTGGCTCCTCAGATTGAAGAAGTCCTTTGGATGAAGGATGAAACATATCAGCAAAAAAAAAAAAAGAAACCGTCCAGATGACCTGACTGAACATCGTTGGATTTTATTCCTGGATTATCGAGCATAAACTTTGGTGTCAGAATTTCAGTTTCAGCCTTTCAACAAATTTCAGCAGTTATTCAGCGCTCAGCAGAAACACTACATTTTCGCAGAAAAGGCACATTTACCTAGTTTGATTTAGTTTTGTTTTTTGTGATCAGACCTTTTTTTTATTATTTTTTATGAACAACGTGCACACAAACACTTCAGCTGCCTTCTCTGCAGGTGGGTAAAGCCCACCTGTGCAGATATAGTTGAATGCATTTTTGCGGTGCATTTAAGTGCTCTTTATTTGCACAGACACAGCTGAGGTGAGGAGACAAACAGGAAACACTGTTACCTTTGCTCTTGATTTATAAATAAAACTCATTTAGAACTACTAAAACTTTGCATTAATTCTTCTGACCATTACATTTTGGCATCCTCTGTTTGTCCTAGATGCATTTTGCATGGCTCCACTCCTCATTGTGCACTTTATCAGACACAAGAAGTAAACACAAACTATTCAAGCAAACCTTCTACAAAATATTAGAGATGAGAAATAAATCGCACATATTATGATTTACCATCTTCTTTACTATTACCATTAATAAAACATTGTTGAAGATGTGTTCATACAAGTTACGTAAACACTTTGAAGGGTGGAAGCATTGCAAGCTACATGCTGACATAATCACGTCACAATTATAAATAGTTCAGTAAACAAGTCATTGAATAAACAATGAATGTATTAGTTGAGGGACACGAGGCATCTGTTCAGTCGGGCCCTCGGGGTACAGCAAACAGCACAAACACTTTTTTACATTTGACACTAAGTAAGTAGTTTATTTGGCTTCTTGACTGAGCATCAAATTAGCTTTGTGTGT
Source organism: Nematolebias whitei (assembly GCF_014905685.2). NCBI lineage: Eukaryota > Metazoa > Chordata > Actinopteri > Cyprinodontiformes > Rivulidae > Nematolebias > Nematolebias whitei. The sequence goes on from NC_056500.1 coordinate 9,458,709, forward strand.
GTGTGTCTGGATGCGTACGTGTTCCTGCAAATCTATTTAATATCCATGAATGCAGCGCAAATTGATAAGACCGAGGAAGACAGACAGCAGCTTTGTCTAGCTGAAAAAAAACAAAAAAAACCCGGCATGTTTGTGACTTTGTGCAAACAACAAATAACTAAAACGACCTCTCCCAAACAGATCAAACGAGATTAAGGGAACCAAAGAAAGTTCACGCTTTAAAATCAATAAATAAATGATCTTATTCATTTTATTTTATTTAGCTGTTGGGCTTCATTTGTGTCATTTGTGCTTCAGCTGAGATCTGAGTTGACTTCAGTCAGAGCTGATGGATATCGATCTGCCGTCCAGCGAGTCTCGTCTCCCTAACTGGTGCCGTCAGAAACAATGTCAAAGACTTTACCTCAGGCTACATCACACACACACACGGTCCCAGACGGCCTCTGTCTCCTACGATTTGCTTTCTTTAAAAATCCTGATTTACTTCCATAGTTTTCCCCTAAAAGTCAACACAAGCAAATAATAAGCATCCCTCACAGAACTGATGTATTATTAAAATTGAATAGTTTTCATTTGATATAATTTCTATCTTAACATGTGATTCTTGACCTGCCATTGTGTATCTGTTCCTCCTTCCTGTTCCTATCAAACCCAGACGGTCAAACCAGATGGTCGCTTGTCCTGAGCCTGGTTCTGCTAAAGGTTTCTTCCTCATGAGGGAGTTTTTCCTTTCCACTGTCGCCTTCATGTTTGCTCAAGATGAGAGTTCTGCGATGGAGTTAAACTCAAAGCAGTCCAGGGTGTACCCCGCCCCTCGCACAATGATTGCAGTCCAGGGTGTACCCCGCCCCTCGCACAATGATTGCAGTCCAGGGTGTACCCCGCCCCTCGCACAATGATTGCCGGACATGGGCACCGGCAACTCCCCTGACCCAAAATGGAAGAAGCAGGTAAAAGATAATGGATGGATGGATGTTTCTGTTCAGTGCCCTGAGATGACTTCTGTTGTGACTTGGTGCTATATAAATAAACTGAACTGAATTGATCATAAGCAGAAGTTACAGAGAGGAGACGTGGGTTCTGAAGCGTCTAAAGGACATATTGCATTGCAGCTGCTACTGAGGTATTTTCTGGTTTTGTCATTAACAAGCACCCTGAGAGATCCAATCTCAAGTGGACAAGTGACAAAAAAAGATGTGAGCACAGAACAGATCGAGGCCGCATTTACCGAATTTTTCACTGTATAAGTCACAACTTTTGCATAAATTAGCATGCCCTGCGACTTATACAGCGAATTGACTTATTTATGTTTATTTTCCCTCATATTTATAACCCAATTTTTGGCTGAGATCTGACTATTTCATTCATTCTGACATGGAAAATATTGAACACTACCATTTTCAGCTGCTAAAGGGTGCTCGACTGATATGGCAAGCCAAGTTTCTCATTAATAGATAAAAGTTGCTATTAATGAGAAACTTTGCTTGCCATACCAAGCCACCTTCCTCTCGCTCCAGAACTCCTGAAGCAAACATGAAATCAGCTGCATTGCACCGCGCCGCCCGGGTGAAATGCAGCTGATTTGACCATTAAAGTGCATTTGTTAAAGAAAATTCAAATGAAAAATATCGAGCAAACAAATAGTTGTTTTTAGATGGTTATCTTGGTAAATTTCAAAGAAATGCACAGCGAGTCCTCCCTCTGCGTGCTCCTGCAGCTGCAAACCGGCGTTTGAAATGCAGCTGATTTGACCGTCAAAGTTCATTTATTAAGGAAAAGTTAAACTGAGACACACCTTTGCTATAATTTCTAGCTAACAAATAATTGTTTTTAAGTGTTAATCTTGTTAAATTCTTGTTAAAGTCCTCCCGTGCACGCTCTCGCGGCCGACATTTAGCAGCCAATTGATTTTTGGCACAACACCGGCCCACGTTTCCAGGTGGTCAGCGGTGACGCATAACAAACGTGACGCGTCAGCGGTGACGTATAATAAATGCGACTTATACGGCGCGGCGATGTGTACGGCGGAAAGTACGGTAGATCTGATCGCTGAGGCCAAATTTGAAGAAGGTCTGGGGGCTTTTTTTTTTTTTATTCACATTTGTTTAAATAAAAAAAAAATCAACCATGCCCACAATAAGGACCACCTGCTGCTCTGTCAGAAAATATTAAAGTAACTGATTCAGTGAACTTTATTGTCAGAAATAGAGCTAAAACAAAAAGACCCTTTTGTTCGTTTATTATCTTTGAAGATTACGAACACCTTTCACGTGTAAGTGATTACAGGATAGTTTTGTTTTCATGCCTGTTCTTGCTGTATCTTGTAATAATTGTTCTTCACCAGTCGGCCTAACAGCTGACAGCCTGCAGATGGATCATAGAAAATGTGTTCATGGCTGAATAAACGGTATGGTTTGGGTAATTTGTGATTTAACAGAAAAGCTATTCAACCTCTTTAAAGTTCAAATACCATCTGACCTCGTGATGTGGATATGCGTAGACAGAACTTCCACAATGTTCTGACTGTTTTTACTTCATGTAAAGAGTCAGACATTTTGGTACAGTTGAGCAGTCTGAACAGGATGTTAGGTTTCTCAAATTCCCTGTCATGATTCCAAAAATCATCTTATTTACATGTGACTCGACTGTAACCCAGTTATTTAAGGGCAGGTGAGGTTAGTTTTGAGCGGATTTATTAACAGAGCTGCAAGTTCATGTGGTAAATAAATTACCCTCTCACACTGAACTAGTTCCCGTGGCACAGAAAATGATTTTATTTTGTTTTTATTGACAGTCCTGTGTCAACAAACCAACAAAAAGTAGCTAGTAATGCTATCGCTGTGGCACCAAACCCAGTTTTCTCTGTATTTACTCACAATAATCCGATATCCTCTCCTTGCAATTGACATTTTGGAAACTATATAAGATTATTTGCTGCAGCACCTCTCGGGTTTGCTTCAACATGTTCCTACTTTTTTCTTCGAGGTGCTTTATGTTTCTTTTTTTGTTTTTTGTTTTATTCCTCCCGCCAATCAGAAGCAGAGAGGAGGCAGCTGGCTGGGTTATCACCCGGTCCAGTCTCCCGCCACGCCACGCACAGGAAGTGGGAATGAGATGGAGGCAGTGAAGCTTTTGTGATCAGATGGGACAGTGGGTTCTCAGCAGGTTCTGTCCTCGCCATGCTTCTCCGTTAATCAAGAGTGCTGCGCCGTATCAATGCGTATGAGTCACAAACACACCCAAAGTGCTCGTCATATGTTGGGCTCAGTGTGGCGCGACACAGCAAGACTTAACCCCCCCCGTCTCTGCTCCATCAAGTGGCGCATCACCACCGAGTTCAGCACTGTTGAACGTGTAGCGCACATCAACACCGACACGTCCTGGAACAACCTTTATTAGGGAGCTTTGCTTCACATTAAAAAGTATAAAAAGGAATGAATGTGCTTTTCTATCCTTTCGTTTTAGGCTGATCACTTCCGATGTTTGTAAAATAGCGGGCCATAACACAAGACCTGTCCTTTCAGATGCTGAACACAGCGACAGATAAAAATCACTTTTCAAATCTAGTCAAAAACTCAAACTCATCTGGTTCCACTGCAACTAAAATTAGACCAAAACAACCTCAGACAAGTGCACTTACATAATTCACTGTGTCATTATTTATTGGACAAAGACTAAGCTATAGCTTAAAGACATTTTCTTTAACCTACAACACCTTAAAACAGAAGGGTTTATGATTGTCTCTGTAACTATAAGGTGTGTTGAAGTCCTGTGGCTTTAAGCCAGAATGATCGAACCTCTACCACTCTGCTCGACAATGGCCCCGTGAATTACCGTATTTTTCAGACTATAAGGTGCACTTAAAATCCTTTGATTTTTCTCAAAAATCAACAGTACCGATAAGCCTTATAATCCCATGCACCTTATGTATGAATTCTGGTTGTTTTTACTGACCTCGAACCGATTTTATGTGGTACACTGTGCTCAAAAATCTGTCAAAATGTTTTAATTTTGATTAATGCGTCTTATAGTCTGAAAAATGGGCGCATCTTGACTTTGGTCCAAAGGCCATCATTTTATAAATATTTCAGATTGTAGCTCTCAACAACCTAGCTCCACCTACAGATCTTATTGTTCCATATTTTCCTAACAGAGCACTTTGCTCTCAGACTGCAGGCTTACTTGTGGTTCCTAGAGTTTCCAAAAGCAGAATGGGAGGAAGCTCTTTCAGTTATCAGGCTCCTCTCTTATGGAACCAATTTCCAGTTTCTGTCCATGAGGCTGACACATTGTCCAGTTTTAAGACTGGGCTCAAGACTTTCCTTTTTGATAAATCCTATAGTTAGGATCGGCTTGGGTTTCCTGACCTATCCCTTGGTTATGCTGCTATAGGGTTAGACTGTTGGAGGACAAACTGGCCACATTTCCTCACTCTGCTGCTGTCTTTACTTACTCTACCTGTTTAGTATTTGTAATTATTTCTATCCTTGACATGCAGCTTTTGTCTTTCTTCCAATAGGGGGTACACCTGCACCTGCACCTGCACCAGGACTGCCATTCTGCGTTTGCTTCTTCTTCCTGTTCCTCTCAAACCCAGCCAGTCGAAGCAGATGGCCGCTTGTCCTGAGCCTGGTTCTGTTGGAGGTTTCTTCATTTTAAAAGGGATTTTTTTCCTTTCCACTGTCGCCTTTGTGCTTGCTCAGGATGGGAGACCGTGACAAAGTGAAGATTCAACACGTCTGCTGGTTTCCTTAGACAGAGAACTTTACTAATTGGCTTTTCTATGTATGGTATGTAAATGTTTCTGTTCAGTGCCCTGAGACAAATTCTGTTGAGATTTGGCGCTATATAAATAAACTGAATTTAACTGAATTGTTCGGATGAAACTCTGCAAACCTAAAAGTGAATCGTCATGTTCTTTTTAGAAACAACAAGCTTTCTTTTGGCAAACATGCTGAACAAACTATCATTGTTCAGTCTTTTTCTGCTAAATTATTTTACCATTCAACGTGCTTACAGTGGCCTGTAAAGTCAGAGATGGAGCTTGGGAGTTTTTCAGTCATTTCTTTGACCACTGCACAGTCTGTAATACACATTTCTCATTTCTTTATTGTTGCTTTCTTACACAAAAACAGTTTTTATGTGTGAAACCCTGTATCCGAGACCGTAACCGAGTCCCTTTAATTTATATAAAAACATCCACAGGTACATTAACATGATTCTAAACTTGTTTCAAGATATTTAATTAATTTTTTTCTTTAATATATTCATAATCACAGACTTTATCTTCTGCACACATTTACATCCTAATGGCATGGATTATAATTTGTGTCTTTGCAGGAAATTTATGACTCAATAAGGAGAAATTGTATAAAACAGTTCAAAAAAATTCTACTCGTGTTTGGTCAACTGGTTTGATTTGTTCTTCTGTGTGTTTCTGCGTGACTTTATTGCCCGTGAACCTGCAGTAAAGATAAACTTCACAAGTGAAAACGAGCCTCGTGTTTGACGGTTGCAGAGTCGTTCATACACGACAGACTTGACTTGTTGCAACAACAGACTTGATAAAGCCATAAAAAATGGTGTTTGTCTGGGTGTGCGTGCAAAAAACGAAGAGACAATTACTCACAGGAAGCCTGGACATTGATGCTAATTAGTTGTTCCAACAGCAGGACAGCCACTGAAACAAAAGGGAACAGAGACATTAAGTGGAAGTTACCCCAGATTATCCCCGACGCAAAAAGCAAAAGGCAGGCAACGATAACGACCTTAAAAACACAAATATAGATGTTTTTAGCCAGTTTTACAGATTAACTAAAAATTTGTATTGAACAAAACAAAACTCTGTCTCTTCTCAACATAAGAAGTGTCAATCATTCATGAACAGAAACTTGGAGTGTCTTGGTTTAAAGTAGACGGCTTCACGTGACTCATCCCTGCCACCTGGCAGTACCATGTGCTGAAAATGGATGGATGGATGAGCATGCCCGAGGCTTCCCAAAGGCTTTTCTATCAGCCCAGGAAAATGAATCTTATATTTCTTGTTTGTTTATTCCGCGGTCCACTCTGAATGAGTCTTCAGCCCACACAGGCAGATTAAACGCAGAGCAAGAAATGCAATTCAATATAATGAACAGATATTGTGCAAAAGCAACAACAGGAGAATGTGCTGTCTGCCATTCTAAAACAAAGTGCCAGACCTGGTTTAGAGCGTTATATGAGGCATGATGAATAAACAGTATATGAACTGCACTTGTGTGGCCTTTTAACCTGAGAACAGAACGAATTGGCTCTGATTGTCGTCTAATCAGGGTTAGCACCGAGGACTCAGAGACCTGCTGAGAGTTGACTTTTAAAACATCTGACATTTAATTTACAGGTTTACGCAGTTGTTTAAGGGAGCTGCGTTAGCTCGGTGGTCAGGGCCATGACCTTGTATTCCCGAGGCTGCAGGTTCGGGTACAGTTTGCTTTAGGAAGGACATCCGGTGTAAAAAATAAAAATAAAAATCGCCAAACGTTTCATGTTTGATGAGTTTGCTCGCTGTGGCGACCCCAGGAGATGAGCGCAGCAGAAGGATCAACACAGTTCTTTAAGACTTTATATATTAACTTTTTTGGGGTAGATTATTAATCAGTAAAATAATAGATTTAATCAGTTTCCCAATAAAATGAAAGTTAATGTATTATTTAGTTTATCGGACAGGAAATGTACTTAGGTTAAAAACATTGTGATTTTATCTACGTGTACACAAAGACAAATGTTGGAACAGTGTCTCCATTTGTTGGCAGTGTACTGTGTGACTGGAGGGTTCAAATATCCTACCACTAGAGGGCAGAATAACTTATGACCAGCTGACAACCATGTCACCATGACATCACTATACTGTACTGTCCAAATGTCTTCCAGACAGATAAGACCTCTTGTCGTGAAAGAAGCTGCTGATTTAACTGAGACCTTTTCCTGTTTTTCTAACAACCCTCAAAATAACATTAGTGAAAGCTACGGTCTTTTTAAGTATGTAAACCTGACACTTTAATGACTCCTTATCAACCATTTTTAAATTTGTTTTGATTTGTCTGTAGACCCTTTCCTTGGTGTCCCAGGACCACATTTGGGTTTACACCTGAACTTTGGGAGCCACTGCTCTAAAGTGAATCATGTCTTCCTCCAACATGCTGATGAAGATTCTCACTCACTCGAGAGAAAAAAAAAAGAGAGGATACCATATTTTTCAGACTATAAGGTGCACCAGATTATAAGGCGCATTAAGAGAAACTAAACAGTCAGATAAGTCAAACTTTATTCAACTCATTCACAATAACTCTCAACACTGCTCAGTTGTACCACGTAAAATCAGTTCGAGGTCAGTAAGCACAACCAGAATTAATACATAAAGCACACCGGATTATAAAGCTCACTGTAGATTTTTAAGAAAAATTAAAAGATTTTAAGTGCCCCTTATAGTCCGAAAAATACGGTACTAAAAAAATTTAAGGAAATGGACTTCTTTTCTGCAGCTGAAGACATTCCTCTACCCATTAAAGAAGATATTTCAATTCAAAACTGAAAAGTGCGTGGTTTGAAACTTTACGCTGCATGAAATGTTCTGTTTATGAACCTACGGTAAATTCACGAGAAGATAAATCTCACCCACCCCTCCGTTCTGAGGGTCATTAGTCTTTGCTTGCCTGTAAGTTTTATAAGTTTAAAATGTTTTCTAAAACTGTGTCACAATACTTGAGTTTTTGGTTTTATAAAACCTGAAACAACTTCGTTCACCGAGCGTCCGCCATTTTGAGAACGGAGAAAAAAGGAAGGAGAGACAGCCCATCAGTGTTGCCAGATGAGAAATGTAGGATTTAATGAGTTGTTATTATTTTATTTCATTTTAAGCTTTTATTTTTTTATTGTTGTACAGCACTTTGTGATTGTATCTATGATAAGTGCTATATAAATAAAGTTTACTTACTTACTTACTTACTATTATCGTATTAGAGCCATAAAATTATCGTATTTTGAGGGAAATTATCATACACCCATCATAACCAAAATAACAAATCTATTGATGCACCATAGCAGTGATGGGTCCGCTTCCAGACCGGCTCTGCTTCTTCTTCTTTTCTTTTCCTCACTCATGGGGCGGGCGCAACAGACTATTCAGCCAATCGTGGCCATTGTTCTGAGGCAAACGCATACACGTCACTCGTAGGTAACATTTAGAAAAGCACCTGTGTGCATCTGTTTGCGGACACGGATGCCTTCAGGGTTCACAAAAAAATTCCAACAGACAGCTGCGACAGGCTGATGACAACTGATTACAACCACACATTCACGGAATGGTCAAATTATCGTATATTTGGCCTTTTTGGGGATTATTGATCATACAGAGGGCAAAAATGTAGTACAAATACGATAATTATCGTACACCTGGCAACACTGCAGCCCATGTCACGTCAAGGGGCCTCCCTCCCATTTTTCTTAAAGAGACACGCTGCTTGCTCCTCCACTATCCATCCTTCGGTTCACTGTCTTATACTGCCATCCGGTGGTTAAAAATAGGTACTACATGCAAAACAAATTAACAAACATTTCTTAAATTTGACAATAATTACTAATTATTGACAAATTTCAAACAATATTATTGTATATTGCAATAATTTCTAAGACAGTTAATCACCCAGTAAAAATTTGTTATTGTGACAGGCCTAGAAACACATTTCTACACTGTTAGCTCTTTATTCCTTTAAGACTTTAAAAGGTTTTGGGCTGATGGAACAACTAGAAAATTTCCCTTTCAGAACAATCTGAGCCCAAAACAACTCATTCCACTTAGCAAACCTATGACAACGTCAATCTCTGCAGAGAAAAAGGGCCGTTATTGAAATGTCAGACGCAGGTAATTAACCTGCTTGACAGAAAAAATGCTTCGTTCTAGCCATGACCTCATCGTAAAGTACAAACCCTTCCTCACCATTTATTCGTATAAAACTTGATGTAATGCTTTATTTCTCTTGCAGCCAAAGAAAAATAAAAGGGCTTTAGTGCCGTGAAACCCCTCCGACCTCTTTAACGCTCTCCAGAGAGGCTGCAGGAGCTTTGTTTGATCAAAGCTCTTTGTTGCAGCTTCAGTGTGCTTGTTGGCAGCGCCAGCAGAAAGTCGACTTTGACATTTTGATCCTGTTGTTTTTTCAGGCTGTCACTTCTCTTGACATTTTCCTGCGACTCCAAAGGTTCCTTAGGAATCTCTTTAACAGCCTCATTAATGAAAAGTTTTTTACCCTCAGAGGTGTCACTGCAAAATGTATTAACGGCTGCTTTAGATTCAGCTGTGAAAGGACGGCATCTCGGTTCAATGTGTGGATTTTCCACCGGTTGTAGTTTTTAAGGAGGGTCAACTTCAGGGCTATAATGATCTGCAGCCCTTAGATCCTAGTGAGTTTATAATTAATGCTTTGTTAAAGCCACATGGATCAGGCAGGTCAACCACTGAATTCTTTATGAGGAACATCAGCTGGCACAGGAAAAGTCACAACTTTAACCCAGATGGGGTCAATTTCTCTCGTGACGCCCATCAGATTATAACGGAACCTCTGGGAGTGGATTTATTGGGTCCAACTCAGAGTGGGACTCTGTGAACTGGACCAGTTCCAGCAGATCCCATTGAAGCCCACTCCAATGGGGGTGTCCACTGTCAAAGTTAAACATGTTTGATTTTACATACAACATGGTTAACTTCTGGAGTGAGCTTGACTTGAGAAACTGACATACAACTGGCTTTAAAAACCTTTTTAGAACGGCTAAAACTCAGTAAATTTTCCAAATATTGAGATAAAATTTGATGTTAGCAGCTGAGTCCAATCCCCAACACATACTGTATTTAAAGCACCAACAGATAGCACAAGATTTTAGTTTAAAAACCAGCTATTAACTAGCAGGTTTTTAAATATATATATATATATATATATATATATATATATATATATATATATA
>NC_056500.1:9469727-9491804 GCF_014905685.2 Nematolebias whitei
CCCATCCATCCATCCATCCATCCACCCATCCATCCATCCATCCACCCATCCATCCATCCATCCATCCACCCATCCATCCATCACAGATCATGCACCTCGCTGCCCCTTTCCTCCCTGCTCCGGCAGTGCAGGAAGGGGGCAGCGAGGTGCGTGATCCGCGGCCCCAAGACGCAGCAAGGTGTGGGCTGGGGGCCGCTGTAGAGCTGTGAGCCAGCTTCGGGGCAGCCTCATTTCACCGTGCCGCCCCAGTAAAATGCAGCTGTTTTGACCATTAAAGTGCATTTATTAAAGAAAAGTTCAACTGAGACACACCTTTGCTATAAAGTCGAGCAAACAAATAATTGTATTTAGGTGATAATCTTGTTAAATTTCAAAGAAATGCAACAGAAAGTCCTCCTGTGCACGCTCCCACGGCCGCCATTTAGCAGCCAATCGATTTTTGACACAACACCGGCCCACGATTCCCGGGGATCAGTGGTGACACATAATAAATTCGACTTATTTGGCGAAGCGACTTATTTATGTTTTTCCCACTATACGAGACATTTTTGGACTGATGTGACTTATAGTTATAAGGGAGGTGACCCCACCTCACTGAACAACTATGACCAATCTATAAACTCTGCATTTTAGCCAAGGTTCTAGAAAAACTGATAAACTCTCAAATCAAAAATTACCTGGACTCATTTAACATCTTACCTCACCTTCAATCTGATTTTCAGGAAACACGGCACAATGACTGCTTCACTGAAGGTTCTTAATGACATTGTTGAAGCACTGGATGCTAAGGATCATTGTGCTGCACTTTTCTTAGACCTGTCTAAAGATTTTGACACTGTGGATCATAACATCTTGTGTCATAAACTCTCAGAAATTGGTTTCTTAGATCACACCATTGGTTGGTTCTCTAACTATCTTTCAGACCGGAGGCAATGTGTTCAACATAATGGTACTTCCTCCAGTTATTTAACAGTCAGCAATGGTGTACCACAAGGCTCAGTGTTAGGACCCACCCTCTTCACAATCTACATAGGTAATGTAGGTCAGACCATCCCTGATGCATCCTTACATTTCTATGCTGATGACACAGTTGTTTATTGTCGAGCTAAAACAGTTGCTAAGGCTTTCCAGCTTTTGCAATCCGCATTTGACATCATCCAGTCAGATTTGTTCCACCTCAAACTTGTCTTAAATGCCGATAAAACCAAAGGGATGCTTTTTTCAAACAGGAAGTCAGTCCCAGCAGTTCTTCCTCCGATTTTATCCTCAAATGGTGTCCCTATTGAGTTTGTTGATTCCTATAAATATTTGGGTATCTTGGTCGACTCGCATCTCTCTTTTAAGCTCTATGTGGAAAACCTAGTAAAGAAACTGAAAGTTAAACTGGGTTTCTTTTTCAGAAACAGACCCTGTCTAACTCTGAATGCTAAACGCCTTGTATCTGTGACTTTCCTTCCCTCCATTGATTGATTACAAGCAAAAATAAAAAAAAACCTGCAGATGTTGGACACTGTCTATCATGGTGCACTAAAATTCATAACTGGTTGTGATTATCGTACCCACCACTGCACCCTGTATTCACTGGTTAACTGGACATCATTAACTTCACGCAGACTCTCTCACTGGTATATTTTCATCTTTAAATCACTTCTTGGTCTGTTGCCTTCATACATCTCCTCCTACATGTCTCTGCGTGAGTGCAGCTACAGCGTGCACTCTCAGGACATTATTACCTGCAGTGTTCCCTCAATGAGGACTGAACTAGGCAAAAGGGCCTTCTCCTACTCCGCTCCCGTTTCCTGGAATATCTTGCAAAAAGATCTGAAGCTTGACCTTGACCTCTCTAAGTGGCTTTAGGAATCTGTTGGACTCCTGGCAAGGACCAATGCAGACATGTTCCTGTTTTTAGTTTTCTACATTCGCCTTATAATCTAGCTGTTTTTGCTACTTTTTTGCCATCTTATTTTAATTTGTAAAAAAAATAATAATAATCTGTATGCTTCTTTTATAATTGTCTATTGTTGTCATCATTCTTTGTTGAAATCAGGTCTCTCTTATAAATGAGTCCTCGAGGCTCAATGGGATTAACCTATCTAAATAAAGGTTGAATGAATATACAGCGGAAAATACAGCAGTTATTTTTTAAATATTTGACCAAAGCAGCTATAACTATTATTTCTCAGCATCAGATTGGTTTTTTGTTTTTTGCTCAGATATATCGACAGTTAATCCACATTTCACGTCAGTACAATGCAGCTATATTACAGTTACTCACACCTACTCAGAGTTAAACCCTTCACCCCAGAACAGCCGACTCTGTAAAGATTAACTATCTGAGGAGCGGCACCTTTCTCAAATCGTTCCATCAGCCTCCGTAAAGTGAACACTCGAGGCGTCTTGTAATGCCTTCTCTGTGGTGACGCACAGCAAGATATGCTCATTAAAAGCCGGGCTGATAACACCTGCAAAGACTGTCCACTGCAGCAACAGAAATACACTGAAGAAAACTGTGACTCACATATCCCAGCATGCACAATGACCACGCACGTAAACCTCTATGAATCATTACTTTCGATTTAGGAATGGCTAACCTGTTAGGCAGCTGGTGGCTGAGGCACAGTATGGATATAAAACTGTAAATTCAAAGAGGTTAAGATGCACTGATGGATCCAAAAATCTTAGAAAGTTTGCACTTAAAGGATGACTTGTTGAACTTTAGAGAATCCGAGTGCCTCGTGTAAATAAATCATTTTCCTGAAGAGTCGTCATGATGTACAAAATGCTTTTCAGTCTTAAAATATGTGAATTACTTTTGATTTGACTGTTTTAAATTTAAAATAGTTTGCTCTTGGATGTTCCACGTACGCGGCTGAAAATGAAAGGGGACAGGGCCTTTCAGTCCGTTTGCCCCTGCGGCTTCGTTTTGCTGACTCTGTGGAGGTTTTGAAAAAGCAAATGAAAACACTTTTATTCTCCCACGCTTTTATGTCATGATTCTACTGTGCTTCTTGAAGTTCTTATGCTTAATTTATTCTTTGTATATTTTAGCATTGTTTTATATCGTACAGCGCTTTGTGATTTTGTCTGTGATAAGTGCTCTATAAATAAACTTTACTTACTTACTAAATGTATGAAACATGATCTAAGATATTATATTGACTATATTAATTATTATAATAAACTGAAATATTTGCTTGCCGTTAATAATTTGGTTTGAAATTAAGAATGAGATCTTGGGAGGTGTGTTTGCACAAAGGGTCTGTACCAAGGATGACTTTCAGCCACTAATGCATCAAATACAGCTCAATATCTGTAAATTTCACCAACTTATAGTTCAATTTATTTATTTATTTTTAATGACTTAAGCTTTATTGAGTTTCCATAAAGAAAAAAATACATTGCAGTTCCCCATATAACATAGCACACGCTAAACAACAGTTAGTCCTTGTGAATTCTCTAGAGTAAATGTCCGAAATCGTCATCAGATTACTTAATAACGCAAAACTATATATATATATATAAAAAAAAGAAATATACATACACACATATATATGCATACATACATACATGCATAACAATAATATTAATAACAATAATAATAAACAAATAAATAAATAAATAGACAAAAAACATAAGTTAACAGAAAATCTACACACATACAGCATTAATGCCCTATAACCCAGCTACATTTAGATAATTAGCAGTACAGTATAGTCAGAAATTCATATTAAGCTTGATCTGGAAATGCCATTTAACCCATATGTGAAAAGTAATGGGACCAATTTGTATTCCTCCACTTTATTCAGCAATCTATAAGATAATCTCTACAGCAAGTTGGCCCAGGGAGCTATACCAGAGTTAGAGAGGGGATAGCTGGACCCCTCCACTCCCTCACAAACAGCTTCCTCCCCATCATAATGGCTGTCTGTACCCATTGCGAAAGAGAGGAAGGCAAGTGGCTCAAAAATGAAGGATCTCTGAGAATATAGTCTGCTGCAAAGAGGTATATTCTGGCCAACTATTTTTTCTAAATTTTGTGAACTGGTGACCAATATTCTTGGATTTTTGCACACTCCCAAAGCATATGTACCAATGTTCCCTTCTCCTCTTGACATTTCCAACAAGTCGGGGTATCTAACAAACCCACCCTGTACAGTCTGTATGGTGTCCAGTATACTCTGTGTAGAATCTTAAATTGCACCAGTCTCGTTTTAAGTTCTCTTGACATTTTCTTCCCATTTTTAAGAATTGAATCCCACTCCTCATCTGTGATACTAAGTTTTAGATCGGTTTCCCTGGATCTCTTAAGAGACAGTATATTAGGATCCAAGGCTGTCATCAACATTCTATAATAAACCGAGGCCTCATGCCCATGACCAAACACCTTTTTTATATCTTCCAGTGTATTACATACAGAAACAAAAAGGGAAGAACCAAAAGTCTTAATCAATAAATGACTTAATTGTAGATATTTCCAAATATCTCGTCTGGGTAAATTAAATTCTCTAACCCATGTTTCAAAAGGATTTTAATGAGCCATTCTCATATATATCACCTTTTACACAGATCCCCCTTTGAAACCAGGACTTCCAAAAAAAAAAGGGGGGGGGGGGGGGTTACATATGCAGAGCTTGGGATTATGCCAAACACTAGCAGATTTATTGAGATGTGTGTCGAATTTAAAAAAATTGAGATCATTTTTTCCACAACCCTTTCATATGGGAGAGAACAGGACGCGATTAATTCTGAGGGGCAAAGTTAATTGATAAACTGATAGACAGTGCAAATGGCAGACATTCATATTCAAATTCAAATTCAAATATACTTTATTAATCGCAGAGGGAAATTATTTGTTGTTGTAACTCGTTATCCTCATTTCATTAAGAGATGTTATAGATACTGATGGCTGTAGACAGGAAGGATCTCTTGTAAAGGTCCATCCCACAGTGAATCCTAAGAAACTGGCTGCAGATGCCGTTCGATCCATCCACCCAGACTCGGCTGGCCTCTCAGTTCCCCCGGGCTGTAGGACCGCCCAAATGCCGGGCAGAACTCCTCCCAGCAGTCTGCCGAGCTCCTCGTCACTACGGACAGCCAACTGTAGGTGCCGAGGGATGATCCTGTCCTTCAGCTGTCATGAGCCGTGTTTCCTGCTAGTTCCAGGATCTCAGTGGTCAGGCACTCGAGCACAGCTGGCAGGTAGATGAGAATGCGTCCACAGAACATCCTTTTTCCTTGTCATCCAGACATGATACAGTCTCAATTTTTGTTTTCTAAAGTCATCAGCAACTGCAGCCATCTTGAATTAGATTGACTCCATGTGCTAATCCGTTCTAGATGGGCATCCTTCCATCCTTTATATTTACCCACTTCTTCCTTTTCGGGTCACTGGAGCCCATATCCAGCTATCACTGTGCGAGAGGCGGGGGACACCCTGGACAGGTCCAAGTCCATCACAGGGACACATAAAGACAAACGAGACTAACAGCATTCACTCTCTCACTCACACCTAGAGACATTTAGAGTTACCAACCAGTCTAACATGCATGTCTTTGGTCTGTAGGAGGAAACCGGAGTTTGGGGAAAACCCGCGCATGCACGGAGAGAACATGCAAACTCCATCCGTCTCAGCACAGAAAAGAAACCGTCCCGATGACTTGACTGAACATTGTTGGATTTTACACCTGGATTATTAAGCATGGACTTTGGTCCATCCAGAAAGGACCTCGGCCAGGATTTGATCCAGCGACCTTCTCGCTGAGAGGTAATAGTTCTACCTACTGAGCCACTGCGCTGCCACATCCAGCGATTACTTTCTGAAAAGTTCACGAGTTATTTTGCTAACAGACAGACAGGGTTGACGCCAACTGCTAATGCAAATACTTCAAGCAAAACATTGTTCAATGTGTTGTGCTCAAAGTTTGCTTTGGGGTCGATGTTCAGCCACTACCACACCAAAGTTTAGCTCATTATCTGTAAAACTGTCTGAATTACAACCATGTTTGTGTTTCAGCTTCAGCTGGCGGTAGTGGCCATTTTGAATTGGACTCAACTCAACTGCAAATTTCATTCAAATTCACTCAGTTATTCGTAAGATATTTTACTAACAAACACACGCACACACATTATTGTCCTCTTCACTGTTCATTGGCTGGTGATAATAAGGACTTTCGACACACAAAATGTATGTAAGACCTTGTAAATCATATTATAATAATAAATATAGATAAGCTGAAATAAGTATTTGATCGTTTTAAATTAGTTTTGGAATGACATTTAACAGCAAACGTTTTTCTTAAGTAATGCAAAGCTCCTTGTACGCAGATTTCTGCACCGTAACAGAAGCAGTACGTCTAAATACCAAACAGGAAAAGAAAATTCAAACCAATCAGAGCAGTAATTATGCCAACCCATAATGACACCGTTGACAAATCAAGTCTAATTTTTCATCTTGATCTTTGTCACTTCCCACCAGAACATCTTTTCCATCTTTTATCAAACTCATCTTCTCAGCAGTAATTGCAGTAGGAATGAAAAGACAAATCCCCCTCGACTTTTCTGACAAATGATCAGTGAGTCACGCAGACAGACAAAGGCAGATGGAGGCAGACTTCTGCAAATGTTTGCATCTCCAACAAGCCATGACTGAGAAGAGCAGGAAGAAGTGGGGGGGGGACCAGCTCAGCACTGGGGCAGGTCGCCATCTAATGGATGCAGAGCGGGGACGGTCAGCTGTCAAACTGATGACACGGAGGAATTCTCCGAGTTTCCCACGGCAGAGAGACAGGTCTGACTGAGCAGCTTCGAAGAGCAGAGAAAACTGCCGGAGGCTCTTTGAGAAGAGACGCTTCCTCCGCTGTGAACGTGGAGGAAAATCCTGCAGATCCAGTAAAAAGACATTCACTGAAAAATCTTCTAATAGAAGAAGCCTCCGCAGCTCCTATTGATGATTAATGAGGCTTAGATGGAGTCAAAAAAGACTTCTCAACAGAAAAATGTCTCACAAACAAGCCTGAAATGATAAGACAATCTGAGCACTCGGTGACTGATTATCACCCACTTCTGTGTGTGTGATCGTCTGCCTGCAGCGTTAGTGAATTATCTCCAGAACAGCTTGATGGATTTTAATGAAACTAGAAAAAAAAAAAAAAACTACGAAAGTATTTATTCAAATATTTACAGTGTAGAGTCAACCTCTTCAAATATGGCCGCCACAACAAAGCAATGTTAGCAAACAGAAAAATGGCTATAACTCGGTCAGTTTTCCAAACACCGAGCTAAATTCTGGTGTGGTAGTGACCGAGCATCATCCTCAACACATACGTTAAGGGCTACACATATGTTTGCTTAAAACTAGCATTATACAGGTCTCTCTTGAAAATGAGTTCTCGTGGCTCAATGAGACTACCTGGATAAATAAAGGTTAAATGAAAATCTGTCGACTACAACCCTGTCTGTCTGTTAGTAAAATATCACATGAACCACTGGACAGGTTTTAAAGAAATTCTCAGAAAGTACCGTATTTTTCAGAGGCGCACTTAAAATCCTTTAATTGTTTCAAAAATCGACAAAGCGCCTTATGTATTAATTCTGGTCGTGCTCACTGACCTCGAACTGATTTTATGTGTTTATTGTGAACGAGTTGAATAAAGTTTGACTTATCCCACTGTTTTGTTTCGCTTAACGTGCCTTATGCGGTGCGCCTTACGTACAAAACCAGACTCGTGCATTGATATTGTGCCTTATAATCCGATAAACCAGTAATCACTGGATGTATGTCTACAGCCGATTAACTTTTGGAGTCGCCTCAATTCAAATGTCCGCCTCAGCTGATCCATATTAGCCAACACAAAAACTGCTATAAGTCGATCAGTTTTACAAATATTGAGCTAAATTTTGAAGTGGCTGGAGATGATCATTCTCAACACATGTCCTGAACTCAATCAGATGAAGCGAGATTTCACATTATCAAACGCATAAAGTTATTTATAAGGATTGATTAAAATGGTTAAAACTTCATTGCATCTTAGCATGAGACAATTTTAGATTAAATCCCTGGCATAAAAGGCAGCGGGCAATATGCATTCCTATAAAGGGTGCTAAACCATTGATTTTATCACAGCACTTCATAAAATTCTGTCGAGATATTCTGAAAATTTACCCAGCTACTTTTTTTTTTTTGTTGTTGCAGAAAACCGCATCACATCTGAACAGCAACCTCAAAGAAACTCAGTTGCATCCAATATAATAAATCACAAGAAAATTCCCTGTAACTAAAACTTAATCTGGATTACAAATTAGGTAAACACAGTTTGGACTCAAAAGAGGTAAGAGAAATAATTTTGGTCAAATATGAACTGGTCTTAGATTAATGACGATGAAATTTAAGATGATTTTTTTTTAACCTTTTATGAGCAAAGGAAAACAGGCGGAAATGAAGCAAAGAAAGACGGAGTCAAACAGGGAAGATGTTCTTTGTCTCTGTGGGGGTCACAGAGACGGGGTGAAGGAAGCAGATATGGAGGAAGGAAGGAGATAAAGGGAGGAAAGGAGAATGCGTAAATATTTTGGGGAAACGCATTCCATGTTGGTTCACACATGAAAACAAGCCTTTTCCATGAGTTCAACACTGATGGAAATGACAGGAGGGGTCTTCTGATAAACACCTTACAAGTTATTATTCAAATATCACAGTTGGAAAAGGCCTAAAGTAAGTAAACTTTATTTATATAGCACTTTTCATAGATAAAGTCACAAAGTGCTTTACAGAAATACAAAATGCAGGCTTAAAATAAAACACGGACAAAAACAACAACTATAGAATGAATAGTCAAAAGTCACAATATGGTCATGTTTAACTAAAGTATTTCAAATAAAGCATAAAGAAAAGGACACAAACTCTCCTCTGAGCCGAAGTGTGAATTATTAAAACAATTTAAAACTTAAAAAGTTGCATTTGTGTTTATGGGAATAAACTCCTGCCAGCCTGAGATAACATTAACCGTTTTTGTTGAGTATGAGAAACCTCAGCTTCCTTTCTGAGCATCAGAGGAAAGTTTCGTCTCTTTTTTTTAATTATTTTTTTATTTTTTGCGCCACTCACCGCAGCTTCCAGCCGTCTTCTCTCCTCCTCAGGTGGGGTTTCCTTGTGGACAAAGTCCCTGAAGGTGTCCGTCATGTAACGCTGCTGCACTTATCACCGCTCTCCATGTTTTATTGCCGCACTTTAGGACTTGGCTGACTTTAGACAAACTCTGCAACTTACCGGGCTGCGTGCCCCGGAGTCGTCAGCGTGACGTCAGGCCGCCCGGTCACGTGACAAGAAGTGAAGCTGTGGCACGTAAACAATTTTACTACGCCGGGCACGAGGTTGGCCCTACGGTTTATTTTTTATTTGTTTCTTTTTTTTTTTTTTTTAACCCACTTCGTTGTTGTCCTCAGCAATAAAACATTTTAACACAGTTTAGCTGTTTGCTCTGCTCTTATTTATTTAGGTCACTTTTTTTTTAGCAGAAGTCAGCTGAAGTTTCATTTGGCACACATTTTTGATTTTTGGTTTTCAAGACAGAAAGAAAATCTGATTTTACACATAACCTGGTTAGAACATAAGCAGAGAAATAATAAAAAAAAAAAAATAAGGAGGCCTATAACTTTTTTTTTCTTAAGTTACTTTATGTAATAAAAAAAACTTTTTCTAGTACATATTGATTGTTCAACCATCCATTATCTTTATCCACTTCTTCCTTTTCAGGTCGCGGGGATCACTGGTGCCCACGTCCAGCCATCACTGTGCGAGAGGCAGGGGACACCCTGGACAGGTTGCAAGTCCATCAAAGGGACACTTAAAGACAAACAACCATTCACTCTCTCTCTCACACCAGGGACAATTTAGAGTTACAAATCAGCCTAACTTGCATGTTTTTGGTCTGTGGGAGGAAACCAGAGAAAACCCATGCATGCACGGAGAGAACATGCAAACTCCACCCTGAAAGGCCACAGACCAGGGCCTCTACCACCTGCACCACCGTGCTGCCCTGTACTGATGGTTCATGTGTCCTTATATTAAAAACTTTCTAGAACAATTTAGAAACATCTGCCAACTAACAAAGTCCATGCTCAATAATCCACGTATACAATCCAACATGTTGGATTGTATGCCTGGATTATTGAGCATGGACTTTGTTGTTTTCAACCAGTTTGACACGACTGTCACCAAGGAAGAGGGCAATGGAGGAGGGGGCGTACCAAAGAGACCATTTATCACAAGCAGAACTGGTTTGTTCCACTTTGGAGTAAGCTGTTGGAGGAAGGATCAGTTTTGTTGTGTGTTTCCTTGACTGATGAAGCCTTCTGGATCGAAGGCGAAACGTTTCAGCACAAAAAAAAAAAAAAATTGTCCAGATGACCTGACTGAAACATGTTGGATCTGCCAACTACCACGTTGTCCGTTTTTTACTTATGGAAACAGCAGAAGTGACTGAAAATTGTTCTTTTCTTTTATTTAGCAGCAACTCTTCATATTTCCACCTACAAATGTATTCTTGAAGATGCAGTGGCATGATTGTTTATTCAGCTTAATGTAAGTCAATCAAGTTATTCAAGCACTCATGGTTCAACAGATTCAGCCAATTACTTTTGTTTACATTTAGCGCGTACCTACATTTTGGAATTGAATATCAATATATCTGGAAAACTACTTAAGAAAACTTTAAAACTACACCTTCATTCAGGAAAACCTTTTTATGTGTGATTTCATAGATTGCAATGAGTTCCTTTATTTCTCTTTAATAAAGAACTGCAAACATGCATGATACAGTGCCTTGCGAAAGTATTCGGCCTCCTTGAACTTTTTAACCTTTTGCCACATTTCAGGCTTCTAACATAAAGATATAACATTTTAATTTTTTGTGAAGAATCAACAAGTGGGGCACAATCGTGAAGAGGAATGAAATTTATTGGATGTGTCAAACTTTTTTAACAAATAAAAAACTGAAAAGTGGGGCGTGCAATATTATTTGGCCCCCTTGCGTTAATACTTTGTAGCGCCGCCTTCTGCTGCAGTTCCAGCTGCAAGTCTCTTGGGGTATGTCTCTGTCAGTTTTGACATGGAGAGACTGAAATTCTGCCCATTCTTCTTTGCAAAACACCTCGAGCTCAGTGAGGTTGGATGGAGAGCGTTTGTGAACAGCAGTCTTCAGCTCTTTCCACAGATTCTCGATTGGATTCAGGTCTGGACTTTGACTTGGCCATTCCAACACCTGGATACGTTTATTTGTGAACCATTCCATTGTAGATGTGTCTTCATGTTTTGGATCATTGTCTTGTTGGAAGATAAATCTCCGTCCCAGTCTCAGGTCTCTTGCAGACTCAAACAGGTTTTCTTCCAGAATGGTCCTGTATTTGGCCCCATCAATCTTCCCATCAATTCTGACCATCTTCACTGTCCCTGCTGATGAAAAGCAGGCCCAAACCATGATGCTGCCACCACCATGTTTGACAGTGGGGATGGTGCGTTCAGGGTGATGAGCTGTGTTGCTTTTACGCCAAACATATCGTTTTGCATTGTGGCCAAACAGTTTGATTTTGGTTTCATCTGACCAGATGTTTGGTGTGTCTCCCAGGTGCTTGTGGCAAACTTTAAATGACACATTTTATGGAGATCTTTGAGAAATGGCTTTCTTCTTGCCACTCTTCCATAAAGGCCAGATTTGTGCAGTGTATGACTGATTGTTGTCCTATGGACAGACTCTCCCACCTCAGCTGTAGATCGCTGCAGTTCATCCAGAGTGATCATGGGTCTCTTGGCTGCATCTCTGATCAGTCTTCTCCTTGTTCCAGATGGAAGTTTAGAGGGACGGCCGGGTCTTGGTAGATTTGCAGTGGTCTGATACTCCTTCCATTTCAATATGATTGCTTGCACAGTGCTCCTTGGGATGTTTAAAGCTTGGAAAATCTTTTTGTATCCAAATACGGCTTTAAACTTCTCCACAACAGTATCTCAGACCTGCCTGGTGTGTTCCTTGGTCTTCATGATGCTCTCTGCACTTTGAACAGAACCCTGAGACTATCACAGAGCAGGTGCATTTATACAGAGACTTGATTACACACAGGTGGATTCTATTTATCATCATCAGTCATTTGGGACAACATTGGATCATTCATAGATCCTCACTGAACTTCTGGAGTGAGTTTGCTGCACTGAAAGTAAAGGGGCCAAATAATATTGCACGCCCCACTTTTCAGTTATTTGTTAAAAAAGTTTGACACATCCAATAAATTTTCATTCCACTTCACGATTATGTCCCACTCGTTGATTCTTCACTATTAAAATTTTATATCTTTATGTTTGAAGCCTGAAATGTGGCAAAAGGTTGAAAAGTTCAAGGGAGCCGAATACTTTCGCAAGGCACTGTATGTTCCAGACATGTTCCTGTTTTTAGTATTTTACATCACTTTACAGTCTAGCTGCTTTTGTTTTTTTGTATTCCATTTTCTTTTATTTGTTCTTCTCAATTTGTCCACCGTTTTTTGATTTGATTGTCCACTGTTGTCATCACTCTTTGGTAAAATCAGGTCTCTCTTGTAAAAGAGTTCCCAAGGCTCAATGAGATCAACCTGTATAAATAAAGGTTGAATGAATGAATATGACCAAGAGTATTGAGGCTCACCTGTTGTCTGTTGAATTCAGGTGTTCCACGTCAGGGATTGACTGAAAGTTCAGGGGTGTGGGTCAGCCATCCGTTCACAGAAACATCCATCCATTCCTGTTCCTTTTTCCAGGGTTTCATAATCCCCCGATCTCCAGAGATGAGTAATCTTAATGCTTCACCAAAACATATTGGACATTTAAAGGCTTCCGGTTTGGTGGCGACACTTTGGGGAAAGCATTTTAATCTTTTTCAACATGACTGTGGCCCAGAGCACAAGGCAATGTTTAAGACTTGTTTTGATGAGGGGAGTGAGGAGGAATTTGACTGATGGGAGTCCTGACTTCCACCCCGCTGACCCCATTTGAGGATCAACTGGAACAGAGATTGCGTGCCAGACCTTCTCATCCAGAATCAGTATGACCTCATAGATGCTCTATGAAATTAAAGGGCACAAAATTCCACAAGTATACTAAAAATATCTTGTGGAAAGCGCTTCCAAGAGTGTTTCTATGAAAAGATGGCTGGTCCACAAGGTTCGTTCCAGTTGGTGCTTAGTGGAGTTAGGATCGAGATCTGTGGTTCCAAACTGTTGCCACAAAATCCATCCATTCATTTTTCTTTATCCAATTCTTTTTTATTTCCAGGTCAAGGAGGAGCTGGTGTCTTTCTCCAGCAATCAAGAGACCGAGTACACCACAGGTTGCAAGTCCATGTTTGACGTCTTTCACATGTGAAAACACGATTTATACGGCTCGTGTTTTTTTCATTTTTAGAACACTTCAGGACAATATTCAAAAGTTTAATCATTTTAAAAGATGCAAGCCAAGATGAGCGCCAACATCAGATTAACTGTTTTGTGTCTATCATTTTATGCTCAACCAGTTTGGCCACAGTGATCTTTTCAGGTGATCCACTGAGCCCTGCAGACATCGTGTTTTATCTCTGGACTCCGTTATCGGTGTGTGGAGAAACTTGACAACTTCAGGAGTAGATGGTTCCTCTAATCACAGCTAAAAGGTTTGTCGACGCCAACTACAGGCTGCAAAATGACAGCTAAAACCAAGCGTTAGCTGTGTGGAAATGTTAAGATGTTTATTCTGCATGAATTGTATTCATTAGAGCATTTAGTGTTTTGCACTGAATGATTTGGACACATTTCTGAAAAGGTTTTCATTGTCACAGACAGAAAACAGTGAATTTTATTTATTTATTTCTCTGTAGGCAGAAAAACAAGGAGTTTAAACTGAAAAGCCAAGTGCTTGGATTACAGCACATGTTGAGTGAACAACTGAAATGATAGTGAATCTATTCCATGTTTTTGATCATTATAAGTTAGATACAAATGGGGTTTTTTGTCTTAAAAAAAAAAAAAACACCACAGAAGTCACTGGTTAAGGACAAGTCATTGTAGCGGAGACATCTTTAATTTTACATTTTCATTTCCTGGAACACTTTCACTCAAGCTGCTAAAGTTAGAACATACAGCATGTCCCAAAACCATCACAAGACTGTAAAAATGTTTCAGTTGTAAGGCTAGAGAAGTTTCAAAACACATCTGATGAGTAACCAGCAGCTAAATGATCAAGTCAAAGCTGCTGCAGGAACCTTCCACAAGTATGAACAAAAGTGCTATAGAAGAAGTCAGAGTTTCGTCTCACTGATGAGGACGTTTGTTGACTTTGTTGTCCCACGGAGTGTCCTCTGTTATTTGGAGTAATGAGCAAACGGAGACTCTTCGGTCACTTTGCCCTGCAGAGGAGACACAAAACGCCAGTGGGGTTAAAACAAATGTACAGAATTTTCATAAAAACCTTCATGAAACATGGAATTATAACATCTGGTGTCTGGTTAAAAATAAAAAACAGAAAACTATCAGAGCTTGTGCTGCAGTGCGTCATTTACGAGGTTAAAAACACAAATATCTTAAGAAAAATCAGCTACCAACCTCTTAAAGTAAGAGAGCTAACTAACAATAGCATTTTTATAATTGCAACAAAGGGTAATCAGACTTTATTAAAGTGCATAATTTTCTTTAAATAAATCAAAAACTCAAAATTATCTTAATAAATTATGACAGAATTAATCCTTTGTAATGTGCAATAATTTATTTACTTTAGCCTCACACTGCCTGAATAAGTCAACTTAAAATGCCTCAAAATAATTTTTTTATGAATGTAAACTGAACAAGAATGCAAATAATTTAGTAAATAAGCACGTTTCAACATCCTGGTCCTTTGTTCCCATCTTTAAAACTATTTTCTTTCGGATAGTTAACATGACTACATGCACATTTTGTACAGTCAGCTGTTAACTTATAGCTGGTTATACATTGTGTGTGCTGCTTAAATGCACTCTGTCCTGAACAGGTTTTACAGCAGCTACAGCCATGTGGCAATAAAGTTTTGCACCAAGAGGTTTTTTTTTTTTTTTTTTTTTTAAATTGGTAAAACTTGTAACTTCCTTTAAACTTTAATGACACTTAAATTTTTATCACCTGTCGCAGAGAGTGAAAGCGCAGCAATGTTTTAGTTTGTAGTTTGTGTGTCTGAGCACGTTTCATTAAGTATCCTGATGCATGCTCAACGTTTCATTAAGAGCCAGTGGACGGATTTTTATGAAACTCCAAAAAAACTCTATGTTGACATCAAACTAACTTTTGAAGTCAGCATAATTCAAGATGGCTGCCGCAACTAATTGCCTTTCAGCCAACAAAGAAAAATTGTCCATGACTTAATTTTTTTGATATTGAATTAAAATTTTATGTTAGGCCTTCAGTTTGTCTTAGTTTTGATTTATATGCGATAAATCTACTTTTTAGTAGGGTGACCCTGATGTGTTGGACTTTATCACAGAACTGTCACGTTGGATTATCATAGTTTACATGGTTGTTGCTCAAAGTACTTCGTCATCAACTCTGGATAACGGATGCATTTTTCACACAACGGGGAGGAGGAATTTTACTTGTCCACCTGAAATACAATCCGAAAACTCCAGGATGCTGATGGAGTCTGAATACCTGCTGATGAGGGCCTGGTGATAAACCCGTTTTCTCAAAAAAAGAGCTCAGTCATCACGTCCGCCCCACATCACGCCCTGTGACTGTTTGACACACTAAGCTAAGTCAGACTTCCTGTTTGCATTAAAAAAAAAAGAGAGAGAGAGAGCAGTAAACCACTGAACTCACTACTGAGAGAAAAGGGATGAATACAACACGTGGCAGCTGAAGTTTAAAATGTCATTTCTTAGATACTGCAAGAATCGTACACAGAAGCTCTCTATCACTTTCTGCTCTTGTTAAGTGTTTACAAGACACCAGCAGCCAAATGCAATAAAACTTGCAGGAAAAAGCTTGATAGTGTTTTCTGCAGTTTTTAAGATAATTACCAATAAGTAGCACTGAGGGCTTTTGCTCAGTTCCACAAGATTAGACAACGTACTCAGTTTGAATATGAAGCTGTCCGAGATCAAAGCCAACCTGGACCCCGCATGTAATCGTTGTACAGTAAACAAACTCCAGCTAAACTCCTGCATACATTCTGGACCTGTCCCAAACTGCTGACTTTTGGCAATCTATTATTGACACCTTCTCTGGGATATGTGGAAAAACTGTGCATCCATCACTGTTCAACTCACTGTTCAGGGTGATCCCTGTGGATATGCCCTTCAACAAGTATGAGAAGGATGTGATTGCTTTTGGTTCTTTTGGCCAGAAGACTGGTTTTGTGCAATTGGAAGGACCCACACCCTCCAGCATATGCACATTAGATATGAAAGTTAATGTATCATTTCCATCTAGAAAAAATAAGATATACCATGAAGGGTTCTGTTAAAAGATTTTGAGACCTGTGGCAGCCTTTTATGTTGTATGTAGAAAACTTGTCAATGCCTGTGTAATTCGTTTTAATTAATTTATGTATGTGTGACTTATCTGGGGAGGGAGTTTTTTTTTTTAATGTTCTTTGTGTTCTGTATGTTCAAAATGAAAAAATAAAATAAAATAAAAAGACTGATTAAAAAAAATAAAATAAAATTCACCCCTTTTCACTGAAACTCACCAATGGCATGTCTTCAAGTCTCTCGAAGTTGGACCTCGGTGACTGGATACATTTTATCACCATGACCACCATCATGAGAGTGAGGACGATGCTGAAGATGCAAATGATGGCCACGAGCCCAGGGTTTCCTGCCAAGTCATTGTTCGCCCATTTCTCGTTTTTCCCAAATTTGGCTGAGAAAGCTGAAAGTCGTGGAACAAAACAAAAAGAAGTTATTTTCCTGAGTATAGAACGTTCCTCACTGTGGACTTCTCATTATTAAAACTGTGTTTTTCTTAGGATTGGCCATTTTGTTGTCTTGGGATGTCCAAGTAAGTTATATATTAAGAAAACAAACTTTACGAGATGATTATGGTGTAAATATGGCTTCTGTGTAATAAAGTTTTGTCATGCAGTAATGCTGTCATGACTCTTGGAGAGGACTTAAAACAGTAACTCGTTGATCAGTGATGAATGTTGACGTAATAACTTATCAGTTGCCAGCACGATTCTGCTATTTCTGATAAAGTGGTATAACTTTTGTTTAATTGTAGTTTTGAAATCATTTAGTTCTCGTGAGAAAAACAAACTTTTATGGGTTAAAACATTGAAATAATTATAAAACAAGCTCAGTTAATTCAAGACAAAAGTACTTATCTAAAGATAACATCATAAAAAGAAGGTTTCAAGCACAGCCTCACTGCCGTCTATAAATTTAACTGCAGAAGCCTAAAATTAACAGGACTTCAAAGTTTACGGCATGTGTCGCACAGAACTTGTAAAATCAGAATTACGCACATTAAACTCACTTCTCTTATGTCCTTGTATACAAAAAAAATAAAAAATCATTGCACTGCATTTAAATAATGCATCTGCAGAGATGCACAAAACATACATGAGCTAAAATATCATGACCACGCATCTATATGTGCAGGTTTGCACCAACACAGGCGTCACCTATGGCTAATTATAGAAGTTTGGTACAGAAATCCGCTCGCATTTATCGCCATGGATTCGCCTTCCTTCATCGGTAAAGAGGCTTTCAGCGGCTGAGCTCACACATTTAAATTCTGTTATGTCTTTGAGAGGGGTCGGTTTGTAAAATTGATTAGGCAGGTGGAAGGTGTGGGCGTGACAGAATCTATGATCCATCTAACTACAAAAAAGAGGTGAGCTTTCTCCATTAATCGTTAAATCCTTGTCCACTGCAGCATGGAGAAGTAGTAACCAGTTGTGGAATAAAAGAGACAACAACACATGGGCTGTAAGATGAAACAGTGGGGTTTGAAGCTGAGGAGGAGGGACTTGAGACAACAGGAAACAGTTGGGACCCTTGGAGATGTGGGCTCATCAGCAACAATACCAGTCTGATCAAGAAAGCTCATCAGAGACTACTTCCTCAGACAGCTGAGGCGAGCTGGACTGGGAAGCTCAGTCCTCACCTCCTTCTACAGGTGTGCAGTGGAGAGCATCCTGGCTCCAGCATCAACGTGTGGCATGGAGGCTGCACAGCTGCAGAAAGAAAAGCTTTGCAGAGAGTGGTGAAAGCTGCACAGAAGTCTGTTGGAGTCAGCTTCCCCACCATCACAGACATCTACACCTCCAGATGCAGGAAGAGGGCCACCTGCATCATGAAGGACCCCACTCACCCAGCACACACTTTTCGTTCCACTCCCCTTTGGCAGAAGTTTGCGAAGCATTAAGTGTAGAACAACTACACTGAGGAACAGCTTCTACCCTGAGGCTGTAAGACTGATGAACCCCTAACCAGAATAACCACAGTAATGCCACTTTAATTGCAGATATGTGATTTTATCGGTGCTGCTGATTATCCATGCTGCTGATTTATTGCTTTTAAGCTGCTATATACCCATCTGCTCACAACAGACTCATGTTCAGGCTGCTGTATACATTATTATTGTTGTTTAACGTATATCTTACAGTTTCTTTTTATACTTTATATTTTCGCTATTTTCTTGTGTAACTGGGACCTCGAGTACACAGTTTCATTCCACCTCATGTACCACATGTGATGCGAAGGACATCAAAGAACCTTGAACCAGTGAAACTTTGATGGAGTGTGTCCACCTGATGACCCTCCTTCACATCAGTCCCATTCCACAGACATTTCTAAAAGGGCCGACTTATCACAAGGATCAAAACATCATTGACTCTACTGTCTGAATTAAAGCTGGACATTCTGGTCAAATACATTAATGAGATGCAGAGCATGACTGCATGGCATTTGTATTAAAACAACACCTGACTGGTTGCAGTACAAGCTGTCTTTAGCAAGTAACCAAATACAACTTTACAATAAGTTAGGATAAACTAGATGTTAATGATTGAATTGCTGTCCCCTGAGTTTGAAAGATATACACACTCACATTAAAAAAAGTAAACCTTCCAACCCTTCCAGTAGTCTGACCTGGACTGGTTGTGTTCACGGCGTCACTCCTTGTGCCATTTTGGGATTCTGATGTCAACGTGACTGTCTGCTCCTGAGAAGTCGTCCCATTGGCTGCCTGGCTGCTTGTAGTATTTGCTGTAGTATTGCTTGGAGTGGCTTCATCTGTTCTGGGTGTTTGTGGTGATGCTGAAGTGACATCTGTGATGCTGTGGTTTGCTGTTGTTTGAGTCTGACGTGCGACAGCGCTGGTGTTCATGGTGGACGGCGTTGCCAAGCTGGAAGTTAAATTCAAAGTGTTTGTGGTCGTCACCAGTTCCTCTTTAGCTGGAGAGAAAATGGTGGTTTCTGCAACAAACAAACAAACAAACAGCATAATAAACATGAGGTTACACAGTTTGACCGCTGATTCAGATCAAGTCAGTGGAGAAAAGTTGTTGCAAGGCTGTGAATCATAAATCCTGTGTTTGACGCCTCCAAAGCAAAGGGAGCAAAACAGAAGGATCTTTTCTTTGGTTGGGGATAAATATCAGATTTCATTCAATTTATCTTTGGATTCATCTCTGCACGTCTCATTTACTGAATATTTCTAAAAGGCCAGCTGTATTTCAGAAAGCAGAGCAGTCATCCTTCAATTAAACAAAAGGTTGTTGATTATGTGGAAGTGTCCCTCCATGGATTCAGAGGTTCACAGAACTACAAGATGCCTCTAAGCATACGTGTCAAACTCAAGGCCTGGGGGCCAAACGTGACCCTTGTTGACGTCTTATCTGGCCCCCCAAGATGATATTTTAAATGTAAAATACTTTTATCACTTGCATTTTTTTTAGTAATCATTGATTATGATGTCTCGTGTGCAACAGAGAGCATCAAATGAGACCAGTCAAACTCTTGTTGAGGAACCTGCAACCAAGAAAAGATGTTGGGTATTTAACTTGAGTTAATGTAGATTCTGAAACCGGCCCTTAGTTTGAAAAAGGTTTTAATGTTGGCCCCCTTTCGTAAGAGAGTTTGTCACCCCTGCTCTAAGAAGACAGAAAAATGTAGGTGAATCCACTCAGATGACATCCCGAGACACTAAATTGCAGATTAGGCAAAATAAAACTGATGTTCTAGGTCTAATTTGTTTTGATTGTGGGGATGAGGTCAAAACTTCAGAGCGTCACTTCAACTGAACAAACTTGTTGGAGTCATCCAGGACCGGACAATAAGTGGTCCAACAGAACTCTACTGGACTTCTCTTGTTCTTGAAGATGTTTCAACTCTCATCCAAAAGGCTTCTTTAGTTCTACATTGGTCAGTGGGTAAAGTTATACAACATGATCAAAAGTTCCCTCACCAGCCATAAATGGAAGCAGGTGAGCTTTTGTCGTCTGGCGTGGCTCATTTCTGGTCATTTTAGTGCACTAAGCTTGGACGAGGTGGTTGACTCCACAGCTCAAACAACAAGAAATGATTTGTCCTCTGGTGAAACAAAGCTGCCACCCTGTGCATCGCTGGCTCGTTGTAAATTCACAAAGTAACAGAAGCTGCGTTAGGCTCAATCACCATCTAGACCTTTGCTTTATTTTCCATCAGACAGGACTTTCTGATTTAATTTAAGTTCTGCTTAAAACTGACCTGTTCTAAAAATCTGCTTTATAAAAAAAAAAAATAATAAAAAATACAGGAAGAACAACATGTTCCTAGCTGATAAATTAATTTAAGATGTTCAATTTCTGGTCATATCTAGTCTAAAAAAAAAAAGTTTTTACTGCTTTTTAGGGCAGAATCTACTAAAAGCAAGACCTGAGAAATAAGCTGCAGCACCAAGCAAGCTTTCTGAACCTCGCTCCGGTAGAACAAAGCTTCCTGTTTGCATTAATTTGCATACTTACAGGAGCTTCATGTAAAGTTCAGCACTGAACGCATCAAACTTGTGAGTTTACCAGTAGAAAAAGACAAATGTTCACTCACCATAGCAGACTGCTACTGTTAGGAGGGAAGCCAGGACTGTGAGGTGCATCATGGCTGCATGCATGTTGACAGGAAACATCTGACAGTCATACTAGAGGCGATCAGAACCGCTCACAGGCAATACATCCTTGACAGCAGGATGTGCTCGACACTTGGGGAGGAGGTGGCGAGCTCGAAACACGAGCTGCTGCGTTTCAAATCTTTCAGGCTGATTCAATATTTGAACAAAATGTTTGCTCTGCTGACGACAGCTGGAGACCAGTTCAAGCTCCTGAGCAGGTTTTTACAGATGAAAAGGACTTTCCTGTCAGGGTCCACTATAATTGATTTTTATTTTTCATTTAACTTTTAATGTTTTCATTGCTTTTGTTTAAGCCCGGCCACTTGTTCCATTTTATTTTTACATCCAATGTTTGGCCTCATTTTCTCTTTGTAAAGCTGGGTTCTTTGCTCCTTTCTGATCCGTCGCACCTGTTCTCTGTTTGCTAATTGCCACTCACCTGTTGCTCATCTTTCATTTGCTCCCTAAGTATTGTTTTCTTCCTGGTTTCCTTTGCTCCGTCATTGTAATAGTTGATATTGTGAACATTTCTGGCATTGCAGTGATTTTTGTGAAATACCTTTAGATTCCTGTCCACATTATTTTGCTCCGTTTGTTGAATTAAAATAATGCATATGATAAAACTTTTATTATCTATAAATTCATCCTAATATTCTTTCCTGCAGCACAAGACATGACCTTTCATCTCAGAGTAGAAACACTTGTCAACTTATCGCCCACGGCGAAGACAGCTTTTGTTCGTGTCTGTTTGATTGCAGTACAAAATATCCCAGGAAGGAACCACAGGACAGATTTTAATGACACTCTCAGAAAGACAATGGATGCACATCAACAAGTGCATAAGGTTAGAAGTAATCCCAATTCAAGATGGCCGCCACAGTTGGTTTTACAGATCAATCTACAGTTTAATGTGGTAGTTGCTACAGTTTAATGTGGTAGTTGCTACAGTTTAATGTGGTAGTTGCTGCA
>NC_056500.1:9491814-9519915 GCF_014905685.2 Nematolebias whitei
ACAGTTTAATGTGGTAGTTGCTACAGTTTAATGTGGTAATTGCTAGTTTAATGTGGTAGTTGCTACAGTTTAATGTGTTAGTTGCTGCAGTTTAATGTGGTAGTTGCAACAGTTTAATTTGTTAGTTGCTTAAGTTTACTGTGGTAGTTGCTACGGTTTACTAGTTGCTACAGTTTAATGTGGAAGTTGCTCATTTTAATGTGGTAGTTGCTGTGTCTTCCTCAACACATACTGTATTTCAAGCACAGAAATTACACATAAAATATTGCATGATATTGTGCATAAATTTATTTCGGTTTTGACCAAAACAACAAATCTTAATCACATGTTCTCAATTTTAAATATTGGTCTTGAAAGGCAGCGGGTTATAGGATTTCTTCAAGGAATGATCAACCTTAAATATTAAACTTGTTTCACGTTTAACAACTTTCAGTTTCATTAAACGGTATGTGCATTCACTAAATGTTCTTTAAATCACTAAATACATTCTATTTAAATACTGAAAACTTTACAGATTTAAAATGAAAAAAAAAAAAAAAAGATTCAGGAAATTAACTATTCCATTTCTCATCACTTTATTATATTTAACAGCTCCATAAAGAGTTGTTTTTAAAATACATGATGTAATTTAAACAACTAATACTTCCTCCAC
The DNA here is from genome assembly GCF_014905685.2 of Nematolebias whitei. Taxonomy (NCBI): domain Eukaryota; kingdom Metazoa; phylum Chordata; class Actinopteri; order Cyprinodontiformes; family Rivulidae; genus Nematolebias; species Nematolebias whitei. The sequence goes on from NC_056500.1 coordinate 9,492,467, forward strand.
ATTAGCTTAAACTCCAAGCTTTTTAAAAAAATAAAAAAATACACATTTATAAACCACTTCAGTCATCAAACGTCATTTGAATTCTGGGAGCTTTTCACACATTTGCAGCATTGATTTTATTTTAGGAGCGTTATCAGTGGTGAAAACTGGTCATATCTATAATGTAATGAACACAGAAACAACAAAGAGCTTTCAATAACAGCTATATCATCAGGTATTTCACAGAAACTTCTTATTGACATGTTTAGTTTACCCATTAATAAAACCATCAGAGCTGGAAAAAAAAGCTATTTAAAATTAATGTTACTGCTGGATAATTATTAAAAAATATCTTCATCCTCCTGATTCAAGTTTCCAGCTGATGATTCTTTGAAACGTGACCATATATAAAGTTTTACATTTCACTATGATTAGTTTAGATTCAACAATAAAAGCAGAGGTTCCCAACCCTGATCCTTGAGGAACACCATCCTGCATGTTTTAGTTGTTTCTTTGCTCCGACACACCTGATTTTAATAATTGAGTGAACAACAGGCTTCTGCAGAACATGAGGAAGTAATTAAATCATGAAATCAGGAGTGTTGGAGCAGGGAAACAACTAAAACTAAAAATGGTGTTCCTCAAGGACCAGGGTTGGGCACCCCTGCTTTAAAGGATAAACAAAGTTGGTAAAGATGATTTGGCGCAATAACAGGTGTGGTTCTGGACTGTATATTAAGGCATCGTTCAAGCAGGATAAAAGTGTTTTATATCAGTTCTGATTGTAAAACAAACAAACAAACAAAAAGATCAGAGTGAGTTTAAAGTTTAAGGTAAAACATCCGAAAGAGATGAAAATAATTTGGAAAAAAATACTCAACGAGTGGAAAGAAATGGAGCGGCTGCGGCAGTGAAGCAGCTTTTCATCCTTGAATGTCTCAACAGACAAAAAGAGACTGAATCAGAAGAAACTGAATTATTCAGGCGTGGAGACAAAAGTTCACCTGTACTTTAAATTAAATACACAACTCCTCAGGAAAATAAACGTCACCTCACAGCGTTTCCCGAGGAGAGAGGAATTTAAGTTTCAGAGGAGAGGAATTTAAATTCAAAAGCACAAATATTTTATAACTAATGAGCTTCGTAGACGATATTGAACTTTAAGCTTTTTCCTCCAGAGGTTCAGACGCTGGAAGTCCTTTCTGCTGTGACTCGACACGGACGTCTGACGCTGCTTCAGCTTGTTGGTCTTCATCCTGTCGACAAAAAACAGATTTATTATTAAAACTATTTTAAATGGAGTCTTCTTTAAGCCTTTTTTAATTAAAGGAACAACAATAACCAATTTTAGACTGGGAAAACAGCTTTATTGTCTTTAATTAAAAAATATATACTGTATTTTCGGACTATAAGGCGCATTTAAAATCCTTTAATTTTCTCAAAAATCGACAGTGAGCCTTATAGTCTGAAAAATACGGTGCACTGAAAAATACTTGTTTTTGCATCTAAAACCAGACTCACTCTGTGTTTGAGGTAGGAGAGGTAGGTGTCCCATCCTAAAGTGACAAAGTTGATGTACACGACACGGAATTTGGGCGACAGGAAGTAGAAGTTGATCGTCTGGGCAGCGGGCCAAACGCACCAGTCCACCTGTCGGCAGAAGCACAAACAGATTTACTCGCAGCAAACATGGTGGATGAGGCGAGGAGGGAAACAACCGTTTTCTGATGAGAAGCAAACATTTGCTCTTACAACCCTGACTCGAGAAAACCTCGGAGTTTCTACAAAGAAAAACCGTCCCAGATGTCGTTTAAATAAAATTCTCCAGTGTGAAGAAAATAAAGAGGACGTGGAGATTTTGGGATTCTTTTCTACGTCAGAACCGTTTGCTCTTAAGAGTAAAAGGTAAATGGAAACAATAATATTTGGAGGAGGACTTCCTCTAATCCATTAAAGTCATTCATGCTTATTTAATTTGATTTAACGTGGTATTTTAATGTGTTTGTATTAAAGAAGACTAAATAGGCTTTGGGGAATAGGACTGTCTGACACTCAGTAAACCTACGTGACTGACTGAAGTCTTCCCAGATCTGACACAATCTCCCTGGAGATTACAATAATTCCTAAGGAATTATTATCTTCAGTGTTCCTTTAATGGATGTCCACCAGCTAAGTTTGTTTTCTCTTTCCTTACGGTTTGTTTTTAACTACTACTTCTACCAAATTACAACCATAAACGATGTGGCATAAACCATTTTTAGAGGTTTTTATTTGGGTATTTTTCAGTTGAATAAGAGCAAGGAGCTTTAAACGAACGCATGAAATTATTTTAAAAAGCTTTAACCTTCTTCCATCTTTTTTTTTTTTATTGCTTTATGTGACAGCTGCATCATTTGTTCTCCTGAAGCAGAAAATATCTACAAGGAAAACTACTGGACTGTGACCGAAATGTTATTTCGGTTCAATTCATCCAAAAACAGAGAAGTTCACTTTTTAATTTTCCCGCGTTTTTATGAACACGAGAGATAAGAAGAGAAAGTTGTCACAAATGTAAAAGTTGTGATAAGCGAACAATAACTTGTGTGTCAGGTCCGACCCGACCGGTACACTTGCCTTATAAAACTCCCAGAACTTTTCCCGAAACTCTGCCCATCCTTCTGATAAAGTGCGTCCCTCCATAAGATCCATACCTGCGATAAGCAGAGTCGTCTGTAAAATGTGCGTCAGCGCCAAGCGGGATTAAAATCATCTCAAGATAAAGTCAGAAACACAAAGAGCAGTGGACTTTTATACGCAGGATTCCCAGAACGCCAGTAAAATCTTAATTGTTGATCTCAAATGTCCTTTGAACTCCATATACTCCTGATTTTGTTTGTTTTGCATCACCTCACCCATAATTTTACACACAACCTTTGACCCTGCACGCTTTCTTACATGCGTCATTAAAAAAAAACGGTTTCTTTGTTCACACCCCGACAAATCTTAAGGCGTGCGTATGTCCACAACAGTAGGAGGGAGACAATAAATATCAACGTACCTAAGAAATACCACATTCCCAGCGTCGGTGAGGCGACGATCTGGTCCACCAGAACCTTTTTGCTCAGTGTCTTTAGTGCTTTGCCCACATAAACTCTGTCCAACCAGAGGTACCAGTAGTGCAGCAGTGGACCCATGGAGCAGCCAACCGCAAACATGCGACCTTCAGGGTGACAGTTAATAAATAAAAGGGAATAAAGACCAATGAGTCAGAAAAGAAGCATAAACACACTGAACAATGTATATTTTAATCTTGTGCAAACTGTTCAGGGGGAAGGAAGTTAATCGAAGACGCCATCACCAAGATCTGAAGAAAGACCCTGACCGTCCCTTCAAAATCAAGAAACATAAACCACAAAAGGTGCAAGCCTGCAAGAATCAGAAAGATGCTGAAACAAGAACTCTGTGCCAGCTGTTGTGCAGGGAGGTGGTGGCATCATGCTCTGGGGATGTTCTCCTGCTAAAGCAGGGGTGTCAAACCCACTTACAAAAGGGGGCCAACATTAAAACCTTTTTCAAACTAAGGGCCGGTTTCAGAATCTACATTAACTCAAGTTACATACCCAACATCTTTTCCTGATTGCAGGTTCCTCAACAAGAGTTTGACTGGTCTCATTTGACGTCCTCTGTTGCACTTTTGACATCATAATCAAAGATTACTGAATTGTGAGAAAAGTATTTTTACATTTAAAATATCATCTTGGGCACCAAATAATATGTCAACGAGGGCCACATTCGGCCCCCGGGCCTCGAGTTTGACATACGTGCTAAAGGAACTACAGAGTGTGAAAACCTCAGAACCGTTCAGTAAATCTACAAACCATCCCCTGAGCAGTTAAACGCTGGACAAAGTTTAGTGAACTCTGTCAGAGACAGTCTGCTGGATCTTTAAACACATTTCATAGAGAGGCCGCCTCCCCTCTGCTCACCTGTCCTCCCCCAGTCTCGGATTCTGCCTGGCTCCCTGCGGTTCTCGCGGGTCTGCTGCAGGATGTCTCCCAGCGACAGCATCAATCCTCCACTCAGGGTGTTAGTAAGCAGCAGGTACCGGCCCTGGAAAAACGGCCTCCAGGAGAACCGTATACGGACCAGAAACTCTTTACCCGCCCGGGGAAGCATGATGTTCAGACCGCAGAGGGAACGCGATCATCTGTTGAAGGGGAAAATAAATCTGTGGGAGAACACGCAGACACGTTTTAATCACTCCAAGTTGGAAACTCCACCATAGACTGATGATACTCCCATCAATCAATGGGAAAAACAGAATCTGATAGCACAGAAAGCACAAAATGCTTAATGAAGCTCAGTGATGCTGCAGGGATGAGGTTCGATCTAATGCAACAAGGTGCAAGATGGAAAATTACTGGACTAAACTCTTTCAAAGTGCACCATTTGATGTAATTCAGGATTTTTTATGATTAAGTTTCACAACACTGGAATTAGTACCCTTAAAAAAGCACAACATTTATGACAACAAAGCTGTTTATTTACACTACAACTTATAAAAACTCTTATATTAATAATTATAATAATGGATAGAGACTTTATGTTAACCTAAAAAAAATCAGCAAGATAAAATAGATCACATTGAGACAATAAACGATGAGTCAAGTCAAATCAAGTCACATTTATTTATATAGCACATTTAAAACAGTAACTATTATCAAAGTGCTTACCAAAAAGATCACAGTATCAAATATTAAGATAATACAGCAACATGAATAAAAGCATAAAAACATGAAATATAATGAGAAACAATGAAATACTAAATTAAATCACCCTGCATTAAATGTCAAGGAGTAAAAGCAAAATGGATGAACACAATCATCAACGACGAAATACCAAATGAGATCACTCTGTGTTAAATGCCAGTGAGTACAGGTGTGTTTTGAGGAGAGATTTAAAAATAGAGACTGAGGTGGCCTGTCGAATGTTGATGGGCAGATTGTTCCAGAGTTTAGGGCCCATGACTGAAAACACCCGATCTCCTCTGAGCTTCAGCCTGGTGTTTGGTACGGCCAAAAGCAGCTGGTCTGATGATCTCAAGGCCCGAGAAGGAGTATAAGGATGAAGGAGGTCGGAGAGGCATGAGGGTGCAAGGCCGTTAACACACTTCAATGTCAGCAGAAGAATCTTAAAATCAACTCTGACACGCACAGGAAGCCAGTGAAGAGAGGACAGAACTGGAGTAATGTGCTCAAACCTGCGAGTTCCCATTAGTAGCCGAGCTGCAGCATTTTGGACAAGCTGGAGACGTGAGAGAGAGACCTGACTGACCCCAGCATAAAGCGAGTTACAGTAGCCCAGCCGGGTTGTAATAAACGCATGGACTAATTTTTCAAGGTCGGATGTGGACAGGACGGACTTGAGCTTAGCTATCTGCCTTAGCTGAAAGAAGCTTTTTTGAAGAAAAGGATTTATCTGTTTATTAAACTTAAAAGTTCGAGTCTAAAACTATCTTGAGATTGGTAACAGACTGTTTTAGATGTGGCTGAAGGGAGTCCAGGTTTGCAGGATCAGTGACAGTGGCAGAGCTAGGGTTAAACACAATGACCTCAGTCTTCTGATCATTAAAACTCAAAAAGTTCGCAGCCATCCAAGTCTTGATGTCATCAAGACATTTTAACAAAGGGCGAATGGAGGAGGAACCGTTAGGTGTTAACAGCAGATAGATCTGAGAGTCATCAGCATAACAATGAAAGGAAAGACCATGTTTCCTCAGGACAGACCCTAAGGGGAGGAGATACAAAGAAAACAGAAGGGGTCCAAAAATGGAGCCTTGCGGGACCCTGCAGGAAAGAGGCACTGAAGTAGATGGAGTGTTAGCTAAATTAACACAGAAACTCCTGTCGTTCAGGTATGAACAACACTCTGCACCAGTAATCCCAACCCAGTGTTCTAGCCAAGATAAAAGGATACTGTGGTCCACAGTATCAAATGCAGCAGTAAGGTCAAGGAGTACCAGGACTACAGACTGACCAGAGTCATTTGCCAGAAGAATGTCGTTGCAGACCCTAACTAAGGCTGTTTCGGTGCTGTGTAGTTTCTTAAAGCCAGACTGAAAGATCGCAAGAATAGAATTTCCACTCAAGAACTTGTTTAATTGAATGAAAACTATTTTGTGAGGAATCAGTGACCTGATCGACTCAACCTTTTTAACAAAGAAAGTCCTCACACGTAACTGCAGAGACCTCAATCTGGAAATATGAATAATAATAATAATGTCATCACAATGTCAGCACTGTATGTTTCCATACAATGGCGAAATCAGTCTCTGCATTTAACCCATCCACCACCAGGTGTTGCAGTGGGCAGCTATTGAGGGCGCCCGGGGGGCATGTTGGGGATGAGGTGTGCTGCCCAGAGACGCCACGTGATGTGCAGTGACTGGGGATTGAACCTGGGACTTTTGGGTCCCAAGCCGGCTGCCCTGCCTCTACACCATCTCCGCCTCTCTCCTCATTCATAATCTTTCAGGTTTACACTGAATAATTTAGTATATTTCTGCCATTGACATCCAGGCTCTAGGGTTTTTGTATAGTTTAATTATGGTAACTTATAACTTATATTATATAACTTGATAATAAAGATGAATGAGAACTCAGTGCCATTTTTGTTGTAAAAACCTACCATCTTTGTATTTATTTCATTACCTCTAAAATTATATTAACCATGTGAAAATGCAATGCTTTATGAGTTGAACCCTTGGTGTTTTTAAATCTTTTACAACGCCCTTTTTTTTTTGTCATTATTTCGTGGGTCAAAGTTCATGCTGACAGAGTCACAGTCCAGATTTCTAGAGAAACATTAAGCTCAGGCTGTCTGGGGACTTTGAGTCAGAATGACCCCTGACCTGTATATCCAACCAGAACGAACACCATTAAAACATTTTTTCTTTCTCAAGTTTCTCGGCTGTCACGGACCTTTTAAAACAGACTTTTAGTTTTAGAGTGACCCCGCTGAACCGAACATGAAGCAAATCACAAAGAAGCTGGCCTACCTGAACCGGTGTTGTGTCGGATTCGGTTTCCCCGCAGGAAACGAGTTTCTCTTCTTCTTCTGAAAATTTCGAAAAGTTAAATTATTTTTTTGCTTGGTTCAATTAAGAACATAAAATACATTAAATGTAAACGATTCTCTTCGTTCTGAGCGGAGGAAAGCGTTCACTAAATGACAGGAAATGTCCAAAGACCACGCTTTTAATAGATGTTAGCGCGCCGCCGCCTGGTGAGGAGGATCAACTGCAACACCACTTCCGTTTAGTATTTATTAGAGCAATTTTAAGTTAAATAAGTTGTTAAAAATCTACTAATTATTTCCTAAATAGTTACATGGGTAAATACTTCAGCACAGCATAATATAAAAGGGTATACCATCGCAAGTCCATCACAGGAAAGTGCATTAGCTGGACATGGACACCAGTCTCTATCATAACATTTTACTAAAAATGTTTTTAAAAAATATTTATACTTACAAAAAAAAAAAAACCAATATTTTAACTCTGTATGTATTTTTAGGTAAAGAAATAAAAGTTAACGCATTAAGTTTCAAACCTATGTGATGAATAAACACGTTAGTCCACACTGCCACCTGCAGGCTATAAGGCAGCACTGCAAGTCATTTATAAGCTGTGGGGTACATCGTGAACATAAAGAACGCAAAGTCCTTGTCAGGTTATGTCATAAAATTAGGTTTGTACTGACTGTAGTTGTGTTCACTGTGTATTAAATCCTGTTCTGTGTCCCGTTGGTATTGATTTATTTTCTCTGCAGAGATATTTGTTTCAGCTGCCCGGTGTATTATACCTTTGTAGAAATGGCAGCAGTGGTTACTGCTGACCTCCTGATCAATAATTCAGTTTCTCCGGCAGCGCTCATCAATAATAAACGACTGCTTCATTATTTGACACGGAATGTATCAGGACGGATGTTGCAGCCCCGGATTCGTTAAGGGAGCTGTCAATCTTTCACAGTCACTGAAGTCCCGCCCACCGGGCTGCTTCGCCGAGGCCTTGTTAAGGTCACGTGTTGAAGGCGAAAATAACGGAAGTTGTGTAAGCTTTCAAAATAATAATAAATATCCGCGTCAGATTGGATTAAAATATCAAAAGGAAGTTTATTGTTTTACAAGGTCATGGCAACATTAAAAAATTCCTTCAGACAAAAAGTGATTGAATTAAATCATGCAAAAATACATCAAAATCCATTCAACCCAAATTAAAGCACAAATAAATTATTATTTTTATTTTGTATTAGTTTTTATGTATATAAATAGTGCTGGAATGTTTAATAAAATCAGTACATTTTTGTTTGGTACTATATAAAGAAAAGCTGCAATTATAGTGTGTTAATTATTTTATTACTGGTTAAAACACAAAATAGCAGTTTATATGAGTTGAAGTTGCAATTATTCTTTTGAATATTTTAAGACATTTATTCTGTTAATAAGTTTATAATTTGTTGATATATTGACAGTGAAGCTCTGGTGTTTCTCCCGTCAAGTGACGTTTATCCAAATCAAATATTTGAACGGTAATCAACAAATTCATCTTGTTTAAACACGTTTTGTTCGTTATTTATTTTCAACAAAATGTATAATATATAAAAGAAAGAGCTCCACCTCATTTTTACAAACATGTTGCAGTACAAACATGAAGATGAGAGACAACATTTAACTTTTAGTTCATTTTTTAAAATCTTGTGTATTAAAACATTATCTGGCATTAAAAACTGTAACAAAGCCTTGACCTCTGATCAGAGAAAAATCCAAACTTACTGGAAGTCTTTTTCTTTCTAAAGCTCCTTTAAATTAGCTTTTTACATTTTTAAATTTGCTAGCAAAGAGCCAACAAAAGTATTTGAAAGAGACAAAACCAACACTGACATAGACTACAGCTATTTGTATGAACATCTATTACTTAAAACTTACACTTTTACACCTTTCAAAACGCAAAATATTTTGTTGAAACTTGCCACGGATGTGCTTTTGTTTTGAAGTGTAAACCGGATGTTGTTGTGCTCAGACTTTCTGACTTGACTTCTTCGGTGTTTCTGAGGGTGCTGAACGCGGTGGACAGCAGCCGGATAGAAACCAGCAAAGGTAGGTCTTATGTCTGTATTAGTACATTAAAATAACATCCTTATTTACATTTAAATGTATTTTATATTTACTACACGTTTGCTATTTAATGTAAATTATAAGTTGCATATATGCCCGACAGCTCTTTAGATAACGCTTTCTCCAACAGCTGTTTCCAGTGTTAAAAACCATGTTATCCATAATGTGCTGTTATCTGTGAATGAATGAAGGCTGCTGCTGCTTTTGTGGGTCTCTGGTTCGATTCTGGGTCTGCATCCTGCAGGGAAAAGGGCGAGAACCACGATCCAAACTGTTCTGATACAGAATTACAATAAAAGACTGGATCAAGCCAGGCGACAGGAATTTACTTTTGCATACATAATGATGAACAAATTACTAATATTTAATAATATTACTAATATTTAGATTCATCATCAGTGCCTGCATGATAATAGGAATATTGTTGGGATCTAATTGCTTTGTGCCATGGAGCTCAAAACATTTAATAATATGTCACGCTTATCTTTTAATAAATACAGCCAAAAGAATCAAAATGCACAGATAGAAATGGCTTAAAAGCTTGTTTATAATCTGCTATATGTAACAGAAGACAAAACTGCTTCAGTACATTTTAAGCTGTAGCCTTACTGTCCAGAACCATAATGCATTAGAGTCAGTGAGTTTGGTTATTAAAGGAAATCAATACAAAGACACAGTAACACAGGGTGAAGACTCTGTTGGTGTCTTTTTCTTACCTCCAAACACGTCTGTGTGTTTCATTTGAGCTCTGGCTGTCCAGGCCACATCTGCACATCCTGTGCTGGCACTGAACTCACTGCCTGACCTGCAGGCGAGAGTGACTGTCTGTTGTGTCACATGGCAGAAAATCGTACATCCATCCGCCATGTTGCCAGATCCTTCCAGACACATCAGTCTGACTGGGCTACTGTGGTTCTGATGCTTTTCAAATACCAGTGGACTGTAAATGGGAGCTAAAAGTCTCTGAGAGATATGCTTTTGACAGCAGAGAAAATAATTCAAAAGTCTTTTAGTCCTGACATTAAAATTTTAGGCCTAAAGAACAGGAAGCATGGAGGGATCTGCATCTACCTCTGTAGCTTTTTAACCAAAGCTCTTTGGATTTCAGAGAAAGTTGTATTTTCTGTGAAAATGCAGTGAATGCTGAACGGGAGCATTTGCTGAAGCAAAATGAAGCAGAACACTAGCTAAAAGCAGCAAAACATTAGCTAAAGGCTAAAAGTAGCAAAATGTTCACTAAAAGTGACAAAAAGTAGCAGAATGGAAGTTAAAAACTAAAATTAGCATAAGTAGACAAAACAGTTCTGCTGAAGCAGATTTTAAGGAGAACAATGTTTCTGAATGAAGTAGAGGTATCAGTGGGGAAACATCTGTACTAGGGATGCACAATATTGGATTTTGGGCCGATATGCCGATATGTTAAAACTTATTTGGCCGATAACCGATACCGATATTTAATATACTTTCCTTTGTCAGAACATAGCCCTCTTATTTAGTCTTATTTGCTACAAAAACTGTGTAACAGCTGTAAGAGCTGGTGACATATATTCAGTAACAGCCATATGATATGCAGAGCACTTTAACTTATATTAAATGAAAAGAGTTAAATGTTATTTATTAGTATTAGTCACGTGTGATGCTGTCTCACATGTGGAGGCTTGTTCCAGGTTCCTAGCTGCAGTGTGGGATCCTCTGCACTCCTGTGCATGAAGGACAGACTTTTTAAGATCAAAGGTTTGTCTATCCATTTTGCCGTAAGACTAATCATGCTAACGAGGCTAACACTTGACGTCCAAATGTCTGTGGTAAAACTCACCCAAGTGCTATCAGCTATTAGCTTCTCAATGACGTAGGAAATGACGGCTTGTAACGAGTAAGGCTACGTCTGAAAAATATCTGACTGGGGACGATGTAGCGAGGCTCAACGTAGTCCATAAATCTTCAGAATCCGACATCCTCAAAGACAAAATAACTTGCACGCCGCCGACATTTTGACTTCTTCCTCTCCGCCGTGATCAGATCAGGTAGGTGCGCGTGACATCATCACGTTGTGCTGGTGCTGCAGGCATCCTTCTCACTGGGTTGTCGTACAAAAACAGTGTCTTTTATATTGGTGTTATTTTGATGGAACGGCCGATGTCCGATATTTAATTTTAATGCTAATATCGTCTGATACCGATACCATGCTGATAATATCATGCATCCCCAATCTGTAATTAAGGTTAAACCTTTTGAAAAGTATAAAAGTTGCAAACAAAATAGTCATAGCACCAATCTCCTGAATGAGCTGAACGTTTTGGCTAAAATAGTAAATAGTAAATCAAAATGAAGGCAAGTGTTTGTTGCACAAACTGATCCACAAACAGAAGCGAGGTTTAACTTTTACTCTCCAAGCTGAGACTCTAGCTCAACGAGGCTAGCCCGTATAAATAAAAGTTGAATGAATGAATGAAGCCGTCCCGAATCCACCTGCAGACTGCAGCATCAATAAGCACCCTCCACATCCTGCCTGCTCCCCTCGCCGCGTCCTGCTTCTGGATTCTGGGCACAAAATTGAAGAGATGCTATTTTTAGGTTCGCCTTCCTCTCATCTGCATCTCCGCGCTTCCTAGAAGAAGGAGACACGTGAATGGAGGAAAAGGATGGGGGGAAATGCCATGTCTGATCTGACAGCCGTGGAGCCTGCTGTCTGTTTTTGTTAATTACCGATGGTTGTTTCGCGTTTACAGCAGGTTAGTGACAGAATGGTGAATGATGTGTGAGGAGAACACCTGGATACATCTGGATCTTTGTTTCAAACTAGATGAATATGATCCGTCAGTTTTAATTTTCCACTTAGGCATCTGCAAAAAAAAATGGATGCATGCAGTGCAGAAAAGTGCTTAAAACTAGCAACTTGTTGTAGGTCAGAGGTCAATTTATAACTTTGAGGAACGCTAGGACTGTGTTTAATTTAGAAGAGTGGTAGAAAATATTGAAGTCTTGTCAGCATTCTGGTTTAAATGGTGAAGACATATCTGAGTGTTTTTGAAAGAAGAAGGTGTTGGACTGATCTGGGATCAGCTGTGGATGAAACCAGCTGATTCTGTTGAAATGAGCCTGATGAGGCGGCTGCTGCAGCACTTAGCTCAGGACCGGTCCAGCTCCTGCACCATGTCAATCTGTTTTAGGTGACAGGTTTAGAGGAGAGCTCGATGATGTCATCATCCTGCTCTGAAAACACCACTCACGGTCACGATTGGATTAAGATGAAGAATGAAAAAAGACTTCCTTTGGTGGGGATCTGCCTAGAATCCTTGAAGGATTGCTGCTTTTTATATCAGAGATAAGAAGCCAAAAGTAACTAAAAGACAACACCTCATGTTGAGAATTGATGGAGTTGTAGCTGTTTTTGTGTTTTTGAAGGTCAGTTGGACAAATGTTAGGCAACACACTGCAAAAATAAAAACCAAAATCCGTCCAAGATTGTGAGATTTTCTGCCGATGACGCTTTAATAAAACCTTCCTACCTGTTTTCTCCCCTGGCCTCTCTGTAACAGCACGTCCAGCGGATGATGTCAGTGTCCATTTGGCAGTTCGTCCAGCTGAGTTTAAACTCTCACATCACGTCCCCTCCATCAGTCTAGTCTCAGGGTCTTTGTCTTTGCTTACCAGCCCGAGAGAAGATTTACATCTGTCTGATAGGACATTTTATGTGGATGATTTATAAACCAAATAGAAATCTTTGCTCTGTTTTAAATACTGTATTTTTTTTGTATTGTCATATCACAAAAATATAGATGTTAGCCAACTTTAAACCCAATTTGAAGCCAAACAGAGAAAAATAAATACAAATTCAATTCATTTCATTTTATTTATATAGCACCAAGTCACACCAGAAGTCGTCTCAGGACACTGAACAGAAACATATAAAAATAATAATTTAACATTATTTATCTGAGGAGCAGACTGCTTTGAGTTTAACTCCGTCACAGAACTCTCATCTTGAGCGAGCATGAAGGCGACAGTGGAAAGGAAAAACTCCCTCACGAGGACGAAACATTTAGCAGAACAACGCTCAGAACAAGCGGTCGTCTGCTTTGACCGGCTGGGTTTGGTAGGAACAGATACACAATGGCAGGTCAAGAATCACATGTTAAGATATTATCAAACAAAAACTATTCAATTTTAGCAACTCATTTAAGGAAATTAGGTAAATTTGCCCTCCAGTAGTCTAAGCCTATAGCAGCATAACAAACCGACCCTAATTATAGGATTTATCATAAAGGAAAATCTTAAGCCCAGTCTTTACTGGACAATGTGTCAGCCTCACAGACAGAAACTGGAAGTTGGTTCCACAAGAGAGGAGCCTGACAACTGAAAGAGCTTCCTCCTATTTTGCTTTTGGAAACTCTAGGAATCGCGAGTAAACCTGCAGTCTTCTCATGTGAACTGTATATATTTATCCACAGAGTTGATGTGATCAGTGAAATGTTGGACTTTCTGAGATTTAATTTTAAGTTGTCATCAACATACCTGAACCAACTCAGTGGTGTCCCTGAAAAGAACATCAAGGCTCTCTTTTCTACTTCCTCCATGCACAGGTTTACAACAATAGGAGAAACTGGAGACCCCATAGCACACCCATGTTTCTGCCTATAATATTGCTCCCCATATGTGAAGTAGGTTGACTGCAGGCACAGTTTCAAGAGTTGGCGCCGGTCCTGTTGCTCAGAGTGGTGTCTGATGTTAATCTTAAACTGACCACCTCTACTGCATCATCAACAGGAGTGCACGTAAAGAGTGATGTGACATCAAAAGAGACCATTGTTTCATCAGTCTCCATGATGACATCCCTCACTATCAACTATCAGGTGATCAGGTTTCTCAGTGAACACCGATGTCTTCCGTATTGTTATTTTAATGTCTTAATGTCTTGTGCAGTATGTTTTATACCTACTGACTGTGAAACTAATTGCCACTTGGGGATAATAAAGATACTTGAACTTGAACTATTACCCTCTTACAATGCATTTATTGCTAGTATCACTCAGCCCTCTGTGAATAACAAGCAGCCATCAAGGCACTAAAGACTAATTGTTGGGCTGATGGTCCTCCTACATGTCAAGTCAAGTCAACTTTAGTTATAAGCACATTCAAAACAGAAGCTATCATACCAAAGTGCTTCATGCTTCAAAGTGCACATGTGAATAGCTACTTCTTGCTGTCAGCAGCAAACTGGTTGATCCACTGTGAGAAGGTGTTATTTATAAGACTGAGTTTGTTGCAGCTCCTCAGACTGAAGAAGTCTTTTGGATAAAAGACGAAATGTTTCTACAAAGAAGAATCCATCCAGAGGACCTGACTTAACCTTGTTAGAGGTACCCGTGTTTACAGTAGTTTAGTGAAACTAAAGCAGGAGCAGCATCCTGCAGGCTGAAGCACTTCTGCACGATGGGAATATGTTAATTACTTTCAGATTAAACTGAGAGGCCTTTGGTTTGTAAGCTTCTGTATCAAATTAGAGTTTGATGAAGGTTAAAGCAGCCCTGTTCTTCACAGCTCGTCTCATCTCAGCGACGTAGAGAAAAGGATGCAGTAATCTCTGCTCACCGTCACACACAGCTGATGCTCAACAGCCTATTCTGAACGCTAACAAAAGATTATGAAATAGGATTTGTTGACATATGACATCGAATAATCTATTTTCCTGATGTGTTAACACTGTGAAGCCACTAACTCAGCTGAACAATTATGTCAATAACGAATAAATGAGCAGGAATCTGCAGAGCTGATCATACACTTTGTAGGACTCCTTATAAAGCTAGCCAGACAGGAAATACACCAAATCCTGACGGGGATCAGATGTGATGTCACTTCCAGGTTGTTCACTGGGCATGAAGAAACAACACTGTCATGAACGCAGTGAAAACGATGAGACATTGACAGAAGTTCATCAAATTGACGAGTTTTCTGAGCTTCATGTATCTGTGTCTTTCCTTTCTCCTCTTTTCTCGTCATATGTGTGGATCGCTTGATACGCTGACTCTTTGTGACTCACACTGCTGTTCTCACGCTCTGGCTGAGACCCCACTTTGTATAAGCAGTCTCACTTAAAGGAAACAGAGCAATTATGTTATTTTTATCTCATAAAGTATGCAGTGATGTTTTTGATGGGGTGGCTGTGAAGCCAATATTGTCAGAGGAATAATGTTGCTGCAGTTTGATTTTATTTATGTGGATGGAAATTTGTCGTGTTAGATAAATATAGATCAAATAACACTTTTTCTTTCTTAATGTGTTTCCTTTATTGACAGTGAGTTAATTTCTGCATTCGCTCGCTCTGATGATCACATCAATGAAAATATTTGTAGGAAACTGTTTTTCTTTTTTCAAATAGCACTTCAATATATGAGTTTAAAGGACAAAATCTGAATATCTTTACTTTTGGCAACTTTCTGAGTCGCTATTTTTACAGATTTCAGTCTGATCTTCATCAAGTTGAGCTTAAGTGAGATAACTGACTGGACTGGGTACATTCAAGTATTTTCAAGTATAAACTGAAAGAGGCAGAAATGAAGATGTTGAGGTTCTCTTTGGGAGTGACAAGGATGAATAAGATTAGGAGTGAGATCATCAGAGGTACAGCACAGGTTGAACAACTGGGAGATAAAGTTAAAGAGGCCAGACTGAGATGGTTTGGACATGTCCAGAGGAGGGACAGTGGGTATATTGGTAGAAGATGTTAGAAATGCAGCTGCCATGAGAAAGACAAAGAGGAAGAACAAAGAGAAGATATATGGATGCAATTAGAGAGGACATGGAGGTAGATGGAGTGAGGCCAGAGGACAGATGGAGGAGGATGACTCGCTGTGGCAACCCCTGAAGAGGGAAAAGCCAAAAGAAGAAGACTAGTCAGCATGTTATGTATACTTTCATCACTCCAGTTCTAAGGTCAAGGTCACAAATCAAGGTCATCACTTATATAAGGTCTTTGCTAGTCTGTGCCATTGCTATAGAGTGTCGTAATGCTGTATAATAGTTTATTGTTGGGCATACATGCGTCGTGTTGTACTTTTGTTACTTCATGCTTTGGTTAATTGAGTCTCACTTTTTTTTACGTAGGTGCAGTTTATTGTTAACGTTGCCTCCTACGTGGTCTGACTCTCTAGTATATCTTAAGTAGCACTAAAAGAAAAACTTTACATCTCAGAATTTCAGCTCATTTTGCTTTAAATGGCTGGAAAATTTCAGATGAATTTAACTGATTACAGTACTGATGCTATAGTTTCACGTTATAAGTTCAGAAAAATACACTCAGTAATAATTTGAGCATCTTTGTGCAGAGCTCACTGCTGTAATGTGCCCCCTGTAGCTCATCGTTTCACACATTTCACCACTTGCTCAATCTGCCCCTATCAGTTTGTTAGGGAGGGGTCGGCTCGGCTTCAATTTTTAACAAGGATTTCTCTGTTCCTTCATGTAATTGATAGTCTAAAGCTGTGAAGGGGCTGCTGTTGTTTTGTTTGTCGCTTTATTCCCTGAGAGTTCTAGTGTTCCTCTGCAGTCGAGTTGCGATAACAGTCTAAATATAGAGACGGGTGGAGGGGCTCAAAGAGTAGTGACGGCTCAGATCACTGTGCTCTCAAGAATCACCAAGGTCTTTTAGCATTTGGTTTTTTAGTTCACATACCAAAAGTTTGTAGTCAGCCAATTTGCTATTTTATACATGTTCACTATTTGATAAGATCTGTGATGTGATATTCCATATGACCAGATTATCTATACTGACCTGGTTTTGATACTTTGGTTTGTATTATTGTGCTTAACAAGTTTCATGCTGTAAAACATAGCTTTATGCTTTTTTGACACATTTTCTATTTTCCTCTTTCATCGATTCTTTGTCAGTAATACAACTTTTCTTTATATATTTTTCTTAGGTGTATTGGAGTATCACTGCAGTGTTTCCCCTAACATTATACAAGCAGGGCGCCGTGCCCCGTTAACAGAACTGAGCGCCCTGCCTACGGAACCGAACCGAACTGTATGCACCCCACCCGCTGCCTGTCAGTACTGGCGTAACGCTAAGATAGCTGCGCAATATAGGTGTGCTAGCTAAAAAGCTAAAGGCAGCAGTCACGCTGCCTCTTCCATCACTGAACCCTCACGTTGAACACCTCCCCTCCACGCTCGAAAACTGCCAGTACAAACAGCGCTCAGCTCAGCTGTGTCTCTGCACAGCTGTGTCTCTGCACCCCCCCCCCCCAATAAAACAGCCAGTACACTACAAACAACACAAAGCTCAGCTGTGTTTCTCCTGCCCCCCTCACACGACAAAAATTATGGATGAGATGAGTGCCCTGCCATGGCAAGTTATCTAGGGGAAACACTGCACTGTATGCTGATGATACTCAGGTTTATGTTTTATTGATAGTAAAAATTTTAGTTGAAAATAGTTAAAACATTTTTGGTTTTAGTGACTGAAAAACTAATAATGTGGTGCTGGTTGGGCACTTGTTCAAAAGCCCCTTCACGTCAGGACTTGGATTTTTTTCTGTCCACGTCAGTATAATTTCTGAATGATTTGTGGCAGCATGGGGGTTTGTAGCCAGCTTGTCACTGATGCACCTTTGTTCTGCCAAGTGAGGCAGTCACAGAGCTGTAACAGTCAGCATGTGAGATAGTACCATACTTAGTTTCCACCTTAAAAGTTCCACCGCCATATAAGTCGCATTAGTCCAATTATGTCTAATAAAGTGGAAAAAACATAAATATGTCATTTCGCCTAATAAGTCACACCTATTATGCATCACCACTGACCACCCGGAAACGTGGGCCGGTGTTATGCCAAAAATCGATTGTCTGCCAAATGGCAGCTGCGGGAGCGTCCACGGGAGGACTTTAACAAGAATTTAACAAGATTAACAGTTTAAAAACAATTGTTTGTTTGCTCGACATTATAGCAAATGTGTGTCTCAGTTTAACTTTTGCTTAATAAATGCACTTTAATGGTCAAATAAGCTGCATTTTGCGTGGGTGGAGCGGCGAAATGCAGCTCCAGGAGTTCCGGAGCAAGACGGAGGTGGCTTGGTATGGCAAGCCGAGTGTCTCATTAATAGCCATTTTTACTTATTAATGAGACACTTGGCTTGCCATATTGGTTGAGGGCCCTCTAGCAGCTGAAAATGGTAGTGTTCAATATTTTTCTTGTCAGAATGAATGAAATCGTCAGATCTCAGCCAAAAAAATTGGATTATAAATATGGGGGGAAAACGTAAATTAGTCTCTTCAGACTATAAGTCGCAGGACTTGCTAATTTATGTAAAAATATGCAACTTATAGTCTGAAAAGTATGGTGAGCCTGTTTGTCAGCTCAGTCAGATGGCGTATGGTCTGTTCCATGGCATTAAAGACCATTACCAAGGAGTAGTTTGATGATGACAAGTAGCAACATTATATTTAGTTTAAAATGTTGGTTAACCACAAGGAGTACAAACTTAATTGATCATGTTTTGAAAATAGTATGAGTGAGACATTAGTCACACTTTCAATACGTAACGCTCCATGTCAACACAACTGACTTCTGCTCCATGCCTTTTTACCTTTTGCAGAACTCGCTTTATTTCTGAAAGTGTGGGTGTATGCAGGATGTGGCCGACTCCATTTCTGATTTATGAACAACCAGAGGCTGCTTAAAGATGGACGGGGTTTAGCAGCCATTTTGCAGAACTCTTTCTGAACGTGCTTATTGTCTTTTGCCCACGTTTCAAAAGTTTTTCTTTCAATCTTCAGTCCCTGGCACTTTTTAATAAATTTAAAGTAAAGAACCTCCAATGTTTTTGTTGCCATTATAATTGCATTTTGCAGATCTGACATTTTGTTAAAGCCAAATTCTTTTACAGCAGCATTGTAGCCAAACTGCAACATTTGTTTTTGTAACTGTGCTATTTGTATATTAGAAAGCGTGAGGCACCGATATTCCATTCCCAGTTCGACCAGACAAACAAACTGTTGTTATAGAAGCATAAAAATAAAAAGAAAGCATAAAACATTTCATTTTTGACAGCATGTTTAGTGAAAGATTAATTGGAAAATGTTGTAATTTGTTTCTACAGTAAGTAGGTTGCAAAGTAGGTTTCTATGGTCAAGACCTGGCCTTTTGGTCGGACGTTTATTATAACAAGAACAAAAAGAAGTAAAGAAAAATAAATATTGTATGCATTCATTGACATATTCAGCTCTGAAACCAGATCAGGTCGTCTTTGTTTTTAATTCAGTGGGATTTCCAAGTTAAGGTTATAAAAGGTTCATGTTATTACTTTGTAAAAAAAAAAATAAAGAATCATAAAATGAGCTAAAACAATCCAAACTGTGGAAATCAGAACCTCAATAAAACACAACAAACCCCAGAGATCATGCACTGTATTTAAAACAGATACACTAGATTGAGTTTCCATTTGAGGAAACTTGCTTGTGAGTGTACGAAAGGGCGGCAAACTCTAAAGTTACAGCTGTCGTGTGTAGTTGTCGGTGGTGTCGCTTGTAGGTGTAGCTATCAGGTTACATCTTTAATGAACTGCAACTTAAGCTGACAGCATGACTCCTATCAAGAAGGGAACATCTTGAGTTTTTAGGAGACCGAAGACTTACCGTAAGTGTGGACTAAAGTGACATTTGTCTGGTAAATGGTAACAACACCTTGTTGCTAGGCCTGTCACGATGAACAATAAATCAATTAATCGCTTGATGAATGAAAATTATCAGCCCCATTTTCATTTACCGGCTTTATCGTTTCTTTGTATCTCTCTCTTTCCACTGAAGACACGGCTCAACTCCGTTGCTCTTCACCGACCCATCCCTTTCTCTTTAAAGTCAGTTTTAACCGTCCAAAATCGCATTTTTGGATCGTTAAAAGCAGCTAAGCTGAGAAGCTAAGCTACGAGCTAAGCTAACAAGCCGACCTCGGGAATAAACCTCCATCTTGTTGAAGCTCCAAAATTCACGGTTGAAACCCATGCCTTTGTGTAAAAAGTTGTTTGTCTCTGCAAAAAGAAGTTGAGAATTTGTTTACTGATTTTTTTTTTATTTATTAAAAGCTTTGTGTGAAAAATGCTATGCTAAAGAGCTCAAATCACAGAGCGTCCGCCATGTCACCATGTCACGTCAAGGGGCCTCCCTCACATTTTTCTTTAAGACACCCTACTCAACTATCCATCTTTTAGTTCAAACAGTCTTATACTGCCATCAGGTGGTCAAACAAGGTGCTACACTCCAAACAAATCAACATTTCTTCTAAAATTTGACAATTGATTATTGTTAAATTTCAAACAATATTATAGTTTATCGCAATAATTTCTGAGACAGTTAATTTTTCCATCCATCCATCCATTATCTTCCGCTTATTCCGAAGTCGGGTCACGGGGGCAGCAGCTTGAGCAGGGAGGCCCAGACATCTCTTTCCACAGCCACCTCTTCCAGCTCTTCTGGGAGGATTCCAAGGTGTTCCCAGTCCAACCAAGAGACATAGTCTCTCCAGTGTGTCCTGGGTCTTCCCCAGGGTCTTCTCCCAGTTGGACATGCCCAAAGCACCTCCCTAGGGAGATGCCGAAGCATCCTTACCAGATGCCCGAACCACCTCAACTGGCTCCTCTGTGGAGGAGTAGCGGTTCTACTCCAAGTCTCTCCTGAATAACTGAACTTCTCACCATCTCTAAGGGAGAGTCCAGCTACCCTGCGGAGAAAACTCATTTCATCCACCTATATCCGCGATCTTATTCTTTCAGTCACTACCCAGAGCTCATGACCATAGGTGAGGGTAGGAACGTAGACCGACCGGTAAACAGAGAGATTTGCCTTACAGCTCAGCTCTCTCGTCACCACAATGGACCGGTACAGAGTCCGCAATACTGCAGATGCTGCACCAATCCGTCTGTCAATCTCAAGCTCCATTCTTCCCTCACTCGTGAACAATTGCGCAGCAAAATTTGTTGCTTCTCATCCAAATTGTAAACTGTAAGTAAATAGTAGATGTTACAATCTTTGTCCATACTTTGCTAAAATTAGTTTCATAAGGCTCCAAACAACTCCAGACAAGCTCACAGTAAGTCAGGGGTGTCCAAACATTTTCATAGCTGGGCCAGAACAGTCATGAAAAGACTTGTGCGCCAGAAAATTTTGAATTTAAGAAAATAAAAAAGTTTACAAATTGTTATTTCCCCCCTCATTTTTAAACTCTCAACATCTTGAACAATATTTTGGAGAAAGGCTAAAAGTTTAAATTATTGCAGATCCAGAACATTAGGAGCCTCATTAACATACACCCTTTTTTTTAATTTAAAGAATTTAATTTATGAGATTGTTTGTTTAGGTCTATTATTTGTTTTCTTGTGCTTGGAAAGTTAATTTTTGTTTATTTTCAGAGACAAAAGCCTAAAACGAGTATCTGCTCTTTAAAAAGGGGATGGAACTTCAAACACCAGTTTGGACCATGGACCAAAAGGGTCATCCAAGTTCTGAAAACCCGTTCAGCTGGCAGTCGCTAAAACAGATTAATGGAAGGTTTGAAGAGACACTGATAAAGTGGATCAACTTGTATCTCGATGATACCACTTTATATTCTTTTAAACATGTCCAATTTCTCTCCTTCGATTATTTAATCACCTGCAATTGTTTTATTTGAAAACACTTGTTATATTATTATTATATTATATTATATTATTAGACAAGTTTTATGAATCATTATCCAAAATTCTACTTTTTGGTAGGTCAGCGAAGACTTGTAGGATAAATTATAGCTCAATATTTGTACTGTACTTAATATTGCTCATTTTGAGAAGCTTATTTTAATTTGTTTTGCTGTTAAACCTAAAATTTTAAAACGTATCACCATTAAATCTAAAGAAGGTCTACATCCACATCAGCCTCTTAAGCCTGTGGGTCGGAACACCATTCTTTAATTGCAGTCGAGGGCCACACAAAATTACTCCAAGGACCTTAAATGGCCCTTGGGCCACACTTTGGACACCCCTGCAGTAAGTGATGCTGAATTAATCCTCAGACTTTATTCTTCGGACGTTGTGACCGATTGCTTCTAAAATTTTACTGGTGAGGAAAATCTAAACAAAAAAAAATCAGATTTTCCCCTGACGCTGCAACATGCTGCTTTGATTAATATCAAGGAAGCGAATGCACAACGTTTAAGACCATCTAGTTCATCACTGTCGACTGTTATGCTGAGACTAACAGAAGCTGCAGGAATCTCATTGTTTGTCTGAACCTTCATTAAGAGTATAAACTTCTCTACGAAACACCTCCACAGTATATATTCCACAAACAAATCAATAAAACCAACTTTACTTTTTTGTTGTTTTTGCTCAAAAATGATGAATCAGTCGTCAGCCCTAGTCATTAATCACCACAGCTCTAGTCTGCATTTTCCTCATACAGTACATGTAGATAAATATCTTATCTACAGCGTGTTTGTACGACTTGTGGTGTTAATAACTGCCCTATTGCTCATGTCTTTATATAATGGAAATATAATATATATTTGCCTCCAAAGATAAAACAGCTCCACAAGCTGTGATCACCAAAAATATTTAATATGAAGGTGTTTTTCTTTCCTCTGTTTCCACCAGATGGCCTCGGCAACAGCGACCTATGGACAGAAGGAGGCTTCTGACCAGAACTTTGACTATATGTTCAAGATCCTGATCATTGGTAACAGCAGCGTGGGGAAAACCTCCTTCCTGTTCCGCTACGCCGACGACTCCTTCACGCCAGCTTTTGTGAGCACGGTGGGGATCGACTTCAAGGTGAAGACCATCTACAGGAATGACAAGAGGATCAAACTTCAGATCTGGGTAAGACAAAAGCAAAGGGACCGGTGTCTGCTTATAGCTAACTGTGCATCCCCGCGTGGTTCGATGGGTTTTTAATATTGCAGCACGTCAAATTTCAGAAGATGTTTCCCGTCATGTCTGACAGAGTCATCTGCTGCTCTGTGATACGTCGCCCCGTGCTGCAGTTCTGTTATGCAAACTGTCCTCAGATTGCACCGAGCACATGCAACGTCGCCTCCTCTGCAGCCTTTTCATTCACACCAGCCTAGGATGGGTAAAAAAAGAACAAGTACAGAAGTGATGAGAGGCGACGTGTCCTCAGGAGTAAGCAGAATGTTTCCTCTGATGTTGTGTTGCATCATGCGTTGGGTAGAAACTCAAGAGAAAACAGTGTGGAAACAATAAAGAGCAGCTTGCAACGGTGTCTGAAGCATCACATCGTTTGCAGCAGCCTGAGCTGTACCAGAAAGGTGTTTGTGTGTATGTGTGCCTCTGTCGTCAACATTTGCCAGGTCTTGCCTCTGGAAAGGAAGAAGTGATTAGCCAATCGGAGCACAAGAAAACCATGACTGGGTGCTTCTCCCTTCCCCCAAATACTACACATCAGTAGCTTTCCCGTAGTCACCATCCCCCACGTTTCAGCCGAGATTCAAGGAGAAAATGAAAATTATTTGAGCTGAAATGCAGAATGAATATTTCTTTATCAATGAGCAATAAACGGAATTAAGGCCAATATGATTTGTCATATTCATGTACACACTCGTGCATAATATTTCTCTAAAAACAGCGGCGTTGGTGTGTGTGTGCGTTTAACAGTTCTGTGCACGCTGCTTTCTTACACTAAGATACATTATTTAATGCTTTTATTAAAAAAAAAAAAACTGTTTGGAAACTTTACACTTCTTTCATTTCTTCTGAAGTTGCTCTTTTTTGGTGTTTTTATTCTAGAATTGCGCCGCTCAGGGCGGCTGCATGCTGGAGTAGCTCTGCTACATCCATTCTGGGATATTGCTTTTGAAAACTTTATTTCCTCTTTTTCTGGATGTAAATCACTTTTTTTGGATGATTATTTCCTCTGGTATCTGATGCTGTGCAGCTGGAAGGATGTTTTACTGAAAACGTTTTGCTTTTGGACATTGGTTATGATGCGTAACCGTGACAACAAGGTTGGGTGGAGGACGAAACGTCTCAGCAACAAAAGAAACAGTCCAGATGACCGGACTGAACATTATTGGATAACAACAAGGCATTTTTTTTAACAACTGGGAGCAGCTTTAACATCTCAAAAGCTCAGCTACAGCCCCAAATCTCAAATGAGTTGAAAAGGAGATGCCATGGACGCGTTCGTGTCTACCTGCCGGAGGTGCAACAACAACAGCAACATTTAATTTCCCTTTGGGATTAATAAAGTATTATTGAATTGAATTGAATACTGCTCATGTTCATGAACTGAGCAGACCTTGTTTTGTTTGTCATAATTCTGTCTCTCTTGTTCTCCTGTTGTAGAGAGTCCTCAGAAATTATTTAAGTGTGAACTAACTAACTAAACATAGAAAGATTACTATTTGAATGTGCATTAGCCAGGTAAGAACTATGTAAATTAACAAGATTCAGCAGGTGAAAAATAATCTGGTATGTGTATTTTTATGGATGAGGCAAAACCTAAAAGTTGAACAGAAACAAGCCGACAGCGAAGCTTGTCCCGTTCTGGCTTCAACTTCATGGTTTTGGTCCGAGGTCTGCCTTTATTTAATTTTTGGTTTTCAATCAAACCACCTTTAAAGTTGATCCGGATACTTTTACCTGCACACATTTGGTAGTCTGAACGCAGTCCGTTGTCAACGTACAGCGTTTCACTGCTGTTGATTTTTACAGGTTTAAATCTTCAGTATTTCTTTGGACACATTTTATATTACATCTGTTAGATAATAAAGCTCACAACTCCACAATAATGTGACCCAAAACTTCAGTTTTTTTCATTTTGCATTGAACATGTCCAGTCCCTTCTTGGAACGGTTCAACCTTCAACGCGAAGTCAGATGACAATAAACCTCAAATCTCCAACAAGCTTGTGCGTTACCATGGTGACACGTCTCACGTTTGTGACAATGTTTGCAGAAAACATTTGGCTGAAGTGTTATTGGGTTTACTTCAGGCGGTGAGGGATATTTACAGCCAACATCACTGAAAGTCTGCCATTTGTGTCAAAAACCGAACATCACCAGGATGTACAAAGTTTTCATCTGTGACAAATGCTGAATTTTGTTGCTTGGTTTCAGAAAGTTATCTCGTTTTTCTTTTGAGTTACACCCTTAGTTGACACTGAGACCTTTTCACCAAGTTCCTACACCAGTTACGCTGCAGCATGACTCAAATTTATTAAAATCTGACATACACAATCCAATTTATTGACAGTTTGGGCGCAGTAAAATATTCTGAACCAAAAATAAATGCTCACTTTATTGTTATTTATGTATAACGACTTCATATGTTGTTTGCTGAATATGCTAAGATTTTTTTTAAGCGTCTCCTTTTCTGAAATGTTTCATTTTTAGACTTTTTGGTGAGCACAAAGAGTGTTCGTTACATAACTCCACTCCGTCTACCTACACTGACAAGTGAGGTATAAAACTAAAGCTCTTATCCCGTTCTGCCTGCAGCATGAAGGGATGAGGACAGGACAATAAACACAACAGTGTATTTAGGTTGTAACAGTCTCTAAAAATAGATTAAATTAAATTGCTGTCATCTTCAGACTGACAGTATGTGACTGAGTGCAGACATTCGAAGCTCTTTTACCTTCACATCGTCATTTAGATTCATTCTGTGAAGTCCAGATATGATTTGCTAAGATGTTTCATGATGACTAAGTTCAGTGTTAAGAATTGAATCAAGTAAAAACAGCTGTGTTTTCCTTGTGTAACTCCACAGTTAATCACACATAAGGTTTACACATTACCACATTTTATCTAGTGTGAAATGTTTAACAGATTAAATTTAAGAAACAGTTTTTGTCATCTATGTCCAGGAACATTGACTTTCTGTGAATAAGTTTTATAAAGGTCCAACAGAATTGTGCTATTTTGTTCCCCCTGCAGGACACAGCAGGTCAGGAGCGTTACCGCACCATCACCACAGCTTACTACCGAGGAGCCATGGGCTTCATCCTCATGTATGACATCACAAATGAGGAGTCCTTCAACGCTGTCCAGGACTGGTATGTCTTCATCTAACAGACAGTTTTTTACAGGCGTATGGATGATGGATAAAACAGGACCTGGAAAGTCAGAAACAGACCCAGAGATATGCAGAAGCTGACAAAAGAACGAGGCAGATGAAGGTGTTCAGGTTTCAGGATGTTTCTAGGAGTCTAAAATATCTGAGTCAGATGCTGCAGGAACAGGATATTTTATCCTTTTGTCTCTATCAACGAAAGCAGCTGAAACACCAAGTTTCTTTTGTTCCTTTCACTCTAAACCACGTGTGTCAAACTCAAGGCCTGCGGGCCAGATGTGGCCCACCACGGCATTTATATGGCCCGCAAGAGCTTAAAAGATCTGATTGTCGTATAATAAATGTCAAAAGGGTGCACTGACAACAAAACTACATTTCCCATAATGCATGCTGATTATGTTACCCATGAAGTAACAGCATCCCACCACTAGATTGTAGTTTTTCCCAGTTTTTCCCAGCAAAATTTGTTATCGTGACAGGCCTAGCTTCAAGGAGAGAAACCGGTATGTCTTTTGCGTTGGCTGATCAGAAGATCGTCGGTTCAAGCCCCGGTACCAACAACATCAAAAATGTGGATGGGGTAGGTGAAGCACCCACACCTGCCCCCACCCTCATTCGCCCCACTCTGGGCCCATGAGCAAGGCCCTTAACCCCCATCTGCTCCCTAAACAGTTCTCTCTTGAAAATGAGTTCTCGTGTCTCAATGAGACTACCTGTATGAATAAAGAGTA
The DNA here is from genome assembly GCF_014905685.2 of Nematolebias whitei. Classification (NCBI taxonomy): domain Eukaryota; kingdom Metazoa; phylum Chordata; class Actinopteri; order Cyprinodontiformes; family Rivulidae; genus Nematolebias; species Nematolebias whitei. The sequence goes on from NC_056500.1 coordinate 9,519,384, forward strand.
AATGGAAAATAAAAGTGTTATGAGGCAGTGGTGGTCATCAAAGAGTACAATTTACGTCGACCTTTTGACACTAAACACGGAGATAAGTATGACAAAGTGAGTCTTCAACCCTAGTGTTGTTATTTTGAGTTTATTATATTTATTAAATGTCTTTTATTATATTATTTTAAATTCACAAATTTGGGATTGCAGGTTTTGTGTATATGCAGACAAATGTTTTCTATAATACCATCTCTCATTAGTTGGATGTATGACACTTGCCAGGTTGTGTGCAGCCATTTGTTTTTTGTAAAACCGTCACACATGTTCTTAGCAACTCCCAAACGTTGGTTGAATTGTTATTCTGCCCGTCTTAACTATGACAAAAAAAGATTTGAACAAAGTTAATATCATAACTTGTTATTTTTCCTTATTCACTTGGAAAGTTTGAGTGTTGATTTATGGAGTAATGTGGGTTTCATAACCTGGCAAATTAAAAGGTTTTATTATGTTATAACAGAGCAACAAGCAGACATATTTTTCTACATCTATG
>NC_056500.1:9520315-9544124 GCF_014905685.2 Nematolebias whitei
TATGCAATATTTGTAAGTTGAATAAGTCAAAAATTCAGAGTTATGTAACATTAAGGAGTAGAATTTTATATTACATTTAGTTCAATTTAGCTACATTTATACTGTCTTACAGTTACATCTGGCCTTTGAGGGCAACCATTATGCTGATTTGGCCCTCAGTGGAAATGAGTTTGACACCCCTGATAAACGTTGGCTTCATCCCTTTTCTTAAGCTCTAGTTTGCAGTTAATCCGAATTTTATTCCAGGTCCTTATGTTTGAATTATATTCCCTCGTCTCCACGCAGCTTGCCTTTGCTTTGAGTTTCTAACTTTTGTTCCCAGGTCGACTCAGATTAAGACGTACTCGTGGGACAACGCCCAGGTGCTGCTCGTAGGAAACAAATGTGACATGGAGGATGAGCGGGTGGTGGGTGCAGACAGGGGCCGGCAGCTGTCCGAACATCTTGGTGAGTTCAAACACCTCAAACGTTTGATGGAAGCGTGCAAATTTTGCTCTGTTAGCGGTTTGTTTTATTATCCAGAACAGTTTTTTGTGTGTTCATCCCAAAATGACAACTCCTGTTAAATCTTATCACCCACAGCCGTACAATAATTGCATTTGTGTGTGTGTTCATTTGTCTGTGATCCAGTGGATAAGTTTAATGAAACGCTCAGAAACTGATCATTTGCTAAACATCTACAAATGATTAACGTTTGGAGTTGATCCCATTCAAGATGGCTGCCACAACTAATTAACCTTATGCACAAAATGACTATAACAATATATTTTACAGATGTTTTTTTTTTTAAGCTGCTCCCTTTGGGGTCACCACAGCGAGCGATCTCACACAAAAGATTTGGAAATTGCTTGACGTCGGATGCCTGACACAACCTGGGCTCAAACCTGCAACCTCAGAATTATAAGGCTGCGGCACTGAACAAAGCAGCCCCCAATCAATATAGTTTAAGCATATAGAGCTAAAGTCTATTGTGGTAGCAGCTGAGACTGATCCCCACCACATACTTTGAACGTCAACCGATAACACAAGACGTTTGTATAAAACAAATAAAACCGATATTCATTCAAGGAACACTAGTTGTATTCCTGGTCTGTTGGATTAAATCATGAGATTTTCTTCAGTCTCACAGGTTATTAAGTCTGAAGTTGTTTTATCATACTTTGAAGAAACATATTTGCTGAAGCTATGGGGATTTATTTATTTTTTGGTCACCTTGCAAGTTTAGTGCATTCTAGCTCAGTTTAAACAGTCAGAGAGAGCAATTAGGGAAACTGTGACAGTAAACTCATGAAACCAAATCAAGTATATGGTTTACAAAAATCCACCAACTCGCAGTAAACACAACCAGGAGAAGGTAATAAGCATGGTAGTCTTCTGAAACAGGCTTTGGAGGTGGAGCTGAAGCACAGCAGAGAGGGAGCGAGAGGAACCAGTTGTTAGTATTTGTTTAAAGTTTAAAGTCCACCTGCTTTTCATTGTTACTATTCATGCTAAAGGAGGTGGTGCAGCTTGAATAGTATGGATTACAGGGAGAGTGCTTGTGCAGGGGTGCCCAATACGTTGATTGCAATCTACTGGTCATCGCAAAGGCATTATGGGTAGATCAGATGGCTTTAAAAAATATAGACGTCAGGCTATCATCCATCCAAAGTATGAAATTTGTCACATGATTGACATACAGGGGAGACAGTCACAGCCCTCATTCTCTCAAATAAGGTCTCAGAGTGGAGATCTTTGGGGGAAATGTTTATATTTATCCATATTTTATCCCCCCCACCCCCCCACCCCCGGTGAAATTCTCTGTGTATGAAGTTGCAGCTGCAGTCAAAAGTTTTTCTGCACTAACATCAGTTGGCAAACAGCAAAGTGTTTTTTTGTGCTACTCACCATTTTTCAGCATGTAGGAGCGAAACTAATAAACTCCAGTTACAAAGAGACGTTCGTGTATTCACCAGTTTGGAGCAGACGCTGCATGCGCGATGAACGCAGCTCAGGGTTGCCAGATAAACTTAAAATGTCTTATTTATCCTCTTATTTTCTGTGCACATGTTCAACAAACACAACACACGCCTCATCTTAGAATATCTTTACTCAGCACATATGACAGTTCAGGTCAAAATACTAACATTTTAAAGCAGTAGTTCATAATTTCTTATCTGGCAACCCAACTGACATGGAAACTACAGCGTTTTTCGTGTAATCCCGCTCATTTTTTGTTTATTACCCCCAATAAATATCGAAAAAACACAAACGTTTCCAGAGGGTGTTCTGTGTAAAAGGGTACTTATAGTAGGTAGATCACTTTGACTTTGTCATTTTAAAAGTAGCTCGCATGCTGAAAAAGTGTGGGCACCCCTGGCCTATAGGGTTCTATTTGGAGCTCGTGTTGCATCAAAACTCAGGGAAAATAACTAGAATATGTCCTCTGTGGACCAATAATAACAGCAGCAGACTCTGTATCAACCTTTCCAGTGAAATTATTTTTGTCTGACCAAACAAGCCTCTCCGACCCTCTCTTCCTGCTTCTCCTCCAGGTTTTGAGTTCTTTGAGGCCAGCGCTAAGGACAACATCAACGTGAAGCAGACCTTTGAGCGGCTCGTCGACATCATCTGTGAAAAGATGTCTGAGAGCCTGGATGCTGGGGATCCTGCCATTACAGGGGCCAAACAGGGGCCCCAGCTGACAGAGCAGCCCGCCCCTCCTCACCAGGACTGTGCATGTTAAAGCTGACTCTTTACCTTAACTCTTTCCCTGCTTTTATTCCCCTCCTTCAGCTGAGCTCCAGGTCTTTGGATCCTTAGGTTATAACTTTTTCCACTTCTGCTCCTGCTTATTTTTGCCATTTCATCTGTTGACAATAAGAGCCAGGCTGAAAAGGGTGTGAAATGCTGTGAGATGCAAGCGGTCACACATTTTAGAAGCGTTTGCATCTGGTTTTTTTGCGTTAAAGGAGCTGAAGGTGTTATTTTTATCTGCAAAGGGTTGGTCTGATACCAAATCAATAAAACCAGAGCATTTCAGACTCTTTACAGCTTGAGTTCATGCAGATGGTTTCCCTGATCTTCTGTGCGATTTAACAGAAAAGATTTGACGGCGTGCATCCTCAGAGTGCCATTGAAATCCTTCCAAAGTTTTCAGGTCTTCGTTTCATGTCAAACAGATGTCTTGAAAAGATAAAAAACAAGAATTTGGTGACCAAGAAGACTAACGATCTCACCAAAATATACCCGAAATCAGCGTGATGCATTTCAAATACGGCATTCCATTGAGTTATTTCCCCTGTTTAAACTTGAAAGCTTCAGGAATTGACAAGCGTTTTGTTTTTAATTGCTCAGCGGTGCATTTTTAGTCTGCCTTTCTATTTTTTTTTAGCATCGTTTCAGCAAACTTTTATTTTGTATTCTTCAGTTTTCTTCTTTCCTAAGACGGTGAGGGAGTAAAGAAAATAAACAAGCTATAGCAAGGAGACAAAGAGCAAAAACATGAAGACATTTTATTTAATTATATTTATTTCAAATGTACATATAGATGTTGTGCAATATATACATATATGTAATATCTACAGGTATGCACATCTGGAAATACATTTTAAAGGTATGATATTCTAAGAGGAAAGTATTAAATTTAAAATTAAAGTTCTGTGTTGTAGAGTTTGTCTGGATCTGTGCAAGCGGCTCCTCCTCAGAGAGTAAATATATTTCCTCGTCTGTTTCTCCTTTTAATGTTGCAATTCAAAAATTGGACTTTGGGTTTAGAAAAATCCCCTGACAGCGTCTGAACCGTGCTCTTAGTTTTATCGTCTGAATCGGAGCTGGTAGCCAAGACCTTAGAAGAACACTTATTTCAGAATAAAGTGTTTGTGTCGCGAGAGTTTAGGCCAGAAATGAGCTTAAAATAAAATTATTTGCAAAGTCTTTTTTTTATTATTATTTGAGCTTTTAGCTTCTCATTGATAGAGTGATCCAATCTTGTCATCGCTCTTGTCATTACTTTTCTAAATTAACGTGAAAAATAAAAAAAAAGAATAATTAAAAATAAATTGTTTTTCAGATTTCAGTGACTGAACCACGCGCGTGCACAAAGGTTTGACGGATCTCATGTCACCTTTATCATACACACTAAAAACCACTGGGTTAAAAACAAACCTATTTACGACCCAGCGGGGGTCAGATTTGAACCGACGTCCCTGGATAGTTTTAACTCAGCAGGGTTAAGTTCCAGCTCAAAAAACGGGTTCAAATGCTCAATTTAAGCTACAAAAACATTTAGTGAAGAAGAATAATCCAAATTAGATAATTAAAACTTGGGTAAGTGCTCGATAGCTGGCGCTAACTGCTATTAGCATCAGCTAATAAGCACCAATGTTATTTTAAGGAACCAAACGAATTGTCTTTTTTGTGTAAAGTGAAGCTTTTCAGGTTAAAGCAGAGGTTCAGTTTGGTCAGCATCAGGTTTAAAATGGCAAACTGAAGAAGCTTTGTTCACTTTCACATCCGGCCTGCGTGAAAGAACTTCAGGCTGGTGAGTTATGTTCACCTGCAGTGAAGAAAGTCGATCAGTCATTTCTGGATGTTGGAGGAAACGGGTCAAACAAGCCGAGCTTCTTTGCTTCATGACAAACATCGCTCGTGCTTACGCTTCCTCGGTATTCCAGAGCAGCTTTACAGACTCTTACAGGCGTCGTTCGTTTGTGTGAAGTGTTTGCTCGGATAAATCAGATGTGCAGAGCGTGAAACAGCTGGAGACGGAGTTTAATATTGTGCTGTGGAGTGTTCCTCTCTTTATAAAGTCAACAACGTGGCCCCGCAGAAAGTACTCCTGTTTTATTACATTTTTTTAAAGCGAAAATTTATTTATTTAAAGTTTTTTTTTCTTATTTTGACCTAAGAGTGGTTTCCTGTTTCCACCTTGCAAAGTCAAAATGAAAGATTTGATCAGTTTTCTGTCTTTAGAGTTGTACTAGAACAAGTTATCGATGGGGAAAAGGCTTTGAACTCATTTCAACCTGAACGCCGTTGTCTCGGTGGGAGCAAAACGACAAATGCCTTTGGGAAAGACGATACACCGTATGTGCAAAGCACTATAAAATTTTAAAAGTACAAAATAATCAAGGAGCTTGTAAAGTTAGAACTGTTTTATTTTAAGATGTAAAAAATTCCAAGCAAATATTTGGTCTAAGTCTCGCAGAATGAACCTCCTGTCAAATTTCCGTGGTTTTAACGCTGTGCACATTTTACTTTTTACTGGTTGTGACTGTTTTCTTTTCTGTTTTGATAAGATCCAACTCTTACAAACAGTTCTCCTTTCCAACATGTCTTCCTCTCCATCTGTAAATACCTTTAAGTGTGGATTGTGTTGTACTGACTCAGGCTTGCATCAAATATCAAGGAAACAAAACAAGAGGAGAAAAATAAAATAAAATGAAGACCTGAAATCCCTAAAAGAGCCACGTTCTGCTGTAGCTGCGTTGATTTCCCGGCCTGCTTGTGAATGAATGTGTCACTCGGTTATGAAGCAGCTCACACTACAGTATAAACCATGAAAAGTGACGCCATCGAGCTAGGCGAAGGTTGTAGAGCTTCACCGAGCACGCAGAAAACATGCAACTTCTTTTTGGTCTTGTATCACTGCCTCCTCAGATCCTTTCAGTTTGGGCCATTAATGTGAGAGAATATGCTGTGGGTGTTTTTATCTGTACTTTGTGGTAAAACAATAAAAACATGCTCAAAAAAATTACTGTTCATTTTTTTTTAAATTCTCAATCCAAAGCTTTTAATTAGAGACGCATCAAAGGATGTACGTCTGAGCCAACTTGATTCAAGACGGCTGCCACAATTACTTGACCTTCAAAACGCTTTTAACGCAAATAATTTCATAGTTAGAGTTAAAACTGGTGATCTTAGTGTAAACTGTGGCACGAAAGGCGGAGAGCAATGTACATTTATTCCAGCAACACCACCTTCCTAGATTAGTTGAACATTAAAAGCTGTGCTTTCTGTTAAAGTGGATGTTGTCAGCACAAAATGTTTGCATGGCTCCATTTACACTTTGACATTCTCTTTTGCTGACCTATAACCATAAAACACTCTTGCCACAGCTAATTTCAAGTCACGCAGACGTTGTCTAAACACGCAGAAGGTTAAAAACAGGATTGTTTTCTCTGCGTAGTTTAAAAAAAATCACTGCCTTCATAATAAGAATATGAGTTGTTTATTTAATTTAAGCTGTTTTAACAGAGCATTTATTTAAAGAAACAAAAAAATCACCAGTTTCCATCCTGTTATCCAGCTGTGGTTGCTGCAACTTCGAGTTTGACCAGCAGAGGGCGCCAGACACCAGGTTTAAAGATGGAAGCAGCTTTTTTTTAAATTTATTTATTTACTGTAGATGGAAGCAGCTTTTTTTATTTATTTATTTACTGTAGATGGAAGCAGCTTTGCACCCTGACTAAAGAAATGTGGTCAGAAATATCAGTGACGTCACAAACGATGTGTTATAATGAAAATATAAGATGTATGCCTAAAAGCTCTGATATATTTAACAGAACCACGTGGCATCCGTTTTTCTCAAACATCTGCTTTAAGCCACATGCACACAAATATGCCAGTGGCAATAACCAGAGGAAACTTGTGTATTTTTATTTTTTTTTTAATTGCCGAGCAGCATTTAATTCAGAACACAACGGCATAAAGCCAAAGAACTGTCAGGCTACAGGTGAAAGCAACAGTGTGCAACAGAAAGGTTAAAAACAAGAGCACGCTGAAATAGTGACACGGTTTAGAAAACAACAACAACAAAAAAGACAAAAACACAAAGTTTGATAATAAACACTGAATAACTGGTGCCCTTTGACCCCGAGCTGCAAGCAACATTCGAGTTTGTCAAAAACATGCAAATCTTTGCCTACAGAAACAGAGTAAATAGGTTACATGTGGATATTATGTCAAACATGTCACATGTGAGTGTAAATGCACTGTATTTCTTTACAGCCACCTCCTTGTACGCTGTGTTATGAACGTGCATAATCTTGTAGGGATTGTGTCTGTTTGGTCCAGCTTTGAGATTGCACGCACAGTCAGTAAACATTTTTACAGGAGAAAATCTGGAAATGCGTCTCATAATGTCATCAAGTGTATTTTTCTCCCAACAGCAAACGCACATACGAGGTAGAGCAGGATTAAAAATATCCAACATACTGAAGGCAACTGTTCTTTTTTTTTCTAATACAGTACATCAGTTGCTGATTTCTGTAAAAAATCCTCTGGAGAACAGTGATTTGTGGATAAATAATACAGATAATAACGATTCATCATTAGCCGATGACACTGCCAGAGTCCCAATATTCAGATTGTTGAATAATGTTCTGCCACATCTGTTTACATATCAACAATCCTGATGACGTTTTAAAAAAGCTGATTAGTAACGTAGAGTCTGGCCGACGTGGCTTGGCATTCATCCTGCAGAATGGCTCACCTCCAGGCTGCACTACCTTTAGATAAAGCAGCATGAAGAAAGTCTGTGGAGCTTATCTGCTGGTCGGTGGTCCGGCTGGAGGTCTAGTGCACCTGGACTTCGTGTGGCAGCAGCTGGCAGCCGCTGCTGACGTGGGTCAGGACTTTCTGCTTCAGCTGGTTCACCTGCTCCCGCAGCAGGCTGGCCGTGGACGTCAGGTCGGTGTTCTGGCTCTTCAGCGTTTTCACCTTGTCCTCCAGCCTGGAGATCCGCTCCAGTTTGCGCCGCCGACACTTGGAGGCTGCGATCCTGTTCCTGAGCCGCTTCCGCTCGGCTTTGATGCGCTCCTGCGTGTCCATGTCCACGGGGGACAGCGGCGGGCTGTCCCCGAAGCTCTGCACGTCGGGGACGGTCTGAGGCTCCTCCTTCTGGGGCTCGGGCTGCTGCAGCGCGGCTGCTCCCAGGTGGTGCGACGGCGGAGGCGGGAACGGGACCGTGTCCGTGGAGTAGTTGACCGTGGTCACCAGCGGGCCGCTTCCGTAACTGTTCAGGTTCGTGTAAACCGGCAGGTCCGGCTGCACGGGGACCGGAGCCACGTTAGCGCCGAGGTCCAGGCTGTTGCTCGTCTGACCCGTCCCGCTCAGCTGGTTCTGCTTGTGCAGGTCCTCCAGCGCCTTCACGAAGCCCTCCGCGAACTCCTGCTCATCCGTCACCGTCTTCGGGTAGAGGAACTGGGAGCTGGTCGGCGTCGTGGTGACCATCCCGTTGGACTGGATGATTAGCCGCTCCAGCTCCGGGGAGGCCAGCTTGAGCAGCCCCAGGTCCGGGGAGTTGAGGATGCTCTCAGCGTCGCGGAGGTGCGGTTTGAGCTCGGCGTCGTCCGCCAGGGTCAAGCTGATGTCCTTCTTCATCATTATTTCCACGTGTTGACGCTATCTCACAGCGACGTCCTGCCCATAACCTCAGAGAAACCGGCTGCGGTGCGAAAAACCTCCTGTTCCTGTTCCCGAGCACCGACGGAGGTTTCGCGCTGCCGAAACCGAGTGTTCGCTCGTGCGAACCGCCTCAGGCTTTTTTAGACTGCTACGTTCCATAGAGTTACGTCAGAGCACGCACGGTGGGCAGACGTTACGTTCTGGCTGAGCAGAGAAGAAGAAAAAGGAAGAGGTCTCACTCTGCTCTGTGTTTCAAAACCAGACCAATAAATGCATTTTTACTGACTTATTTTATTCTTCTGCGGCTGTTTTTTTTTTTTTCTTCCTTTTTTTCATTTGTTGTTGGTTTATGAAGATGACAATTCGGCATTGTCTACATTTGTAGTAAATTAAAAAAATATTTTTTGCATGTTATATCCTGATGCATGCTCAATAATCCAGGTAGAAAAATCCAAAAGAATTATATAGTTAGGGTCGGCTTGGGTTTCCTGAGCTGTCCCTTAGTTACGCTGCTAGCTTAGACTGCCGGAGGACAAACTGACCACATTTTTTTCACTCTACTACTGTCTTGACTTCCTCTGCTCAACCTGTTTTGTATTTGTAATTTTTTTTTTCTATCCTTGACATGTGTTTTTGTCTTTCAGGTACACCTGGACCTATATCTGGACCTACCATTCTGTGTTCATTTGTCTCTCCTTCCTGTCCTCTCAAACCAGCCGGTCAAAGCAGATGGCCGCTTGTCCTGAGCCTGGTTCTGCTGGAGGTTTCTTCCATTTAAAAAGGGAGTTTTTCCTTTCCACTGTTGCCATTGTGCTTGCTCAGGATGGGAGACTGCAACGAAGCCAAGATTCAACTTGTCTGCTGGATTCTATAGATAGAGAACTTCACTAATTGGCTTTTCTATGTATGTGAATGTTTCTGTAAAGTGCCCTGAGACAACTTTGTTGTGATTTGGCGCTATATAAATATACAGATTAGAATTGACAGTTTTAGAGTAACCTCTTCAAATCTAGCTAAAGTAACATTTCTAATAGTTTTGTTTATTTTATAAATCATAAATTTGCATTACTAAGACAGTCATAGGCACCAGGATCTCAACTGTGGACTATTGTTCTGCATCATTATCTTGGAAGTAAAATTTATGTTACTTTCATTCAGTTTTCTACCAGCAAAACATCCATTATCAGGCAAATGAAACAAAATACATGTAAACATATGATAGAAAAAAAAGCTAAACTAAAGTCACTAAATTTGATGTTGGTCAAAAATGAACGAGAGCTACAAAGGCATTGTGAAACGAGACCATCTCACTCTTGTCTTTCCTTTTCATCGGAAACTTTGGTTCATCCTATTGAGGGAAGGCTTTCTTGACACTTCAACCACAGGCTGACAGGTGGTGTTAGGGGTTTACCCAAAACACAACAAACATACCAATAACAAATACATCATCAACCACCCCAATCTGAAATTCAGTTGCTCAAACTACTATAAAAGTATTCATGCTGCCCTATACTCTCTCAAGGTCAAAAATGAACTGACTTTTTGCAGAGTTGTTCTTGTTTGAATAGACGATCTTTGGTCAGAGTTTTGTTGCCATGGAGAGGAGGAAAAGAGGACAAACACTGAGGAGCTAATGATGCCATGGTGAGTTTTGACTGTCCAAGTGTCTGAGCATATTTTCATGATCTTAAACAGAAAACAACTCCATGCAGATGAACAGTCTGTCAACTAAATAATCATAATTATTAATTCAGTTCAGGTTCAAACCAACTAACAACTAAAATTCAGTTCAGTTATTAAACAATCAATCAGCTTCATTATGCATAACATATAATATGGATACTTGTCTTTGTCTGGCTCATGATTCCACATGTAAAGATAATTTAATAAATAAACTTAAAAACATTGTGAAGTAATAAAAACAGAAAAGACTCATGGTATATTAAAACAAAAAAACATCACAGCAAGTAATGGGTGTCATTCTATGTGAGGCTCCGTTTAACGAGGACCCTGTTTAGGATGGTCAAGGCAGATGGAACAAATTAATTTTTGTACCTGTTCTTCTTTGTTATAGGATCCATCAATCTCCTCCCAGATGGCAGCAACTTGAATGATGATGCAGGAGATGGGATGAATCATAATCTTTCTGCCTTTTGCTCCAGAACCTGATTAAACGGTTGTGTGAGTTGCATTTCCTGATGTGCGATTATTTTACTAACCTGTTTGACAGCCCACAACAACTTGTTCCTGTCTCTGGACAGGAGCTGCTCATACCATGAGACCATGATAAAGGATGTAATACTTTCAACAGAGTCCTGTACATCAATTACTGTGTTTAGTGAGATGGAGATGAGGATACTGTCTGGCCTTTTTTTTTTTTTTTTTATGAACACAGATGACTAAGAGGTCAACATATTGTCAATAATTGTTTGAAGGTATTTAAAATCAGTCACCTTCTCCACTTCCTGCTCTTTGAGGATAAATGGCCAGAATGCAGGTCAGGTGCTAGCTGCTCCCAATTTACCTCTCAGGCAAAGTTCCCTGGTTTTACAGACATTAATATCCAGAAAACTGTGATACCAGACAGTTTATGAGTTGGTAGGAGTGTCTTTCAGACCAGCAGCCAGTGTCATATCATCAGCATATCTAATAAGTGAGAAGTCTGTTGTTATATCACAACTAATTTGTGTATAAGAATAGAAGTGGAGATAATACACAACCCTGTGGAACTCCAGTGTTCAGAGCTGTGCAACCCTATACAGTTTAGATATCAAGTTTAATATTATTCACGTGATTGGGACGGCACGGCATAACAAATTTATGAAAACAATACTTCAGACAGGCGTCACCAATATGTAGTTTTCTGTCAATAAGCTTACACTGTAACACACATCAAAAGAACTACACTACCCAGAAGCCAACAGTGCTTCCGAACGCTACTTTCTGGCACAATGGAGGGAAAGTTTTGCAGTGCAAAGTCTGAAGTAACAATCTATCCATTAAGTTCACATAACTAGGAGGAAAGTGCAAATAATCCTGAAGCTTCCTGAAGCTCAGTTATCCACGTGCACATGAACCTGGACGGGGCGTTGGGCTTCGTCGCTGCAGGCTAGGTCTGTTGAACCAGAACCAAGTCCGACTGGAACTGAGATGCTGTTCTGCAGAGCTGGTGAGTTAAATTTTGCAGTACTGTACAGTACATATATGTATGTTGTTAAAGTTATGTATTAGAACATTGCAAGAGTGTGGGAAGGGCTGATAAAGCCTTAATATTCATTCAACCTTTATTTAGACAGTATATATACACAAATACTACAATAAATATGGTGTTCCTACTTCCCGGTTTTTCACCCATCGTGGTGGTACGTGGAATGTGACCCTTTGTGATAATCAAGGGACTACTGCAGTCATAATTTAAAAAATGGGCTTAAAATTAATATATTACAGGACGTAACGTGTCACATTTTATTCAAAGATTGCATTTATATATTATTGTCCTGGAACTGAACAACTGAAAGAATGTAACACGTCTGTGTGTTCGGGGTTGACGCCGGCCCAGATATGACGGCTCACTTCTCCTTTGTGGCTTCAGGCAGGACGCCGTGTTTCTGGACATCAAACGTTTGGGGAAGTTAAATCTGGAACTGGTTTGATTTCAACATTTCCTCCGGTCAGTCGACGGGTTTTGGGTTTGATCTGGTCTAAGACCCAACAGCGATAACTGCAATTCCCCTCAAGAGTTTCTGTTTCACATTTCAGATTTTACAAATTCACTTTCCAGCTTTGAATCAACATTTAAATCGTTTTCACTTTAAATCGAAACATTAATTTTAAAGACTTTCGCTTACTTATTGGAAGCTTTTTGTTGGGTGCATTTTATGAGAGTGATTCCAAACCTTCTGACAGGTGTTGAATAAAGAACACACCCTTTTGCATACACTGGCTGTGCACACATACTTTAAATAGTAGTGAACTGATCCTTAGCTTGTACTGCACATTCCTCAAATAATAGGCGTTCCCTTAATTTATTCGTTTGTAATTCAATTCATTGTTTACCTCCTTTGTCGTGTGATTTGTGTTCTTGTATAAAACTGACATTTACAGAGCAGACACTGAACAAACGCTCACATCCTCCAGATGATCTATAGTCAAACACATGTGCCGTAACCGAGCGGTTGCTTTCATTCCTTCTCCAGCGTGTGGAGGAGGATTGTGCATCACAGGTAGGCCCCATTCATCACTGCAACGTGGAGGTGGATCACATGCTAGACCCTGTGATGTCATGTCTCTTAACACTGGCGGAAATGGAGGTGGTAATGTGTGTCGGGGGAAGAAGGGGGAGGTAACCAGCAGAGGAGAGATATTTTGGTCTAAAAGCTGTATATCCATGTAGAGGGAGTTGGGGGCGGGGAGTGAAGCTTTCAGGCTGTAGTTGGGAAAAGATGCTCGCTACACTCACAACATAATCTCTTTTTTTTCTTTAATTTGTAACAAATGACATAATTTTTCATTCAACCTTTATTTTAATCCCACTGAGACTCGGGGACTCTTACAAGCGAGACCTGATTTAAACAAAGAGTGATGACAACGGTGGACAATCATAAAAGAAAGCACACAAATCGAGAGCAGAAAACATGTCGAATGAGATTTATACATTTATTTTCCTATAAGGGATGTGTTTTTAATACAGCGTTTTAAGATCTGCAATGAAAAATTAATTAAATTCCCTCAGTCAGAATTAAATTACGCAACGTTCACTAATGTCTGTTGTGTAAGCCAACAATGTGGAACATTTAGGAAAAACGTTTGCAAAAACTGACATTCTGTTACTACATAACCATTAATGATACAGCTAAACGTTTATTTTTCACTCAACTTTGCTTTTAACGTATTTTCTATTCAGTTCTGAGAAAACACTTTAATCCACTCATCGTTGCTCATTATTCTGTTTCCAAGAAGCCAAATTCTAACAGTTTTTCCAAGATTTCTGAAAGCTTCTCAAAGCTTTTCTTCTGACCTTGGCTGCAGTTTTACCCAGTACTTGTACAGTATGAGATGGGGGCTGCGGTAGCTTGGTGGTCAGTGCTGTGATCTTGTAACCCTGAGGTTGTGGGTTCGAGCCCAGGTTGTGTCAGGAAAGGCAACCGGCATAAAACAATTGTCAAATCTTTCATGCGAGTTTGCTCGCTGTGGCAACACCTGAAGATGGGAGCAGCTGGAAGAACCTCACTTACTTGTACAGTTTCAGATATGGCTGGGTCGGTGTGCTGTGTCTCCAAAAGGCTTTTAGGGAACCGGACAAGTTGAAAGCGAAAGAAGAAGTGTCAGATCTTAAGGCCGGTTACAGCAGAACTTTATCTGAAAGTCATGTCGTAAAGAAGCGGGTTAACAAATCGTGCAAAGAGCTCACAAAGAACCTGAGAGATATTTTGTTATTCAGGTGAACAAATGTCTCAAATGTACAGTTACTATAGCAGGGCTATTCAACTGACGGCCCGTGGGCCACTTCCAGCCCGCGAGTGACTTCAGTCCGGCCCACCAATGAATTCATGAAGATTTTAATTATTTTTTGGGGAAGGGGGTGGGGGTTCTGGGTTTGGGTTCTGTTTATTGCATTTATGATTCAATGCAATGAAATAAACACATTTAAAAGGTAACAGATCATCGTAACGCTTGGTTTATTTACATAATGGCTTTAATTGCTGGATGTCTGACCCCTGAGCTGCTGGCTTTCAGTAACTGCCCCCAGAAACCATCTTAGCTCCCGCAAACTGGTTGGTCCACTTAAGAAGTTTACTGCTTGGTGGGGAAACAGTTTACTGGAACTCCTCGGACTGATGAAGCCCTCCGGATAGAGGGCGAAACGTCTTTATAAAAAGAAACTGTCCAGATCTCCTTGTTGGAGCTAAAATACTGTTTTTATTAGTTTAACTGTGTTTTCTTTGGTGATTTTCATAGACGCAATGAAAACAATTGGCCGTCCATCCATCCTTCCATCCATCCATCCATCCATCCATCCATCCATCCATCCATCCATCCATTTTCTTCCATTACTCTCTAGTCAGGTTATTGAGGCAGCATGTCAGGAGGGAAACCCAGATGTCTCTCCTCCCAGAAACACTCTTCAGCTCCTCCTGATGGATCCCATGACAATTCCAGGTCAGAGGTGATATAGTGTGTGTACCGGTACACTGTAATCGCTCCATCAAGTCCTGGCTCTGTTCCCAGTGAAACAAAACAAAAAAACAACTCTTTCAGCCAAAGAGAAACTAAAAGATCTTGAGAAAACCTGTTGAAATCATGTTCAAAACCGCTTTTTAAAGATTAAAACAACGTCTGGCTGCTGAGATCAAGAACTGAGCCACTCCCAGTGTATTCTGAATGAACAGTTAAAGCACAATGTTGACGAATTACGATTGCTAGTTCGAAATTGTTTTTTCCACTTAAGAAACATTTCTAAACTAAGAGGAATTGTATCACAGAAGGAACTTGAGATGATTGTTCATGCTTTTATTTAATCTCGGTTAGATTACTGTAATAGCATTTTAATGGGTCTGAACAAATCTTCCCTAGCTCGCCTTCAATCTGTGCAAAATGCTGCAGCGAGGCTGCTAACTGGAACCCACAGAAGAGCTCACATAACTCCTGTTCTGGCCTCCCTGCATTGGCTCCCTGTGCATTTCAGGAGTCATTTTAAAATTTTGGTCCTAACTTTTAGGGCACTTCATGGTCAGGCTCCCAAATATTTACTGGACCTTTTGAAGCCTCTATGTCCCATCAGGACTTTGAGATCTTCAAATCAAATGTTGCTGATGGTTCCGAGAACTTATTTTAAAACACGTGGAGACAGAGCATTCCAAGTGGTGGCCCCCAGGCTTTGGAACGCTCTCCCTCTGTCACTGCGCTGCTCAGATTCCATTGACTCTTTCAAAAATGATCTTAAGACTTATTTATTCAGACTGGCTTTTATTTAAATTTTATTTACTTTTACTTTGTGAAGCACTTTGTGATGTCATTGTCTGTGAAAGGTGCTATATAAATAAAGATGACTTACTTACTTACGAACATAAAGATGAGAGTAAACTAATTTAATTAAACCATTCTGAATTGTTTTATTATGCTTGCATTTTCATACAGAATGATCGATGTTGGTAAAGCAATGGGCATTTTAGGATAACATGATGTTTAGCATGGAGACTTGAACGTGTGGTCTTGGGACCACGGTGGCCCATAACTGGGGGAGTGCCACTCTGTAGACACAAGTGATAAAAATAAAACTACAACGGCAACTTTACATTGTTCTCGAAAAGAGTGCTCAGCAGGTAAAAAAATAAAAAAATATAAAGTACTAGCAGAATTCTGCTAAATCTTTAATGAAGGTTTATTACAACACTTAAATGTCCACCAGAATAAACAGTGAGACAAATTGTTGCTGCAGAGTTTTAAATGTGAGAAATCTTGAATTTTCTTGAGCAAGAAATCCTGTAAGACTTGTCATCCTGGTGTGTGAATTCAGACTGCACGTTACGGCATGTTGTAATGAGCAATCAGGAATGTTCGGCATCAAGTGGAAAAGATTCAACTTCCCTAAAGGAATTTATTGTATAGCGTTGCTGAGTGAGCAGCATGGCAGATGTGTTGTTTGTGTACAAACCTCATTAAAAACTAATAAAAAGACCTGTCACCTGTTTCTTTGGGTTTTTTTCAGGGAGTTTTTGTTGGAAGCAAATAAAGCTCAGCAGAAATGAAACCAAACATTGCGCAAGGTTTTAAAGACCGTACAGTTTATAAAGTGCCCTCTTGATCTTGTGTGTTACACTTGCAGTGACTTTTTATGTACGCTCAAAATAAAAGTGAAACTTCATCTTAGCTGTGCTCACCTTGGGCATGCAATCCTTCTGCATTTATAGAAATGTATTGTTCAGTCAGCAGGTGTTGTTAATGTGCCTCTTTCTTGGTTGTAATGGGGAAGTTTGTGCAACTACAGTTTCTGTTACTGTTGCATGTATTTCTGCTCGCCAACTGAAGGCGAAGAAGACAGAGTGGCTTCGTCTGCACCATTTGCAAAATATCTCGTGAACCAGATGCCAAGGCTTTTAATGAACCTTTCAGAAAGTAATGATTGGATATCCATCTACAAACATTTAAAGTTTTTTTGTTTGTTTGTTTGTTGTTGAGATGTTTCGTCCTTCAACCAAAGGACTTCATGAATCCAAGGAGCCACAAAAGTCTTAATCCCACAAGCAGCACACTCACATAGTGGACAAACCAGTTTGCTGGTGATACGATGGTTTCTGGATTATTGAGCATGAACTTTGATGTTTTGAACCACTTTGGCTATGGCTGCCTCAGAGGAGTCGACAGGGGAAAGGGCGGGCCCCAGAAACCATCTTATCACCAGCAAACTGGTTGGTCCATTATGTGAGTGTGCTGCTTGTGGGATTCAGTTTTGTGTGGCTCCTTGGATTCGTGTAGTCCTTTGGTTGAAGGATGAAATCCATCCATTATCTTTACCCGTTTATTCCATTTTGGGTCACGGGGGTCGCTGGTGCCCATGTCCAGCAATCACTGTGCGAGGGGCGGGGTACACCCTGGACGGGTCGCAAGTCCATCACAGGGCCACATAGAGACAAACGAGACAAACAACCATTCACTCTCTCACTCACACCTAGGGACAATTTAGAGTTACCAATCAGCCTAACATGCATGTTTTTGGACTGTGGGAGGAAACCGGAGTACCCGGAGAAAACCCACGCATGCACGGAGAGAACATGCAAACTCCACCCAGAAAGGCCCCTGGACCGGGGTTTGAACCAAGGACCTTCTCGCTGAGAGGCAGCAGCTCTACCAGTTGCGCCACCGTGCTGCCCTTGAAGGATGAAATGTCTCATAAAAAAAAACAACGAAATGTCCAGATGACCTGACTGAACTTTGTTGATTTTTTTTTTAAACCTGTATTATTGAGCATGAACTTTGACCTCTACAAATAAATAACCTTTGGACTCACCCCAATTAAAGATGGCCCCCAGAAACCACAACAAGAACCAGTGGCGGCTGGTGGAATTTCTACCGGGGGGGCTGTAACTCCAAAATAGACATCTACCAAAATATATATGTTCAAGACATTTGCATTCCTTTCCTGTGTAAACACAATAAATAAGGCACATTAACGATGACTGCCGTTAGAATTTTCCACGTCGCTTGAGGTGGTGGTCCATGCACTCCAATCCTCTCCTTTCTACACAGGACCCCGGCCGGCATCAACAAACCCAGTGTCGAATGCAGCGGGTCTCCCAACTATCCGCCTGATCAAAATTAATGCTGCGCCTCTTTTAAATGCGCTGCTGTCTGACAGCTAAATAATATTTCATACGTATTGGTTGTGTCACTGCACGATCTGTTCCGGGACAAACATAAAATAAAAGAAATTAATAAATAAATAAATCTATACCCGGACAGCGGGACCAGAAGCATGATCCATACAGTAAGCCTGTACTCATGGCGCTGGAGTGGTGCGCCCAAAATCTTCCTATCTCTTGTAACCAAGAGGAGCTAACTGCGCATGTACAACTTTTTAACAAGAGTCAATGGGCTAAGATTCTTGCGCCCCCAGGGCGGAAGAACGTCACCAATCAGAGACAACGTTTTTGAAAGCAACAACTTAACTCGTCATTAACTATAAAATATTTATCTTACACAACAACAAAAAAATATTTATATATATTTCAAAAATATTTTTATTTTATTATTTCTTTATTTTAAGTCTTCAATGTAATATTGTGAGAGGTGTGAGTGGTGGGGCGGCGCCCCTGCGCCCCCTATTGACCAGCTGCCACCGAGTCAGTTTTAAAGATACTGAGTTAAACTTTGGTGTGAAAACACATACTTTAACTGCTAACACATCACTTTACATAACGTTATTTTCAAGATTCAACCAAAAGAGTTCAAACTCTGTCATTTCTCCTCACGAACTGATCTCAGTTTAAAACTCTGGTATGGAAGGCAGTGGGCGATATGCATTCCTTCAAGAAATGCTACTGTTTTAACTTTTATTTAGTTGTTAATAAAGACAAAAACAAACAAAAACATATGAAGCATCTGCAGGCTTCAACAGTATACCAGGATGGTTGTTTGACACTGGCTCAGTTTTTGACCTCTAAGTGATTAGTCCATGTTGCATGATGGTTTCAAATTGTGTCACGTGTGCTGAACAATTTATAGTTCTAATAGAACGGGAATTTTCAGCTACATTTCAAGTTAAACACAATAAAAAAAACATAATAAAACTACGATGGGTGTTACTTTGAAGCGCACCTTTATGTTAAGTTAAAGTAAATTAAAGGTCACTTGAGGATTTATTCATTCATTTATTTGGCGTTTGTTATAGAAAATTTACGTTAAATACCGTATAATAATAATTAACCTTAAATATAAAATTCATATTATGTGTCTGTCCAGTGAACAAAATACTGTGCTCAAGGTGAGTGTGAAATAAGAATGAATCATGCATCTCATGGTTATCAACATAGAAACCTACATCTCATAATTGATATGTCTTGTCTAACTAGATTTTTGTTTTAATCTAAATAGAACGGAGTACATAAACAATCAGCTCGTTATCAGAAAACACGGGACACAGTGACTTTTATTCATGACCCATTTTTCTTGTCTTTCTTGAATCACATGTGAAAGAGCTATAAAGCGGGATTGGACTTTTTGTCATTTGCACCGCTCCTGCAGGCTGTGTGTATGACTGGTGCCAGTAAAATGGTTTATTGCAATAAACATATTTAAAGACCATTTTTGAAGACATCTTTGTATTAATTCACGTGTTTCTGTGCAAGTTTTATTTAGATTTCCACAACACGTTATAAAGTCAGGAGGGTGAAGGGATTTGATTGTCCTCGATAAGACGGGTCTGCGTTTCCCACAGAGCTGCTCCACTGGGCCGGATGACGCAGTTTCAAAGTGTGGGTGAAGTTCCACAGTGCCGGAGGATGTAGGAACCCCATGCGTGACAGAAAGGTGTGCGAGTGTGTGTAATGTTGGGTTTCTCCAAAACACACCTGAGCACATTCGTATATGCACAGAAAGCGTCTACGTCTTAACCACAAAACCTCAGCGGGCCCACATCTTTTCATCGTTAAACATTAGGTGTTGTGAGCCAACATGTGCAAACCTTGTTTTTATTTATTTATTATTTTAAAGACAGAATTGATGTTTTTCATTTCAGGCATAAAGGAACATTACAACCTTAAGATTACAGCACATTTATAGTTCTTACAAACATGTTTGGAAGTAACAGCTAAACATTCACAGTGAGAAATGTGTACGTCATTTACTTTACTTTTAATCAATATCAACATACTTTTGTCTTCAATGTAGATTTCTTAGCTGATCTGTGATTCTGCACAGACTGAAGTTTGTTTTGTATATCTGATGAATCTCTCGGGGAGGTTTCCAAACATTTTCCAGCTCAGATTTGAAACTGAGAAATGTAAATCATATTTCATGGAACATTTTGTTGCAGCCTCATCAACACTAAGGCTTTGGATTGATATCAAATTTTCTCACAAGACTACAAAGAATGCTTTTAATTTGACTTCATCGTGTTTACTTGTAATGTATTTACTGTTTACGAATGTTTGTGTTCATTATTGTGCTGGAAGATGAAGTAGTCTGACAAGAATGTGGGTGAACAACTGGTTTATCCCCCACATCCGAGTAGAAACTTAGCTGCTGCAGTGCTGTGGTGGCTCAGTGCTTTCTAGCATATACAGTATACACACACATACACACACACACACACACATATATATATATATATATATATATATATATATGCATATATTCCTGGGTATCCTTTGAGATCCTCCAATCACCAGACATGCGAATTAGATTAAATCGCTCTTAGATTGGCTGAAAATATGAATGCATCACATTATAAAAGCAATACTGTTAATTTGCATAAAGTTTATTGCTGTTTTATCAATGATTTATGTGGTTTTAGATATTAGGGTGACGAGGAAAACATCTCCCACTTTTATCGCACCACTTCTTGGAGTGTTAATTAATTTAAAAAATATTCAAATTCCTGTAATTCCTTCCATATACATACTTCTTTATTCAAGGATTCAAGGTTCTTTATTGTCATCAATATGTGGCACATGTGGTGGAACAAAATTAAACACACAGGGTCACAGTTACATCCATCAAAAGTATAAAATGTAAAAGAAAAACAGTAATAAGATCTAAGATATGACCTAAGAAAAATGTTAACTAAAAATACACTAAGCACTAGTAGCATAAAAACAAGATGTCGAACAGCAGCACGAACATGAGTCTGTGTGAGCAGATGTGCATATGTGTTCATATGAATGAACACAGCAACATGAAACAGATCAGCAGCAACATGAAACAGATCAGCAGCAACATGATGTGATTTTTCACAGTGATTATCCTGATTAGATATTCATGAGTCTAACAGCCTCAGGGTAGAAGCTGTTCCTCAGTCTAGAGGTTCTACACTTAATGCTCCTCAAACTCCTGCCTGAAGGTAGTGGGACAAAAAGTGTGTGTGCTGGGTGAGTGGGGTCCTTCATGATGCAGGTGGCCCTCTTCCTGCATCTGGAGGTGTAGATGTCTGTGATGGTGGGGAGGCTGACTCCAACAGGCTTCTGTGCAGCCTTCACCACTCTCTGCAAAGCTTTTCTTTCTGCAGCTGTGCAGCCTCCATGCCACACGTTGATGCTGGAGCACAGGATGCTCTCCACTGCACACCTGTAGAAGGAGGTGAGGACTGAACTTCCCAGACCAGCTCGTCTCATCCGCCCGAGGAATAGTCTCTTTACATGTATATGCCAAGTATACAATGCTTCAGAATTGTTTGCTTTGTGAACAACTCAGCAAACGTCAAAAACAAACGGTCTCCTTTGTAACCTGTTCGTCTGTTTAATAGTTCTAGATTCGATAATAGTATTTTTTTGGATTTATTCCTTATTTATTAAACTTCAGAGGATAAAATATAAAAAATAAAAAAAAACGTGCCAGATAATGAGCTCCATCTTTTTTCAGTCTTATTGAGCTCCAGCTTGCACTAACTTGTTGCCATGTTAGACATTATCGAGTTAACACCTTAACATGGGAGTAATGTTGAATGCTTTAGCTTTTTTAATTGAATACTGTTGTTTCCTTCTACCATGTTAGTGATTTACAGTAGCCTAGCGCACCTTTGGTAATTTTTATCATCTTAAAAAAAACACTCAAATCTGCTTTCAAATCTACTGCATTATAATATTCACTTTCCCAGTAAAAAAAAAAAAATCATTGTGGCCAGTGGGTGCTGTCAGCCTGAAATTGTTCAGTTTTCTTTCATGGCAATTTATGATAAAAGACTGAACTTAAATCAGAGGTCACTATTTCTTATGTGGTCTTTCTCTAAAGGGTGAGTAATGATGGCGCCGGTGTCTCTCTTCAGTCATATCTGAAGCAGTCTGGTAAAAATCTCGGGATGGTTTTAGACTCTGACTTCAAGTTTGACAAACAAATCAACTCTGTTCTGCAGAAAAGCTTCTTCCAACTCAGACAGGTAGCTAAGCTCAAGCCAGTGTTGTCCAGACCCGACCTTGAGGAACTAGTCCACGCCTTTGTCACGACCCGATTGGACTATTGCAACGCACTGTATGCTGGGATCAGCCAGGCCTCCATCTCACATCTTCAGCTCATCCAGAATGCTGCTGCTCGGCTTTTAACCGGAACTCGTAGGTCTGAACATATTACACCAGTTCTGTCTTCCCTTCACTGGCTCCCTGTTCGTACGAGGATAGTTTTTAAAATTCTTCTGTTGACCTTCAAATGCCTAAATGGCCTCGCACCCCTTTACCTCTCAGCTTCTGGAACCTTACGTTCCCTCTCGGGCACTGAGATCATCTGATCAGCTGCTTTTGGCTGTTCCAAAAACAAGACTGAAGCTCAGAGGAGGTCGGGCTTTTTCAGTCATGGGCCCCAAACTGTGGAACAACCTGCCCCCCAACATCAGGCAGGCCACCTCCCTTCCTCACTTCAAATCCCTGCTAAAAACACATCTGTTCTCTCAGGCATTTCATACAGTGTAAATTGATCTAGTGTTTTTTAATCTGTGACCCCATGTTTTAAATGCTTTTTATTAATTCTTCAGTTTTTATTATTAGTGTATTGTATATATATTATATATTTTTCTCTTTAATTTACTCATTGATTGTTGTTGTTAAGCACTTTGATAACAGGTTCTGTTTTAAATGTGCTCTACAAATAAAGTTGACTTGACTTTGGTGACTGTATCATACTCACATTTTCACAAACTACACCGTCTTAACTCAGCGGAACAAGACATGCCTCGGAGAGGGCAGGTTTTTTGAGGAAGATGGGCACAGCATGGGGAAAGACATTTCTGGGCAGGCAGGGATTAAATGAGCTTCCATAAATATGTTTGGCAGCTTGGTATACGTTGTGCCCAGCAGTAAAAATAGACCTTTTTCCCAAGGGAGTGATGACGTCTGCAGCCTGCCTGCATCACCAGCCACAAGTCAGCTTCATCCTCGTACTAGAGCAGAGACACAGTGTGTGTGTGTGTGTGTGTGTGTGTGTGTGTGGAGAGGGGAGCATCAGTGATCACCATGGCAACATGTGCAGAGTGACGCAGGTAAAAGCAATACAAAGAAGGAGAGGTAGCGATTGGCTGTCAAGTGCAGTGGCGTTTGTATGTGGAAGAGATGTGTGGGTGGTAGAGGAGGAAAACAGCAACCCAGCAGTAAGATTAGCTCTCGCACTGCAACACACACACACACACGCACACACACAGTCCAAGCCTGTTAGCATGGTTAAAATTCAGCCAAGAAATAAAATGATATATGATTTGCCTTGCTTCCCGAACACCGCCTTCAGAGTCAGTGGAAAATGGGATTATTTTCCTCTCTGTTGAACGCTGTCCTAGATATGTCTGAATGGAAGAGGTGCTTTTTTTCCTCTTACATGAGGAAAATATGCATCACATAAACCCAGAGCGACCACATATATTAAATTTAGGTGGAATAGAAATGGACTTTTGCAGCAATTTTCATTCTTTCTTGACATTGCAAAGGTTTTCTCCTTTTTAGTGTGGCTGACATCTTTCAGACACAAAACGTTCAATATTAGAGACGGTGCAAAGGTGCGTAATATTTTCATGTTTTATTTTGCACCGTGTTATTTGTAATAAAATGTCAAAATCAGCTTCAAATGGCCCCTCGTGTGTTAAAGCTTGAATCATGATGTGCAGAAATGTTTAAAGATGATCGTTTTGGAAAGAAAATTCCTAGTTGTTCACATCTGGTTGGTCTTGGGATCTTGGATACTGACCCCCCCCCCCCACACACACACACACACACACACACACACACACATC
>NC_056500.1:9544524-9578426 GCF_014905685.2 Nematolebias whitei
CACACACACACACACACACACACACACACACACATACACACCACCACCACCACCTTTTGCTACATTGGTTTATAAACCAAACGTTAGTGCTACATCTTTTTTTCTCGTTTTTGTTGCCTGCTGCGTTTTATTTAATTGGATTTTTTTTTGTACAAATATTTTTCACCAGTAGAAATTCTGCATTGCCAAAATGTCACATAATAAAAAGAACAAGGGTCATGACTGTGGTCCTTAGACTTTACTCTAAGTGCAGTACATACATTATGAATATACTTTGTTGTGTCTATCCAAATGTTTATTTTTAATAAAATGTGTTAAAAGATTTAATCTCGTAATTCTGCATCTTTGTGAGTGTAGGATGTGAAGTTTTGTTAATCAATGTCGCCACCTAGTGGTCAAAGCTGAGAAAGACTTTAAATTTATTTATTTTAGACTAAAAACAATTTTTTTGTTGCTTAGAGTTGCCATGTGCATACAGATTACACAATTGGGATTTTCTTTACCTTACAGCCACTGTTTTAGATTATTCTGAGACTTATGGAAATTATATTTGCATTACACAGCACTGTGCATCTAAACTTCTTTATACTTTGCTTCAAGAAGAACCCATTGGTCTTGATCAATAGTTCTTCAGGTTATTTTCTTTCGTATTTTGATACTTTTTCAGTTAAAAATTTTACATTAATTGTTGAGTAGTGCTTCACAATGAACTTTTTGGCATGTTAAACAGGTGAAGAGGAAGATTTTTGTTTTTGCTTACAGAAAAAAAACAATACTGTAATTTCTTAAAAAAAAAAAGTTAAATCGGGTCCTCTGGACATTCACAAAACAAAGCAAAAAATGTAGAAACGTTTCGTCTCTCATCCGAGAGACTTCCTCAGTCTGAGGTGCTGTATTCAGCTCAGTCTCTTAAATAGCACCTTCTCAGAGTGGATCAACCAGTTTTGCTGCTGACAACCAAAACCAGCTGATCACATGCTCAAGAAGGACCATCAGCCTAACAATGGGTCATTAGCACACTGATGGCTGTTTACTGTTCCCAGAGGGCTGAGTGATACTAGCAATCACAGCATTGTAAGAGGGGGACAGTTGAACCCGGAGGCCTCCACCCCTGTTTAATGATGGACGATTTATTTTCACAAAGATGGCCTCCTTTACTCCTCTCTCAAACCATCGTTCCTCTCTGTCCAGGATGTGAACATCTTCATCCTTGAAAGAGTGACCACTGGCCTGGAGATGAGTGTAGACCGCAGAGTCCTGGCCTGATGATGTTGATCTTCTGTGCTGGTCCATCCTTTTGGCCAGTGGCTGTTTAGTTTCCAGCCCTCCTGACACTGAACAGCATACACAACATTACTCTGTTTGTGCCGGGGGACTGGATCTTTGGGATGAACCAGTCTTTGCCGTAATGTATTTTGGGGTTTAAAAGTCACTGGGACGTTATGTTTAGAAAATAAACGTCTCAGTTTCTCTGATACTCCCTCAATCTGTACTCCGGTTCCTCCCACAGACCAAAAACATGCATGTTAGGCTGATTGGTAACTCTAAATTGTCCCTAGGTGAGTGAGAGAGTGAATGGTTGTTTGTCTCGTTTGTCTTTATGTGTCCCTGTGATGGACTGGAGACCTGTCCAGGGTGTCTCCCACCTCTCACACTGGAGACCTGTCCAGGGTGTCTCCCACCTCTCACACGGTGATAGCTGGACATGGGCAGCAGTGACCCCCACAACCCAAAAAGGAAGAAGCGTGTAAAAGATAATGGATGGACAGAGAAAAAAATAAAAATAAAATTCAAGTTTTTGCTTTGAATCTTGATTTTAATGTGGTTTGATGTCTATTCTATTATTTGCTGAAATAATTTAGTTTTGTAATATGAAATGACATCCATCCATGTGGGTTTGCAACAGCCAGAAATATCTCACTATATAAAGAGGAATTAGATGAAATTCACTTCTGTGTTTACACAGATATTCAATTTATATCCTTCATGACATAAATATATCAGGAGACATTAAAAAAAACATTTATTGTTCAAAGAAACCATAATGTTTTAACAAAAAACGTTTTATTTATGTTCTCATGTAGTCACTTTACAAACGTTATAACAAAAGTGTTCAGGAAGTGAATCCTCTCAGCTGTGACTACTGTTGTACCTGCTGTGGTTTTAAAAAGAGTAATATTCAGACGATGGGAGTTGCAAATGATTTAAGAAGCTAAAAAAAATATTCAAGCAACAAATTTTAGACTCAACCCTTTCTACACCATGAAAACCTGTATTCAATAACAGTTAAAAGAAAATCTTAATATTCAGGTACAAAAAAAAAAATGTTTGCAACAATAAATTATTCTCAACTTCACAGCAGAAAGAAACAACAGAGTACTTTATATCTGCATCTACTCAACTGGATGTGGCTTCAAAAGTGCAGTACTGTTCGTCAGTGCTGGTTCTTCATGCCTTGTGGTTTGCCTGGTTTCTTATCCGACTGCTGCTGCTGCTGCTGTTGCTGCTGCTGTCCCCGACCAGGACCGGACATCCCTCTGCCACGGCCGCCAAACAGACCTGCAGAAAAGAAGCAAAAGGAGAAAATGCTCACCCGCGTTACCTCCGACTCTGACAACAAATTATTTCAGTATTAATATAAAACACTTTACACAAAAATCTGCAAAAATCGCTTCCTTTTACCTCGACCGGGTCCTCCTCTTCCTTTGCCCTGCTGCTTATTCTGCTGGGAACCACCGCGCCCACGGCCCTTTGACACCACCTCCTCCTTCACCATGTCGATGATCTCATCTGGAATTCGCAAATACTTGATGGTGCTTCCTCGGATGTAACACTCGGGCATCCTCCAGAATTTATCTCCATCCTGTGAGAATGGAATAAGCGAGAGACAATGAAGATTCTGTTTTGTTTTTTTTTAAAGTTACATTAAACCTTTGTTGATTGTTTGTTGGATAAAACATTTTCAACAAGTTTGAGTTTTAGAAGACAAGTCCCCACGCATCAGTGACATGTAACGGCCAGTATAGATTGGTAATCAGTCGCTGGCCCTGTTAATAATAATAATAATAAACTTTATTTCTATTGCACCTTCCAACAATGCCTTGCATTGACCAAGGTGCTTTACAAGATAAAACTAGATTAAAAAAAGGACACAATAAATCAGTGCAAATTAAAAACACAGCCAGAATAAAAGAAGGTAAAAGAGATAAAATAAATAAATAAATACTAATAGTTAAACATTAAAAGCCCTTTTAAATAAGTATGTTTTCAGTGTGGCTTGGACCAGAACCAGATCAGAGATGGCACGCAGCTCATGGGGAAGAGTATTCCAGGCTGTTGGGCCTGCAACAGAAAAGGACCGGTCCCCCCCCATTGTTTGCACCTTGAGCAAGGCACCTCCAGCAGATTTTGACCAGCAGACCGTAAAGCTCTGCTGGGCTGGTGGACTTTCAAAAGTTCTGAAATATAAGGTGGTGCAAGGCCATTCAAAGCTTTAAAAACAAACAGCAGCTTGAACTGTATCCTAAACTGAACTGGGAGCCAGTGTAAAGAAGAAAGGACAGGAGTGAAATGTTCATATTTACATGTGTTAGTCAACAAGTGAGCAGCAGAGTTTTGCACAAGCTGTAAACGGGAGATAGAAGATTGATTAATACCGACATATAAGGCGTTACAGTAATCAAGCCTAGACCTTACAAAGGCATGGATGGCCTTCTGCAGATCACTATGGCTAAGGAGTGACTTTACTTTAGAAAGCAGACGGAGCTGAAAGAAGCTGGTTTTCACAACAGAACTGATCTGTTTATCTAACTTTAAATTACAGTCATGCTCCACTCCTAGATTTTTTTTACCACCTGGTTGGCGTGGGGGAGCGGAAAACCTAGACTGGGAGAGATGTTGCATGAATTACTGGAAGCACCAAATAAAATCCATTCAGTTTTATCGTTATTTAGGTGAAGAAAATTCTGAGACAGTCAGTGCTTAATGTCGTTTAAGCAGCTGGCAATAGAGTTTAAACTGAGTGAGGAACTGGGAGTGACTAACAGATAGATTTGTAGATCATCTGCATACAGATGAAAAGAGATTATGGCGTGCAATGATGGGTCCTAACGGTAGCATGTAAAGTGAGAAGAGAACAAGCCCCAGAATGGATCCCTGCGGTACGCCAGAGGTCAGAGAGACAGAAGAAGAGGACAGATCACCTATCATAACAGAGAAAGTTCTCTCTGTTAAATAGGACTTAAACCACTCGAGCACAACACCCTGAAGGCCAACCTGCTGAGCCAAACGAGTGATTAGGACCTGATGGTCTACAGTATCAAAAGCTGCTGAGAGGTCCAACATCACCAGCAGAACAGGTTTTTTGGCATCAAGGGACAAAAGAATATCATTCTGTACTTTGAGTAGTGCAGAGTCAGTTCTATGACGGGGTCTGAAGCCAGATTGAAATTTTTCAAACAAGTTGTTGTGTTCTAAAAAAGATTGCAACTGAATGAAAACAACCTTTTCCAGAACTTTGGATAAAATTGATAAATGTGAAATTGGCCTAAAATTAGAAAAAGCTGTAGGATCTAAACCTGTTTTTTTAAGAAGAGGCCTGACCACAGCATGTTTGAAAACAGACGGGACATAACCTGAACTTAGACAGCTATTAATAAATGTCAGAAGACAAGGACCAATAACATCCAAGGACTGCTTGAACATCTTAGAAGGAATGATGTCCAGGGTACAGTTTGTAGGTTTCATCTGCTGAACCACCTTAACGAGGTGAGGTAGTGACACCAGGTGGAACTGATCAAACACAGCAGAGGTTATTGAGGGAGCACATAACTAAACAGCATTATATGCACTGACAATGTTCTGCTTGATAGAGTCAATTTTGTTCACAAAGTAATCAAGAAAACCATCACAGGTAGACTGTGTAGCAGTTTTCAGAACATTGATGGAGGGATTAATGACAGACTGAATGGTATTAAATAAAACCCTTGGCCGGTTACAACTGGTAGAAATTAAATTGGAAAGATATTGTGATTTGGCCTGCTTAACAGCTTTTTGATATTCATGAAGACAGTCTTTCAGTATGTCCTGGGACACATGAAGCCTGTCTTTCTTCCATCTGCGTTCTGCTTTCCTGCAGCGTTGTCTAAAAGTCCGAGTGGTACCATTAAGCCAAGGATCTGGTTTGATTTTTGTAGGTCTGTTCACATATGACTTTAAAATCTCCACGTGTTTGAAGGATTATCTGTGGTCTGAATGCTTTATTGCTGTGTCATTTCAGTGAGACTAAAATGACATAGTCCTGCACAGTTTAAATTTGCAGTAGCACAATGAACACAACCCATTTATTAAATCCTTACAAAATGTAAATAATAAAGCCATGACCTTTATATTTTAAACCAATCCAACTAGGCCATGATTATTCTTAAAATTGTCAATCACTTTAAACTGTTTCATCTCATCACTGCTCTTGACTAGCAGCTGTTTGAATTATGTATCAAGTGAAGGACTCTGTACATTTCAAGTATAGATATGCAGACCACAGGATTAGGTGGCATCAAATCTGAATGCATAATGAGCGAACTAACATCTTCACATTTGAGCTTTCCACACTGAAATCACTTCAATGCCCTGTCAACAGGTACTATTGATAGAAACATAGAAACACTACATCTGGGACGTTGGTGTCCACAGAGAAGTGAGAGCAGAACTTATTTTGTGTGTGCAGCTGTGGCTGAGTGATTGGAGTTGTGGTCCTATGAGTGAGTTGGTGGTTGACTTCCAACCCAACATGCAGTCACATGTTGAAGTGTCCCTGGGCAAGACATTGAACGTCTCATTACCTCCAATGCGTGTCCCATTGGCATTTAAATGTGATAGCACTGATTAGTCTGTATGAACATGTGTGGATAATGACATAGATGATGGATAAATGAGGGCACAAGTTGGGTTGTAAAGCAAGAGTATCCTGGTTAGATAGAAAGGTAGTGGGGGATACCGCAGGGGTCCATCCTCGGTCCCTTTCTCTTTTCTTTATACCTGCTGCCACTAGGTGCCATTTTCCACGATCACAACATACACTTTAATTTCTACACCAATGACTGTCAAATTTACTTCCCCCTGAGGCACACGCTCTATTCAACCTCTTCTTGACTGCCTGGCTGGCTGACATCCGGGACTGGATGGCTTTAAACTTGAGTTTCAACGAGAAGAAGTCTGAAGTCATCTTGTTCCATCCCAATGGCACGCTCATGAACCACTGCATTGACCTTTCCTCTCTAGCCCCGTTAGAGAACCAGAGTCACCAGTCTGGGAGTGACAACGTACCCTTCTTTGAAACTTAACAACGCACCCTTCTTTGAAACTTAACAGTCACGTAAACATGATTGTTAAATCCTGTTTTTTTAAGCTGAGGCGGCTGTCTAAGCTGAAGCCCATACTGTCCAAAAAGAATCTTGGGACAGTGATCCATGCGTTCATAACATCCAGGCTCAATTACTGCAGTGCGCTTCTGTTTGGAATCAGTCAATCCTCCATTGCACGTCTACAACTGGTCCAAAATGCTGCAGCCCGATTTTTAACTGCTACAGGCCATAGAGAGCACATTACTCCAGTTTTGGCCTCCCTGCACTGGCTACTCATTCACTTTCAGATCCAGATCAAAATACTTGTATGTTTTTAAATCACTGAACAGTTTTGCCCCATCCTATCTTACTGATCTTCTACAGCCATATGTCCCACCGCGCTCTCTGAGGTCAGTAGTTCAGATGCTCCTTTCAGTTCCAGAAACTCGTCGAAAACTCAAGAGGTGACGGGGCTTTCTCTGTTGCAGGTCCAAGACTGTGGAATGAGTTGCCACTGCGTGTCAGACAGACTCCCACACTCACAGTCTTTAAGTCTCACCTGAAAACCCACTTTTATTCTCTTGCCTTTGACACGGTGTGATCTGTTTTGATCCTGTCTGTAGTCTACAGTGTTGGCCATTTAGTTATCTGCCGCTTTTTGTATCTATTTTTTTATTTTATGTTTTCCTGTCCGCTGTGCTCGTTTGTTTCTATTGTACAGCACTTTGGTTGGCCTTGTTGCTGTTTTAAGTGCTCTATAAATAAATTGGTATGGTATGGTATACCCTGGATGTGCAGATGACCTCTCTCAGGTTGATGTTCATCCAGTTATCACAGCTAACCAGATGGCCGTTGTAAGTCTCTCCATTCTTCAACTCCACCAGCTAAAAAGCAAAAAACAAGACAAACAGACCACTTTCAGCTTGCTGTAGCCTGCAAAATTCTTCACACAAACACTAGTTTCTTGGTTCAATTTGAAAGATTAAATTACTCGTAATTTACACTTTGCAGACTAAATTATATGAGTATTATGAGATTCCTGCACAGGTTGATTGCTTGCAGAGGGTGCCTCCTCACCATGGGATGATTCTGGGCAGTCTTCAACAAAGACAGAGGAAGCTGAAAAACACCAGAAAAACCAGGAAACACGTAAGTAACTTGTAAACATATCTACAACGTGTTGCCTGCTGCACAGTGAAAACCATTAAACGACCGTGAGTGTTTAATTTTGGTAAATTACATGTGACTGGCATTCTAGGCTTTCGAGTCTAGCGTTGCATTATTATGAAATGACTCATAAAAACTAATGTTACAACAAAATATAAAGTCCAGGATTAAACTGGGTGATATATGCGCTTAAAGAACGATAAAGAGTATTTCTAAAGTTGTTTGTTACATGTTCCGACTTTAGAAAGTAGCACGGATAATACATTTAGCCTCAGTAGCTAACAAGTTAGCTCTCCCCTCGATTAGTCCGTTTTAAGAAGCAGTTCTCGCTGCATTTGTAAGACAATTATAAGTAAGCTTCTTAAGATGATAAAACAACCAAATACTCGAATCTAGTAATTATAAACTCACCATAATGATTTAATATGTTTCTTCCTTGCGCTCAAAAACACGATTTTTCCCACCGACAATTTTTCTTCTTCTTCTACTGATTTTGGCTCTTTTTATTATGCTGCCCCCTGCTGTCAAAACCGCGCATCGCCTAAAACTCTTTTTATTATGCTGCCCCCTGCTGTCAAAACCGCGCATCGCCTAAAACTTTCTGTCCTTTTTTTTTTATTGCCACAAATTCTAAATCTAAAAGAAACAGTTCATCACCTAGTGCACAAACATACAAATTAAAACATCAAGACAAGGTTCAAGGTTAAAGGTTCTCTATTGTCATTCACATCACATGTGGTGCATGAGGTGGAACGAAATTGCGTACTTAAGGTCCCAGTTACACACAAAAATTTCAAAGACATAAAGCATAAAAAGAAACAGTGTACAAGGATAAGAAATAACTATAACAATGCAATACAACGCAGCATATTAAACAACAGCCTGAATAAGAGTCTGGTGTGGGCAGATGGGTATGAATGCATCAGCTCAAAGGCAAGAAATCAGCAGCATGGATGATCAGCAGCACAGATAAAGTCACATGACACCAATTAAAGTGGCATTACAGTGATTTCTGGTTAGGGATTTATGAGTCTAACAGCTTCAGGACATAAGCAGTTCAGTTTAGTGGTTCTATACTTAATGCTCCTCAACCTCCTGCCTGAGGGGAGTGGGGCAAAAAGTGTGTGTGCTGGGTGAGTGGGGTCTTTCGTGATGCCGGTGGCCCTCTTCCTGCTTCTGGAGGTGTATATGTCTGTGATGATGGGGAGGTTGACTCCAACAGTCTTCAGACTCAACAAGTTCAAGTTTATTGTTATTCGCACATGTGGTGGAACAAAATTATGTACTCGCGGTCCCAGCTGCACCCAAAAATAGCAAAAATATAAAGTATAAGTACAAGTTACTTTGTAAAACAATATAAACAAATAATATATATTTTAAAAGGTTCACAATATTGTATTGAGTATAAAGTGTGTATTAATTTGTGTATAAAGAACACAGATTTGAATTTGAGGTCATCCTTTTCAGATGTGTTTTTTTAATAGTGTCACTGGTGATAGTTTTTTGTTGTAAAATAACTTTTGCTCATCTTCCATGTGAGTTATTATTAACACATATAAACAGTCAGAACAAATGTCTTTTTGAGTGCAGGTACACTTCCTTAAGCTGCCCATAAATAACACCCTTTACATTTATTTCTACATTAAAACAATAATGTTTCCCTCATTTACACAGCCAAGTTGAAGACGGGAAGAGTTTCACCTTCATCACTGTTACTCGTAGGACATTTGTCTTGTCTTTCCCTAGACTTATTTCGCTGTCTCCTCTAAATGTGGAGGAGTGCGGTTCTACTCCGAGTCCCTCCCGGATAACTGAACTTCTCACTCGATCTCTAAGGGAGAGTCCAGCTACCATGCAGAGGAAACTCATGTCAACCACCTCTATCCACATTCTCATTCTTTCAGTCACTACCCAGAGTTCATGACCATAGGTGAGGGTAGGAAACGTAGACTGACAGGTAGACAGAGAGATTTTCCTTAAAGCTCAGCTCCCTCTTCACCACAACGGACCGGCACAGAGTCCGCAATACTGCAGATGCAATCCATCTGCCAATTTCATGCTCCATTTTTTCCTCACTCGTGAACAAAACCTCAAGATACTTGAACTCCTCCATTTGAGGCAGAACTTCACCCTCAACCTGAAGAGAGCAATCCACCCTTTTTCAGTTGAGGACCATGTCCTCAGATTTGGAGGTGCTGAGTCTCATCCCAGCTGCTTCACACTCGGCTGCAAATCGCTCCATTGAGAGCTAAAGATCACGCCATGATGATGCCAACAATTTTTTTCTAAAATCTATCAGAACCAAATGACAACAGTTTTGATCTGTGTCAATGATGGACAAGTTTTTTTAAAACAAGTCCATTTTCATTCACATTTGTGGATTATGTTGTACACAAGCAAGAATTGTTGTATACAATTTTTGCAGTACATTTTTGTTAATCTTGTTGTGCAAATTAAAATCTTACTGTATTCTTGTGTGGATATTTTTGAGACTACTGCACTTCCATATTATTCAGAATTACTAAATGCTACATTTGTATAAATAAATAAATAAATTTAAAAAAAGAAAAACGTTGGTTACGTACTGTAACCCCAGATTCTATGAATATAAGCGTAGCCCTTTAAGGCCTTCGCTTTAGTGGGTTTATCCCGTTATGCAGAGCATAAGCACTGAAAAAAATTAGTCCACGCCCACCTGCTGTGTGGGCCCTACCCGGTCCGTATAAATTACGTTAAGAGCGGGAAATCGGCTCCCAAAATAGCTTTTTTCTTCAGCCATTTAGGAGCCAGTGAGGCCCGACGCTTAAAGGGCTACGCTTATATTCATAGAATCTGGGGTTACAGTACGTAACCAACGTTCTATGTCATATAAGCTTCGCCCTTTAAGGCCTTCGCTTTAGTGGGTAAAGGGCGAAGCCGATGTGGTCCTCGCCTCACTGGGTCCATTCGAACACAGTAAGAAGCGGAAGCTTGCCCAAAAAAACGTCTTGTCACTCAGCTCCCCATGTGCATAACTACGCATCGCGTAATTATGTGCCATGCACAGACGCATGTTGTGTAGCTATGCGTTCTGACAAAGCATGAATACCCCGGAAAACTTTCAACGGGAAGAAGAAGTTGAAAAGAGGGGGGGGGGGGGGGGCATGAACCAACTGGTTCATGGCTGAACAGTATAAACAGATTAATGTCCATAAATTGATTATAAATCAATTGAACTGATTGGTAACAATAATCATGAACTGATTAGTGACAATATAACCAAAATCACAGACACGACTTGTGACTGATAACAACATCTCACACTGTAATGCATGCAGACAGAAGTGAGCTTAAACAGAGTTCCATGAGAACAATAACATTCATTCTGTTAGAGCACTAAGGACAGAATGTGTCATGGAACGAGCCGTTACATCACGTAGGTAAAAGCGAATAAATGAGCAGGGTGTTGACCATGCAGCCGCAGTGCAGATGTCCTGCATTGACATACCATTATGCAGAGCAGTCGAAGATGCGATACCCCTGGTCGAGTGTGCTTAGAGGTTGACAGGAGGCTCTAAATCTGATGCTCTGTAGGCTTCAGAAAAGGCCTCACACAGCCAGTGTGACAAGCGCTGGATGGATAACGGCGACCTGTAGAAGCATCTCTATAATGCACAAACCATTGTTGAGTTTGAAACGCATTGCAGCTGTGTGCGTTATGTAACACGTCAACGCCCGCACCGGGCAGAGAAGATGAAAAGATGCTTCCTCTTCTGATCTGTGGGGGGGAAAAGACCCCTCCAACGATATCACTCTTGATTTAAAAGAGCTCGTGATGTTTTAGGCATAAAAGCTGGGTTGGTCTTAAATCAGCTGAGCTGCCCGTCAGCCTAATTCTAAGGCATGACGAAGCAACAGAGAGGGCAGATAAATACTTACCCTCTTAGCGGGTGTTAAAACCAGCAACAGGGCTGTTAAAAGAGACAAGAATTTAAATGAAACCTGATCCAGAGGCTCAATTGAAGCTTTGATCAGGGCTCGCAGGACCAGCGTTAAACCCACTGTGGAAAACAAGTGGGCGTGAAAACAGGCCTACATCTCTGTACACCTTTTAGAAACCGCTTCATCAGCGGGTGATTAAAAGCTGTTCTGTCTCCAAACCCTTTGTGGCAGGAAGAGATGGCTGCAATCGTACGTTAAAGCGTACTGAAAGCCAACTCCCTATCCATCAGCTGTTGTAGAAAAACAACACGCCGCTTAAAAGGCATGAGGTGGTCTCTAAACCTTCTCTGTGCACCAGCGCTGAAAAGCCGTCCCCTTGATGTGTACAGAACTGTGGTAGATGCAGCACGTGAATCTTGAATTGTGCACACTATCTCCTGAGGGAGACCCATCCTCTAAGTGGAACCGCTCAGCGGTCAGACCCACCGGTGTTGACCTATTTCTGGGTAACTCTTGGTCGCTCCTCCTGCCTGAAGGAGAGCATCCTTCCTCCATGACAGTTCCACGGCGACCCAACAACAGACGTTGCAGGCCTGGGAACCATAGTGCGTTCACACGCCGGGAGCCACCAAGGAGGGCTGTCAATCCCTCCTCTTGAACTCGGTTCATGGACCGTAAAAAACAGAGGAGGTGGGGGGGAAAGAAACGCGTAAAAAGCGTTTTGGGCCACCGACTGTGAGCAAATGCGTCCCCCCCCAGCGATGGATCGTCTCGCGGGCTCAGGGAAAACCGTAGTTGACATTGAGCGTTCTTCTCGCATCGCAAACAGGTCCACAGCTGCTTTGCCAACTTCTGCTGCGTCTGAAAAACATCAGATCCGGATGGAGGATCCGGTCCACGTAACGTGGGCCGCCCTTGGACGTCACATCAGAACACCGGATATGTAAACCGCTCTAATAAAAGCAGGTTTTGATGAACCCAACTCAGTAGCTTTCGCACAATGTGTAACATCTGGCTGAACGCACACCCTGATGGTTATGTATGCAGCAGTCATCATGATGTCTGTGTGAATCAACACGTGTTGATTCTGTAGCACAGGAGCAAGGTGTTGAATCACATTCAGTACTGTGCGACACTCCAAAAACATTGATGTGGGCTGATGTGTAGTGGGGCCACAGCGCCCCTACTGCTTGAGATAGGTATGTCCCCCCCCCCCCAGCCTGACAGCAACGTGTCCGTGAAGACTGACCCATGACGTGGGTCTGCTGAGGGGGACTCCCTCTGATAGAAAAACAAGGTGTTTCCCCAGAGTCGGAGGTCTGCTTCCACAGAGGAAAAGACAATGATCATCCGTCGTTGTTTTACTGGATCCACATGCAGACGTGCAAAAACACCTCTAGAGGCGTCTCATGTGATAAATGAGTTTTCATGGTGGTTGAATTTAATTCCACTCCAGAAAAACAAATGTCTGGGCCGGGAAAATCGAGCTTCCTTCCACTTATGGCGAAGCCCAGATTAACAGGTGTGATGTCAACACCTGATCCTGCATCAGCGCCTCCTGTCTGAAGTGACAGGATCCGCAGATCATCCAGGTAAAAACAAAAAACTCTCGTCTCTGTGTTTTAGGATGATCGGTATGCGTTCTCTGGATGTTAAACAACAGATCCAAGAACGGTCTCACCCCTCCGATCCGTGAGTAAAAACCCTCGTGTTTTCTCTCCCTTGGGGAACTCTGTAGATTACTTTTATCAGAAAACACTTGGATTTCTGCATTTAGGGAAGAGAATCAGTCTGATGATGATGACGGGACCGTTTATATAACTCCTCTGAATGGAGGGGTTCGGGTTGCAAACTGTAACTTGTACCATTTGCATAAACCCTGTCCATCCATCTGAAAAACGGCGAGCATGTTTAGCCACTCTACGTAACGTTCGTGGATGAACGTGCGTTAATGATGCGTCATGTTTTGTACGGCTGTCAGCAGTCCGTCCCTCAACCGCCGTCATGCGTCGCGGGAATGTTTTCTGTGTGACCCCGGGCGAGACTTGAGCTGAAGGCGAAGCGTGTGACAGCTGATGACGCGGTGAGCTGCGCGTTTGACGTCGCTGTGCGAACGTTGAAAGGCGGAGGGCGTGACTTCATTTACACCGTGCTGTTGGAGTGAAGGCTGCTTAGCCCCGCGGGAGCACACGTTGTTCTCTGGAGGGACGCGCGCCGCTCTCGCTGGAGGGGCGCGCGCTAGAGGGAGGTGGGACTCATTACCGGATTCTTCGGCTGCTTCACGTTTAAGCTGCGGTGAGCTGCCGAAAGCTGAGAGAGAAGGACCCCCACCCGGACCAGCCTGCGGACCACATTCATACCGATGTGAGCTGGTTAGCGCCGGCAGCTGTGTGTGTGCGCCAGCATCAACGTAGCGCCGTTGGATGGAGGCTGTCCATCTTAGTGATCGACTCGTCATGTCAGAGCGGCGGTGAGTTAAAAACCTGTTTAAGGACACCGGCTCATGTGGAGGCTGTTCCATCCCACGAGTGCGAGTTGACACCGCTTGAGTGAGGATCGTGCAGTTCTAGTTGGTAATGAGTTATTTTCGCTTACCGTTGTGCCGTGATCGACTCGTCATGTCTAGAGCGACGGTGAGTTTAAAAACCTTTATTTAAGGACACCGGCTCATGTGTGGAGGCTGTTCTGTGATCGACTCGTCATGTCTTAGAGCGACGGTGAGTTTAAAAACCTTTATTTAAGGACACCGGCTCGTGTGTGGGGCTGTTTCATCCCACGGTACGAGTTGACATCACTTGGGTGAAAAACGTGCAGCCCGGGATTATAACGAGTTATTTTCACTTACCATCGTGCCCTGTAAGCGATTAATAATGTCTTGGAGCGGCGGTGAGTTTAAAAAGCCTTATAAAGGACACCGGCTCTTATGTGTGCGGCCGCTGTGAGCTCATCCGGGCTTACAGACTGGCTAAAAAACAGACACTTGATCATTAATGATGATTTATTTCAACTTTCGTGTCACTTTTACACACACCCTCCGGAGACCGTCATTTTGAGAGCTTTCTCTCTCATGAGCTCTGCGATTGTTTGCCCAGAGCGCTGTCTTGCAGGCGAACTCTGGGGAAACGCTGAGCTGCAGGCTGCCGGAGTGCAGAGGGCTGGATTCTGACGGGCGGGGCTGGTGGTGGAACTCAGCGAGAGCCGCGGCCGTGGAAAAGTCGAAGCTTGCTCGCGACGGTCCCTCCAGCGGGACAGGGTGGGCCGCGCGGCTTGATGAGGTGGTGCACAGCCTCTGGCACCTCCTCCGACTGTTTCACTTCGCCAGCATGGTTTGAAGCTGCTCTGAACAGCGCGTCCGCGATGTTTCATCAGGTCTTGTGCAGATTCTCCGGCAGCGAGGGGAGTAACGAAGCCAGGTGGGTCGTTGGGTCGTCGTCCTCCGCGCTGCAGTCCTCGACAGGCAAACCGTGGGAGAGGCACACATGTTGAGCTGGCGTCAGCTGCCTGACAGAGGGAGTTCTTTGTCTCCAAGGCAGGTCTGCGGCCTTCAATCCCTTGGACATGCTATGTGCTAGCAGCGCGCGTTGTTGCTAACTGCGGCTGCCTGAAAAACACATTGGTGGGCTCGATTCGAGAGCGTGTTCGCCGTCTGGTTCGTGTTCCTCCGGAGGGACGGGACGCTGCTCCGGCCTGGGCAGCTTCGCTCCGGAAGCTTCCGCGAGGCTTGGCTCCAGGAGGGGTTACCGAGGAATAGCCCCGCTCGGTGAATCCCTCAACTCTGGTGATGGGAGCGGACTGGGGACCGACTCCTCTAATCTACCAGGGAAGAACCGTCTGCGGCCTCGCCCGTGGAACGTCCTGTTGGAACGTGAGGCCGTATGGATCAAGACGGTGAGCCACAGTGGAGCCCAGTGAAAAACAACCTTCCCGCCGATCATCCGAACTGGCGGGAAAAGGCGAGGGACGTAGAAAAAAGGGGTCCCTTCATGTCAGCCTCCTCCCGGGTTCCGCCGGGCAACCCCTGAGGGCGCCGTCGGCCGGGAGCGGTGTGATCGCCGATGCGAAACGAGGTGGGATGGGGTGAGCATTCACTCAGCCCCCCTCCACCTACACTACGCTACCCGGGAGGGAATGAGCAGCGGGGGCTGCAGCTGAGCACGCCTTGCCCCGGAGGAACCATCCGGTTCGCCCCGAGGGTCGGCGATAAGAGGAAAAAACACAAGATGGCGTTGTCCAGCGTGTAGTGACCTGTCACTGGGAAATGTTCCACGACGCTTACCTTGGAATAAGACTGCTGTCATCTTCTCCTCGGGGAGGAGAACTCACCGGACGACCGGAGGTCGACTGCCGGGCCCAGCATCCTTCACAAGGTTGGTCATTTACACAACTTATCTTCTTTGTTCTTCTGACAGTGCTATATTAGCTCGCTGAAGAAAAAATGGGAGCCGATTTCCCGCTCTTAACGTAATTTATACGGACCGGGTAGGGCCCACACAGCAGGTGGGCGTGGACTAATTTTTTTCAGTGCTTATGCTCTGCATAACGGGATAAACCCACTAAAGCGAAGGCCTTAAAGGGCGAAGCTTATATGACATAGAACTTCTGGTCTTTCACATTTATTCAACCTTTATTTATACAGATTCATTCCCATTGAGCCCTCATTTACAAGAGAGACCTGTTATAATTGATGGAAAAAATTTCAACATTTGATAATTTAGGTTTATGGAAGTTATTCGTTCACACCTGTTTCTGATGTTGCAAAGAGAAAAAAAGAATAATATATTTTGATTATTATGTAATAAATGTAAATTTATGAAAATATGTAAATCGATGAATAGAAAAAAGTATGAGATGCATTACTATTAAGTAAATAAAAACATTATGTTTTAATAAAAATGTTTCAACTTTTTATGTAAATGCAATGTGTTAAGTAACTATTGTTTTGCTTTTTTGTCTTTACCTGTTTTGTCCCGTTTGAGCTTCCTTACATTTAATGTGACGCATTGACGTCATGACGTAGTATCTGACGTAGACCGCTGCGGAATGAAGGCGAACGGCAGGTTTCTTTTGATTGTGGCAGAAGAAGCCGTCAGCTGTGGGGGGCTTTGACTCTCCGTCCGATTGTGGTTCAGCCTAAATCCCGAGTAACAGCTACGGATTCTACTTCATAAACCGGGAGATGGATAACAGTAACCGAACTGTGATCGTGACAGGTTCGTGTCTCGTCAAGTTATGTTGTTGTCGTGTCTGATGGCAGCTTAGAAAACGAAAAAAGTGGGGAAAAAGTTGCGAAGATGACAGCTGCTGTGCCCTTAATGGCGTCAGGTTGTTCTGGTCTGCGGTAGAGTACAGAAAGGAGCGCTTTGTTTGTCATTTTTACTATGTTTCATTGCATCATTGCATGCTTCTAGGAAGTCAATGGCATTTTCTCGTTTGACTCTTATTCAATGAGCTTTTTTAAAAAGAAATGTAGTTTATACATTGTTGTCAAGTATGTCGGTATTGTTTATTATTTACTGTATTATAAAATTTGAGAAAAATGCTTTAGGTTTTGAAAACACAGCCTTCAGACACATGAAAGCGAAGTTATTTCAAGCATTATCTCAGAGTTAACCCAATTATAAACCTGTTTATAAGGTATGTCATAAATTGATAAACTTCCTGTAATGGCTATAAAAGTAGACAAAACCAGTAAATGAAAGAGCAAGACTGTTTCTATTAAACTAAATGTTGTCAAACCAGTTTAGTTGATAAACTGTTATTCATAATGCTTTGATTTTCCTTTTTTTTTGTTTGTTTGTAGCACTTTAATGTTTTCATTTATACTTTTAAAAACTTTCAAACCTTGTCTCATCATCAGGCCTCATTATAGACACACACTGTGTCGATAAATATCTTATACATAAAAGTGCTATTTTCAACATTTTGAGCTTGACTTCCAGTAACTTGTGTCACATTAATTTTCTTTTAAGTCAAAATGTCCAAAATGTTTATATGAATATTGATGTATTGTACTGTCAGGATCATGTTTCTAAAATGCACACCAAGTGCAACTTCAGATTTTGCTTCATGGATGTAATGTTGTTTTAATTGCACAAACTACTGTCTTGAACTGTTAATTTCTGCAGAGCCGGCCGACTGAGATTTTGCGTCCTCAGACACAAAAGAGTGCAGAAACTCGCAGTCACGTCTGATAGTAAATGTGTAGATTTCCTGGGAACAGCACCTTCACAATAGCAGGCCGGCTGGCAGCTGCTGGCCCCTCGCCCTGCTCCTTTTCAGCAGCCTGTCAGACAGACTGATCTTTTCTCCACCCAACCCCCAGGGACCCGCTGACCCCGGGACGGGTGGTGGAGGGGGATCAGCAATAGATCCCTGTATAAACAAGCCTGGCCGGCTACCCATTAGCTCCTGAGATATTTTTCTTCAGGTTTTATGAAGTCATGCATGTTTTTTTTTTTTGGTGTAAATATGATCTGGATTCTTGTTTTTACAGCTGGTAAGAAGCTTTGAAATACAAAGGAATATCTAGTGTTTTTGTTGTTGTTTTTCATTGTAAAGGATGTTTTGTAAATGCTGCTAAACTCAAACATTTAAAAAAAATAACGAAACAAAACAACACCTTCGTTGCTTTTTGCAAAGGTAACGTTCAGTCCAGAGTCCGCACTACTGAACACTAACCTCGGAATAATTACAACCGTTCGCTGCCAAAATAAACATCGCATCTCTTGCAGGTTTCGAGCCGTTTGGAGAACACGCTGTCAATGCCAGCTGGGTAGCAGTCCAGGTATTTTCTTTCTCTCGCTCATAATAACAATATTTTCCGTTCAAGATTTGTTTGTGTTTTAAAGAAAAACAGAATGAAAACGAGTTTGTACTTTGAAATTTTTACCATCTAAATCCTTCCATCTCTGAGTGTTTACATATCCGTTTTGACTCATAATTTTATTCATGCTATGTTGTAGGCAGTATTTGAACTTGTGTAGCAGACGCTGAAGTAGCTGCTGGCCGGCTTCAC
The DNA here is from genome assembly GCF_014905685.2 of Nematolebias whitei. NCBI lineage: Eukaryota > Metazoa > Chordata > Actinopteri > Cyprinodontiformes > Rivulidae > Nematolebias > Nematolebias whitei. Next base: position 9,562,969 of record NC_056500.1, read on the forward strand.
GCTGCACAGCCATGTTTGTCCGAGGCTTCATGTGGGGGATGATGGTGGTTGTCAGGGTGTCTAGACGGACTTGATAAGGATATTAGAGGCAAACAAAAGGCTGCATTGAGGCAGGGTCACAAACATGGTCAGACTAGTCTCTTTTCAATACCGTGGAAGGGGTGGGGGGTGGAGGGGTCAGTGTTCGGGGCTACTTGTCCTGCGGGGGGCTGGGGGAGGTGATGGTTCACTGGGTGTGAATTTAACACAGATTTGTCTTGCTTATGATATTTATTTATTGCATCTTTTATTTCGTTCTTATTTCCGTGCTGCTTTTGTTTAGAACAATGTATATCTTCCAAGTGAATTATTTTTATTTATTATTATTTATTAACCTCCATTTAACTAGAAACTCCCCCTGAGATCACAGGTCTCTTTTGCAAGGGAGGCCTGGGCCTGAAGGCAGCCTAACATGCATGTTTTTGGCCTGTGGGAGGAAACCGGAGCACCCGGAGAAAACCCATGCAGCACGGAGAGAACATGCAAACTCCACACAGAAAGACCCCAGGTCCAACCCGGGGATTGAACCCAGAACCTTCTTGCTGTGAGGCAACAGTGCTAACCACTGAGCCGTCATGCTACTGTTGTGTTGTTAAGATGGATTAGATGAGAATAGGAAACAGCATGTGCTAAAAATTATTATTATTAATTACCAATTATTATAAATAATAGTAATTTATTATTATTATGTAGTAATAATAATAGTGTGCAAAGTATGATATCATTAAGACAAAGACGACAAATTTCCCCTTGGGGACAATAAAGTATACATCTATCTATCTATTAAGCAGTTATTATGAATGAAATATAATGGGGAAATAAGTGATTAATAATTTACTACAAATAGCTAAATTGATTGATTAAACAATACATTTGCATTTTTAGCACAGATCCTGTGTTTACGATGAGTGCTGAAAATTGCTGAAGAGACTGAAGCTGAGTTATTCCAGCTAAACGGGCAAAAATACTAACTGAAAGCTAAAAGAAGCAGAACAGTGGCTAAATTTAAACAACAAAATAAAAATCTGAACACTAGCTAAAGGCTAAAAGAAGCAGAACAATTGGTAAAAGCCAAAAGTCACAAATGACTAGCTAAAAGTCAAAAGTAGCAAAAGCTAAGGTTAAAGCAAAAGTAGCAGCATGTTAGAAGCTGAAGTATCAAGTGACTTACAGGTAAACGCAGCAATAAGTTATCTAAATGATAAAAGCAGTAAAAAGCTAGCCATAAGCAATGAATCTGTGTTTCTATTTCTCATAAGGAGCTGAATGTTTTGCTAAATGAATGACTACAACACACAACAACAACAACAAAGTTTAAAAAACAACAACAACAATAGTGTGAATGATGAAGCATCACAGTCTGTGCTCCCAAAATTGCTTACATTTGCAGTTTTTATTATTATTTACAGCATTTTCATCTACTGCAGTTGTTTTTTTTTTTTTTACTTGAAAGTCGTTTTAGCATCGCTGCTTCTGTTTGTTCTGTCAGGAACTGAAGAAACTTGGTCTGGGCAGTAATGTGGACCTGCATGTGTATGAAGTTCCTGTGGAGTATCAGAAAGTCCAGAGTTTGGTTCCGTCTTTGTGGAAACAGTATCATCCACGGGTAAGAAAAAACAACTTCTTTACTCATAACACTCGAGCTTTAGGGGGGAAATTCAGTCACTTACGTCTTCTTTAGTCTGAATTCAAATTATTCTGATAAAAAAAAAAAACTATAATTAAATGATAATGCTAACTGGACCTGATTGACAAATTTGATTTAAAAAAAGTGTGCCAAGGCAGATAATTCCACAAATAATTATTTGATTGTGGCTTTGAAACAATCTCTCCACAATGGCTATAAAGTCAAGCTTTTTTTCTTGTATTTCATTATGAGATCACATTTGTTTACATTTTTGGGTTTTGCTGGAACTGCCATGGAGGTTTAAACGCTCTCTGGTTGAACAAGCAGCAGCTGAACAGATACAAGATGGGTTTTTTTAGTACTGTATTTTTCGCCGAATAAGTCGCACCTTTTTGCATAAATTTGCAAGTCTTGCAACTTTATACACCAGAGCAACAAATACACGTTTTTTTTTTCCATATTTATAACCTAATTTTTGTCTGAGATCTGACAATTTCATTCATTCTGACATGGAAATTATTGAACACTATCATTTTCAGCCGCTAGAGGGCCCTCAACTCTTATGGCAAGCCAAGTGTCTCATTAATAGGTAAAAGTGGCTATTAATGAGACACTTGGCTTGCCATATCAAACCACCTTCGTCTTGCTCCAGAACTCCTGGAGCAAATGTCAAATCAGCTGCATTTTGCCACCCAGGCGAAATGCAGCTGATTTGACCATTAAAGTGCATTTATTAAGGAAAAGTTCAACTGAAACACACCTTTACTAGAATGTCGAGCAAACCAATAATTGTTTTTAAGGGTTAATCTTGTTAAATTCTTGTTAAAGTCCTCCCGTGCACGCTCTCGCGGATGCCATTTGACAACCAATCAATTTTTGGCACAACACCAGCCCACGTCTCCGAGTGGTCAGCGGTGATGCATAATAGATGCGACCTATATGGCAAAGTGACTTATTTGTGGGTTTTTTTTCCATTTTATTAGACATATTTGGACTGATGCGACGTATACGGCAGAAAGTACGGTAATTCTAACTTTTTAACTTCTTTCCTGCTCAGTTGGTGGTTCATGTCGGAGTCTCAGGTATGTCGACCAAAGTGACACTGGAGAAGTGCGGCAGAAATCACGGCTACAAGGGCCTGGACAACAGCAGCTTCTGTCCAGACACACAGTGTTGCATTGTGGGAGGCCCAGACTGTATCAACTCCATTATTGACATGGACTCGATCTGCAAGAGAGTGACTGCTTCTGGTCTGGGAGTAGCTGTGTCCGTCTCCCAAGATGCAGGAAGGTGATTTATTCTTTCTTTCTACTTGTTTCCCTTTTATTTGTTTTATCTTTTTTATATAAAATCAACTTTTTTTGTTTTGTCTTCTGTATTGGGACCACAAGATTTATGTCTTGAGGAAACAGCCATTCATGTCACAGTGTTAGTAATGGCTCTGTCTCCCCTGTTATTACACACACGGATGCTTTCAAATACTTTTCAGCAACTGCTGCTTTGAATGTGATTACTGAGATTTCTTCAGATTAATTATTTTGAAGCCATTTTTTTACAACGGTAATTATAAAGCTACAAAACAAGAAATTCGGCTCCAGTTGTTTATTTTAGAGCCTTTAGCTTGATCTTTTCCCTTTCACTTTCGCCGTCTTTATAATTTGCTTCCAAGCATCCAGACTTTCCTCTAGGCTTTTAAAATTGTCTGTATTTCTTTGGATTTTCATTTTAAATGCTTTACATACATTATTTCAGTCTATTGCCTGATCATTGGGGGAAAAAAAAAAAGAAATAAGCTACTTAACTCTGTTTTACAAATCATACATAAAAAGAACCCTAAATTTGAAGAATTAATCTGTGTTGTGTCAATTTATGAAAGAAAAACCCGAGCAAGGAAACTGTTTTAAATGGGAGCTTGTCCACTTCATTTTTATGCACAGGCTTCATGGACAAGGAGTGGACAGAAGAAGGACAGTCAGAATTTAGAGACACTGCTTTAAAAGTCCTTCAGAAAGTCTGAAAAAGTATTTGTAGTGACCATTTGTCCATTAAAACCAAAAACAAACAAACAAACAAACAAAAAATCTAACTGGAGGTGAATATTACTCAAATAGTCACTTGTTGCTCCGTGGGTTTGTGGTTAACGCAGTACAAAGGAAAGGTCCCAAAAAATCCATTTTGTGGAAGGTTTATTCTAAGTCGGCAGCCAAACAATTCGATACATAGCATCTCTTGCTGACACACCTGTGTCAGGACACCTGCATGACTGCTCCTCTCGTTGCTCCGCCTCCAACTGGCAAAAAAAAACATACAACCACCCACGTTCCTCTAAACCTCCCTACAGCCTCTATATTTATACCTCTAATACCCACATCCCAAATAAAAATAAATATATAAACTAAACAAATTACTAACCAACACATTTATTCTAAACAATTATGATTTTTTTTTAAATGCCAATTTAAAAATCAAACCTAAAAATAAGCTAATTTGTAAACCAATAAACTAAATTCAACAAAAAATAGACAAATAACTCCTACAGTATTGATCCTTAAACTTTAAAAGATTACAAAAAAGTCCAACAAAGTTAAGTCAGGTCCTCTGGACGGTTTCTTTTGTTGAAACGTTTCGTCCTTCATCCAAAGGACTTCATCAGTCTGATGAGCCACAACAAACTGTCTCATAAGTGCTATATTCACACGGTCAGTCATATCACCGTGTGATATCACCATAAAACTGGTTGGCCCACTGTGTTTTCAGTTCTTTATTCATGCCCACCCTTCTCTTCCGTCGCAGGTATCTCTGTGATTACACGTACTACACGTCTCTGTACCTGAGCCACGGCCGCTCTGCCTTCATTCACGTGCCTCCGCTAGGAAAGCCTTACAGCGGGGACGAACTGGGCCGCGCGTTACAGGCCATCATCCAGGAGATGCTGGAGCTTCTGGACCAAGCGGAAAAGAAAATCCACTGCCAGCAGCACATCCACTAAGTGACCTCAGGCCAGCCTCTCCTGCCCTTCGCCACACAAGACAAATTGCACTTGACCACAAGTAGCCAAATGTCTTCTTTTTTATTTTTTATTACTGTCCTCTGTTTTGGAGGTAACGATTCTTTAGAGATTAGTCTGTTTCCAGAGTCACTTTTTTATGTTATTTTGCTAGACCTGATTCAGTTGTGTCTCAGCAAGGTAATAAAAAAGATAACGTGGGAGTCTGAAGGCAACATTTGGCCACATTGTAATCAAAGCTTTTATCCCAGGGAGCATTCTGACTTTAGAGCTGAAAATGGGATTAAGATTAAATCGCCAAGGGAACACGAGTGCGTCTTACATGTGTTCATATGCAGTCAATGGTGGAGATACAAAGAGTAATGTCTCTAATGTGACATTATGATCTTAAAGCCCAAATGTGACTTCTATTAAAGCACCTTATAGGGTTAGGGTTATTGTGATGGTTGTAGAAGGCACATTTGGGAAAACTGCAGCATCAGAATGCGTCTTCCTTAGATAGGAAATCTTTAATTTAGATTCTGCTCCATCAAAAAGTCTCAGTCATCAGGTGTTGACACCTAAAGGCCCATACATAATGTTCATGATGCAATATGTTTTTAGTAGGAATGTTTAGAAGTTAATCGTGTGCTATTTTCTTTCCTTTTCCGTCTCTTCTCTCTACGTGTGTTTTCTTTTTTTTTTTTTTTAATGTTAAATTGTTCCTCGAGTCCCTTTTCTTTATAAGAAGATGTAATTTTGCCTTCTTTTACAAAGGTTTGTTTTAAATCAGGGAACGGGTTGGTTCCAGCTCATACTTCCCCAGTTTGACGGCCCAGCTCTGACAGAAGAATAACATTTTTAAATCCACGCCACTGAGATCTGACCTTGAGCTGTGCAATGTAATTTTACAGATCTCATTCGCAAAACCTGCAGAAACAAACACGTCTATGACAGCTGCGCAACTGTTGAGGAAATTTTGTGTTTTAAGCCTCAGTTAGGTTTTTTTTTCTGGCTACTTGAAAGAGGAGAATTTCCTTTAAAAGGAAAATGTTATAAAACTAGCGAACGAACATGTTGCACAATCTAAACTGCCTATTGTTTGTTTCTCTCTTTGATGAACTCCAGGAGTGTCGAGGATGAACCGCATGAGAGAATATTCTACCTGACTGCACTCAGATGTCAAAGTGGTTTTGAATTTTTCGTTTATCAATGTGTGGGAATACTTTTGACTTTGTGTCACAGCGAGATTTAATCCTAAACTGTGTACAAAACAAAACAAAAAAAAAATGCAACTCAACCAAAATATGTAAACTTTTTCCCCATAGTTGTGCAGCCCTAATTGTTCCTCGTATTGAAAAGCTTTCTGATGTCCTCTTCACTAAAGGTTTATTATGGTAGCTACTTATTTTTATGTGAGAAAATGGTTTAATGAAGTTGAACTTCATGTTCTGTCAGAGCTGGGCCTTTAACTTTATTTCTGTTGCACTTTTAGTTTGTGTAAGTTGCTTTTACCTAATCTGAAACTTGGACAGCATTTGTCAAGCAATGTGAATGGTTGCATTTTTTATTTTTTTTAATTTCCAGTCACTTTATCTTGGATGATGTAGCTTTCCGTGTACACACACACAGAATTATATTGAACATATTTTGTTCCTAACCAGCAATTTATTATGATGTGTAACTTGATAAGTTTTATTATTTTATTTTATATTCATTTTCAGCAGAAAGCCCCATCGCTGTATTTATGATGGTGACACTCCCAGTTATAAATGTGCTATTTTATAGCTTTTGTTATATTGAATTTTGTTAAGTTTTGCTGTGTAGACCAGAGTCTCCTTTACACAGCGCGTAACACCACTTCAGTTTGATTGCAGTTAAACAATTTAGCAGTGAGTCGACTAAATGCTGCATCAGCACCCTGTCAAAGCCCAACAGAACCACTGGACTGAACTGTTGTAACATGGCTGGGAAAAAAAGCTAAATTTGTTCAGAACACCATATCGCTTAAGCAATCTGGTACCACTGAGTTCAGGTAAAATATTTTTAACTGCATTTGTTGTTTTTAATACAATTTTGCGCTGTGTTTTTACCACCAACTCGTATTATAACCTTTTGTTATTTAGCATCTCGGTTGTTAGCGTTGGTAGACCTGGACGCTTTAGGTCGGAGTTTGTGAAATCTGGCAGTTCGCAGTGTGGCTTTGTGGGTGCTGAAAGGGTTGTGGAGAAGCTGCAGAACTTCGGCCTCAAGTTTACCTATGAGGTGACCCCTGACCCTCTCCTGTGCCTTGCTGTTGTTCGTGTGTGTCATGAAAAGGACTTATTAATCCCCACTGGGTCGATTCAAAGATGTCTTATTGATGCTGTCCGTTCATGTGTGTGGCTACCTCACAAATACTTTTCTATCTTAGTGTGTGCTCTGTTGTACACCTACATCATGCCTCTGTGATTTATTGTGCGTTCCTGTGTTGAGGGAGTGTCTATGTGTCATTAACAAAGCACTGTAACAGTAATCTCACTCTGTAAAAGAAAGGCTTTGAAATAAAGAAAACTAAATGATTATGTGTAATGAGCATATTTGGTGTCGTTAACACTCCATAATTGTGCTCACTGACAAGCCACTCTTGTTAAAACTCAAAACCCTTAAAAACTCCAATCCTTACTTTCACCACGTATTACAAAAATGAATGAATGTCCAGAGGACCAGACTTAACTTCTTTAGATTTTTCTACCTGGATTATTGAGCATGCATCAGGAGATTACAAAAATTAGTTTCCGTTATGGGTTTATAGCAGCTGAATGAATTGTCTTGTTACACTGAAGTAACTTAATGCTTCTATGGATATGTTCCCCTTTGCTTTTTCATTTTTTTAACGTAATTTAAGCACAATGTGGACAACTTAAAATCTTAAGGTCAGGACCCCATTTTGGTCTGTGAAACATGACGTAGAGGTTCCTGAGATAATTGCAGAGTTCAAATAATATTGCTGATGGCCTTTTTTTTAATTGCCATCAATGTTATAAGAAATAAAAATTGTCATAAACCGATTAGAAAATATTAATACCATGGTTATTGAGGCTGTACTGTCATTATGAACTTGTTAACTGACTGCAATGTAGCAATGTTTGTTTACTTCAATCAATGATTGCCAGGGTTGCAAATATTTGTCACTGTTATTTTGTAGGTCAAGAGTGAAAAAGTTTGAGAATCATCTTTTAACATTTTGATGTTCTTTGATTGGACTGAATATAGTTTATTTCAGAGTGAGATTTGGAGGCCTAATAGTAGATGTATACATTAATTACTCTGGAAGCTCAGTGTGAACAACAATTTTTAAAAAAATCAAGAAGAATATTTAGCACTCTAAATACTAAATGTTTACTGATAAAAATCCTGGGAGTGGGGGTAATTTTTCAGATTTGATATTGAACAAAAGCAAAACAAACTACGTAATAAAAAAAAACAGAGTGTACGCTCTTCAATTTTTTTCCTATCTGTGCCGTCCAGCCTCCTGCTACGTCACACGTCGAGCGGCGCAGGGAAGTCCGTCACCGTCGCTCACTGCCTCTCTCGGTTGAACCCCGCAATACCTTTCGAGGTTCTGATCGTCTCCATTTTTTTTATTTGGGTTCAATTTCAGTCTCTAGGCGACCGTATTAAGGATATATATCGACAAATAAACACATTGTGGATTTGAATTGTTTTTGCGCAGCTGCTGAAACCGTGGAGTAAAACGAAAGTTAAGGGTTGGAAAATGAGTGTGGAGGCGTACGGGCCGAGCTCCCAAACCCTCACCTTCCTGGACACTGAGGAAGCCGAGCTGCTCGGAGCGGACACCCAGGGCTCCGAGTACGACTTCACCGATTTCACGCTTCCCAGTCAGACCCAAACTCAAGCCCAGAGCCAGCTGGACGGCCAGGTTTGACGCTTTCAATTTCTCATGAACGCGCGGTAATGACGTTAGCAAGAGTTAGCTCCTAGTTAGCCCGCTCTCATTAAATTTAGCCTCGCTTAGCTTCGCGTTAGCTCGGTTAGAAGACCGTTAACTGAACTTCTGATCACACGCCAATCGCCTCAATGCGTTTTTGTGAACTTTTCGATGTAAACCGAACTCACTGGTTTGGAAAGACACGAGGATTTGTAAACGCTGTTATTCTTTCAACCTGTTATTAACTGGTTTTTCCGCGCTGTGCACCTCAGCCGTTAGCATCTTCGTTAGCATCGTTGGTGTGTTTGCTAAAACGATTTTTGCTGTGCTGCAGGTTAATGGTCCAGATGAAGGTCTCCACAACGGAGGGTTGGATGACTCCGTGATCAAAACCAGCCAGTTGTTGGGCGAGCTGAACTTCGAGGAGGATGAAGAAGACACGTATTACACCAAAGACCTTCCCGTACACGCATGCAGGTACTGTCAGACTAACAGGAGCACCACATGTGCATCTCTGTGTAGCTTCATCTGTCATCACTGTCACCCCGTCATCACAATCATGATTTATTTTATTTTGTTTTTTACACAACAAACCCAGTGTATACGTACCATAAAAACAATAACAGTCTCGATCCTGTGTGTCTGTCAAAACAGTTTATCGTCATGGTGTCAAATATACTATTCAAGTTTGATGATCAGTTCATGCCATGAGTCTTAAAAATAGGTCTAACAATAATCGCATCTATCCACTGTCACAATCGTTGTCACATCCATTTGGATGGACCTGAAAAGGAAGAAGCGGGTAAAATATTAAGATAAAGATGAGCTTGAACTCTATTGATGCCGCAGGAATGGATGGATAGTTTTTCTGATTCTTGTGCTTAATGTCATAATTTATACTGTACTGACCGTTATTTAATTTACTGGAACAAAATCTTTAAGTAGATGTAAAGGTACCAAACTCACACTATTAAAAAAATGATCGCTTTTAAAACTATGTCAGGTATACAAGACAAGATTAATAATTCCCATGTTTCCTTCAAAAAATGCTACTTAGACGAGTGCTGTGTGCTTATGGTCAATGATAAATACACGTTCTTTCTAGTTAATGCAGCATCTCAAATGCTTTTTGGTTTGCAGCTATTGTGGTATTCATGACCCGGCATGTGTGGTGTACTGTAACACCAGCAAGAAGTGGTTCTGTAATGGTCGTGGCAACACATCTGGCAGGTTCGTAACCTTCTTAGCCTTAATGTTATTTAGATAAGTGTGATGATATGATTTGCAAACTGTTATTACAACAAAATGAACAGCTTTATCAGTTGTTTCATTACAAGTTTATTAACTTCCAGCCACATTGTGAACCACATGGTGAGGGCCAAATGCAAAGAGGTGACACTGCATAAAGATGGACCGCTGGGTGAAACTGTGCTGGAGTGCTACAACTGTGGATGTCGCAACGTCTTCCTCCTGGGCTTTATCCCGGCCAAAGCTGACTCTGTGGTGGTGCTTCTTTGCAGGTAAGTGTGAAAAGCAGATGTCTGTTCTCTGGCTGGTTGTTGTATAACACTGCCCTTAAATTCTCATTATTTTTCGTGTTCATAAGAGAACACGTAACATCTGAGAATCTGATTATTTAGATTCCTACTTTGAAGAGTCAGGTTTTCTGTAATGTTTATTCATTAGGACTTATATAGGTTTTAGTCCTGTAAATTTAAGTGTTTACAGGCTCCTGCACTGAATTGTGATTTTGAATCTTGCAGAAAATAGTAGAACGATGTTTAAAATGACTAAACTGATACTTGTATAGGTCAGATATTTTAACTTGATGATAGTTGTTCTAATTGGACTAACAAATACAGTTAGATGGGAGAATCTTAAAAACTCTGAGGAGTTGAAATCAACGTCCATGTGTCCTCTCTGTTGTGCAGATTTTATTACATTGTCTTTACTGTCTGTTTAAACCTTTTCTGTCCATATAGGCAGCCCTGTGCCAGCCAGAGCAGCCTGAAGGACATCAACTGGGACAGCTCACAGTGGCAGCCACTGATCCAAGATCGCTGCTTTTTGTCCTGGCTGGTGAAGATCCCATCAGAGCAGGAGCAACTCCGAGCTCGTCAGATCACTGCCCAACAGATCAATAAGCTGGAGGAACTCTGGAAGGTAAAGACCGTCTCTTCTTTTTGGAAGGCAGAGCAGTGTTTCAAACACGCAGCCATCACAGGTTAAAGAGCTGCTGTCTACAATGACAGCTGTTAGTTTTAAAGATGTCTGTCCGTGAGGGAAATGAAAGAAGTTCTTGTGATCTTAGAGTTTGAGTAGCTGTTTTTGTGGTGTCTTTGTTCTTATAGGACAATCCCACCGCTACCTTGGAAGACCTGGAGAAACCTGGTGTAGACGAGGAGCCCCAGCATGTGCTGCTGCGCTACGAGGATGCTTACCAGTACCAAAATATATTTGGCCCGTTGGTCAAACTGGAGGCCGACTATGACAAAAAGCTTAAAGAGTCCCAGGTACAAAGACATTAAATCTACATCAGAGAGTCCTCTAACTTGAATTAACTTAGACAGATGTGTTTCCATGGTCAGCTACATGAGAGCAGAAATTTTAAAAGCACAGAAACTTTAATCTGTTAATTAAGCACTTGATTTATAGCTGTTATCACAACAGTATTTCTCCTGTTGGATATTTTTATAGTTTATTTTCTCTAGTTTTGTTGCAACTGTTGTGTAATATTATTATTATTATTCATTTTTATTTGTTGCTTTATGCTTCTTTTTTTCTTTTCCAGACTCAAGACAACATAACAGTCAGGTGGGACCTGGGACTGAACAAAAAGCGGATTGCGTATTTCACTCTGCCCAAGACGGATTCAGGTGGTAATTTTCTAAGCTTTTTTTCCTCCCAGTGGTTCTGTGGTGCAGGTGTAGCTCCTCCCCTCCTCCCATCAGCCATCAGAATTGCATGCAGCCTTGCTGATCCCTGCGTCGTTTGATGGCATGTCTGCGTGGTTTTGTTTTAGTCGCTTTTGTTTATAGTGGGGTATTTTAGAAGATCATTTTTTGGGCAGTTTTAGCACAAAAAGTCTCTGACTCGTTTGTTTCGATTTCAGACATGCGACTGATGCAAGGTGATGAGATCTGCCTGCGCTACAAGGGAGACTTGGCTCCGCTGTGGAAGGGCATTGGTCACGTCATCAAAGTACCAGACAGTATCCTTTAGGAGTTGGCTAAGTTGTCCACACTGCTTCTACAATTTATTTTTTAGAACCATTTTTAGGACAAGCCTTGGTTTCCTTAATGTTGTGTGTTTAAAGACTATGGCGATGAAATTGCCATTGAGTTGCGGAGCAGCGTTGGAGCGCCTGTGGAAATCCCACACAACTTCCAGGTGGACTTTGTTTGGAAATCCACCTCTTTTGACAGGTGAGCTGAAATCGCAACACTCCAGTTCTGTTGAAAACAATTTTTTTTTTTACAATTTCTCATAAGTTATATCTAAGATACATTACATTTTGCAAATAAGCATTAAGCTAATTAACAAACAAAAAAAAGTAAATGAAAATGTTAACATGCTATTTTTGGTAAAAGTAAAATTTTTTCCTAACGGTGAAAAAAATGGAATGAAAACTCCCATTTGTATCTGTACAGGATGCAGAGCGCCCTGAAAACCTTTGCTGTTGATGAGACTTCCGTGTCCGGCTACATTTACCACAAACTTTTAGGCCACGAGGTCGAAGATGTCACCATCAAGTGCCAGCTGCCAAAGCGCTTCACTGCCCCGGGTCTGCCTGACCTTAATCACTCACAGGTCAGACTTGAAAACAGCATAAACTGTGATCAGATACATATTAATTTAGATAAATAGCACCAAGCAGACGTGATAAACACTGTTTTTTCTCTTCCTGTGTGTCTTCAGGTGTACGCTGTAAAAACTGTGCTGCAGAGGCCTCTCAGTCTGATCCAGGGCCCTCCTGGCACTGGGAAGACCGTCACCTCTGCTACGATTGTTTACCACCTGTCCCGGCAGGGCAATGGGTGAGCTGAGTAGTTTTTAATTAAAAATATTTTAAGAAATGTGTTCTACCTTTTTGTTTCTTTTTTTGAGGAAGATTTAAATGTTCCTATTCTGCTTGTTTGTCCTGCAGGCCGGTTTTGGTGTGTGCTCCCAGTAACATAGCTGTGGACCAGTTGACTGAGAAGATCGACAAGACTGGCCTGAAGGTAGTCCGCCTGTGCGCTAAGAGCCGAGAGGCTATTGAGTCACCGGTGTCTTTTCTGGCTCTGCACAACCAGATCAGCAACATGGACAGGTCAGTGGTTTCAAAAGTCTCTTGGATGTTTTTATTGTCACTATATGCTGAGATTTTTTTTGTTTTCAGGTCTATATTAAAGCCTTTCTTAACCAACGTTGAATAAACTGGAACGTGACTTGCTCGTTGTTTTATCTTTGATGTGGAAGTTTAAAATTCTTTGGATTTTTATGCTCTTACTCAGTTCTTGTCACAGTTTTTAGCCTTAAAATAGTCACATATTTACAAATCAAAGTACGTCAGGTCACAGGTGAGCAATAAACTAGTGATACTGTTATTATGCGATTGCCACTGTGATCAAGTCGAAGTTTCGTGACGGGACTTTTGATAGATTTCAACAGCTGTCCTTGTCCTCTGTAGCATGCCGGAGCTGCAGAAGCTGCAGCAGCTGAAGGATGAGACTGGTGAGCTGTCGTCTGCTGATGAAAAACGCTACAGGGCTTTGAAGCGCACTGCTGAGAGGGAGCTGCTCATGGTAAGGAAGATCTCTGGACTTTTACTGTAACTGTAAGAACAGCAGCTGTTTGAGCAAATCTGTGTATGCTGTCATTATAGGTAATTAACTATTTATAGCTGTGAGTTTAGTCTTGTTTTAATGTTCTTATATGAGTTGCTTTTACACAATCCCAGAACAGAAGCAGTCAAATTTCTTTGCCACAACCCAAGTAATTATTTAAAGGAAAAGGGCGTGTGTTTTAAATAATTTGATCTGACATTGTGTGGCAGCTACCCTGCTGGCACAAAGATTAGGTAATATTGTTTTTGATCTTGTGTGTGAATAAATAAAGTGTCTGGAGAATTTATTTTCTTCTGTTACGCTAATCATTTCCACTCTTACTGATACTGTAGACGAGTCAAAATCAAATCACGACCGAAAAGTTGTTGGCCTCATCTGTCATCCTAAATGTGCTGCCAGAAAACAAATTACTGCCGTTTTATTTTTGCATCGTGTCGTTAACTCTTGTAGCATCTCAAATGTTTTATTACAAGAGTAAATGGACAAAGCTGACTAGTAAAGTGCGCTTTGGAGGATTAAAAGCAAGAACTGGACATTAAACTTCTTGACGGCTGCCCCTTAGAAAATGATCCGATGCTTTTCTCTTTTTGTGACATCTCGTAAGAATTTAAAATCTTCTTCTTTTTTTTATTGTTCAGAATGCTGATGTGATTTGCTGCACCTGTGTTGGAGCTGGAGATCCCCGTCTGGCCAAGATGCAGTTTCGTTCCATCCTGATCGATGAGAGCACTCAGGCCACTGAACCCGAGTGCATGGTGCCTGTGGTTTTGGGGGCAAAGCAGGTACCAAAATGCACACAGTCCAAATAAAAAAAAAAACAGCTGGTGAAATGCAAAACAGCTAATGTGTCCATTGCACATGTTCTCTCAGAAAAGGTTAATATGCGGATTAGGGCAAAAATCTTTGTGCTTAACAGCTGTGACTGCAATTACGTGTGATCGTTACTAATTAAATTATTTTGAGTCAAATTTTGTTTATGAATTCTTGAAGTATTTTATTAAACTAACCCACATTTGTGTGATTTATTATTATTTTAGCTTATTCTTGTTGGCGACCACTGCCAGCTCGGACCTGTTGTGATGTGTAAGAAGGCAGCCAAGGCAGGTCTGTCCCAGTCTCTGTTTGAACGATTGGTGGTTCTGGGAATCCGGCCAATCCGCCTGCAGGTCCAGTACCGCATGCACCCAGCTCTCAGTGCCTTCCCCTCCAACATCTTCTACGAGGGTTCCCTGCAGAATGGCGTCACCGCAGGTTTGACAGAAATATTTGATTTTATTCTCAAACACACTTTTACATCAACAGGGTAAAGATTCAAAAGCTTTTATTTTTCTTCCAGCTGATCGCATCAAGAAAGGCTTCGATTTCCAGTGGCCTCAGCCTGATAAGCCCATGTTCTTCTATGTGACTCAGGGTCAGGAGGAAATAGCCAGTTCTGGAACTTCATACCTCAACAGGTAACAGCAAACACTTAATGAAATTTCTTTGCTCAGATTAACTAGAATATCAAATTAAGAATACAGTAGTCCCTCGCTATTTCGTGGTTCTTTTATCGCGTGCTCGCTTTATTGCGGTTTTTCAAAATAAGATTGGACATGACACAGAAATGGCTAATTGATGGATGAGCCACACTATTGGCATGGAATTTTTATTTAAAATAAATTATTTTAAATTATTGGACACCTGCTGCACCTGTGTGCAGCCCAGAGCTGCAGAAAAAGCTTCATCCTGCACCGTTGTGCAGCTCTTACTGCATTATAAACTTCCTGCTGTAGCTGGTCAGCTGTTCAGCTACAGAGCGGAGAAGTGGGCGTGGCCATGAGCGCTCACAGGAGGCAAAGAGCAGAGAAGGCAGGGAGCTGTAATCATGACATTCTGTGCTCTTAGAGCTTTACAGTTTAGAAACATTGTTTAAAATATTGCAAGAGTGTGAGAAGTGTTTAAAACGTCTTTATATCGGTGCCGATGCGTGGTTTAAACACTTCTCACACTCTTGCAATATTTTAAACAATGTTTCTAACTGTAAAGCTCTAAGAGCACAGAATGTCA
>NC_056500.1:9578826-9596704 GCF_014905685.2 Nematolebias whitei
GGTGATGACCTCTCATTTGTCGAGATGCTTGGTGATGGCCTCTCATTTGTTTAGACGCGTGGTGATGGCCTCTCATTGGTTAACGAGGTTAATTGATTAACGAGGGACTACTGTATATATGAAAATTTAAGGCACATTTTAAGAAATGAGGTCACACGTCTGGAAGTGATATTCTGTCATTTTAACATCAAAACCAATCTAACTGGTCAGATCTGTCAAGTTAAATCAATGAAGTTTTAACTATGTCAAAGATGATGATCATGAATCTCAGGCTTTTATCCAAAGAACACAAATTATAACTTTAAAGTAGATTTAAAATATATTTTATTCCACAAAGGCTGTAGTATGGAGTTTAAACAATGCTGATGTTTTTAATTAAGGACCGAGGCAGCCAACGTAGAGAAAATCACCACCAGGTTGTTGAAAGCAGGAGCTAAACCTGACCAGATAGGCATCATCACCCCATATGAGGGTCAGCGCTCCTACCTGGTCCAGTACATGCAGTTCAGTGGCTCGCTTCACACCAAACTCTATCAGGTACCACCACCTCTGACCATCTGATCCTGCTCAGCAGTTTGTTGTTCTCACAGTCAAAATATTTGAGTGCAAAAAAACATTTGCAGTTATTTAAGTATATGCATCATCTGAGACACAAGTATGCATAATTATCATTTGCTCTGTGACGTTGAACAGGATTTATTCAGTCACCCGTTTTTATTCCCTCATTTTGCCTTTCTTCATAGCAAGTGGAAATTGCCAGCGTGGACGCCTTCCAAGGCAGAGAGAAGGATTTCATCATCCTTTCTTGTGTCCGTGCCAATGAGCACCAGGGAATTGGCTTCCTGAATGACCCTCGTCGTCTCAACGTGGCGCTGACCAGAGCCAAGTAAAACAAAACTCTCAATAGAAAGTGAAAAATCTGCGCATCGCTAATTCACAATGAGCCAATAATTAGATCCGATTTTTAACCGATTGTCTTCTCCACTGCTAATCTAAGCTCTTTTTTTTGCACGTGAAGGTATGGTGTGATCATTGTGGGGAACCCCAAAGCGCTCTCAAAGCAGCCGCTGTGGAACAACCTGCTGAACTACTACAAGGAGCAGAAGGTCCTTGTGGAGGGACCCCTCAACAACCTGCGGGAGAGCCTCATGCAATTCAGCAAGCCCCGTAAACTGGTCAACACCATCAACCCCGTCAGTACCACTACATGCGTTTACTGTAGATTCATACGCTTTTTATGGCAAGTACTTGATTATTTTATATTTATATATATATATATATAATGGTGAACTGTGTTTTTCAGGGGGGGCGCTTTATGAGTACTGCCATGTACGATGCTCGCGAGGCTCTCATCCCTGGCTCAGCCTATGATCGCAGCAGTGCTGGTATTTTTTGATAACTTCCTGTATTTTAAGTCTAAAATTATAACCAGTGTTTTTATTCTTCATAGCAGTTGTGTTTGCTATTTATAAATTTACGGCTTGTCTTATTTCCAAAACTCTTTTCAGCTGGACGTCCATCCAACATGTACTTTCAAACACACGACCAGATCGGGATGATTGGAGCAGGCCCTGGTCACATGGCTGCCATGAATATTCCTTTACCCTTCAACCTGGTGATGCCCCCGGTGCCTCCCCCCAGCTACCTGGGTCAGACCAACGGTCCTGCTGCAGGTACGGTGATGTTAAGTTTATGGAAGTCACTTTTGAATTGGTGTTTTGCGACACCTGTCGTAAATAACGCCAAAATCCTCAGTGAGGTTTGTGAGAGTGACATTAGAGAAAGAGGAGGTTGGAACAGTGTGCTAGCAGGTTTGTTTCTACAAACATCTGTACGACACGTTGTAATAGAAGATAAAAATGATTCCAGATGTAGACGTAGAAAACAGAAAGATGAGGCTGCAGTTACGTTTAAGTGTCGGCCTTCCTCTATGATTATGATGTAGCGGGAAGTTTCTGTAGAGACACAAAGTGGATTGGATGAAGACAGCAGTGACTGTGACGCGCCTTAAATCCGTACAACCTGTTTTTCTTGTTCTATTGTCAGCATCTGCCTGATAATTAATCAATGCTGCATACAAAATTGAGATTTAAGACCTTAAGGGGCACTAATGCTCTAACGAAACAAGCACATTATTTTATTTAGAAGTGATAAAGTAGGTCCTGATACAAAGGTTATAATGGTTAACTGCATTCAAAATAGTCTAGAATAACTTTTTTTTTAACTGTTTCTAGACACACAGTTGATCTTTTTTCTTTCTCTTCAACCAACAAGGTCGGGGTATGATGAAGGGGAAACCCGGGCGTGGCGGGAGACAGAGGGTCCGTGGTTCGGCGAACCAGTGTGCTAGTCAGGGTAACGGACCGAACAGCCAGGCGAGCCAGGACGGAGCCTCCCAGTCCTTCTCTCAGGGGCCACTGACTCAGGGTTACATCTCCATGAGCCAGCCCTCTCAGATGAGCCAGCCTGGCCTCTCTCAGCCAGAGTTGTCTCAGGTGATGCAACGTCTCATCTGTGAACAGATCAATCAAATATTTCCAATCACAGTTACATTTAATGTTCATTGTTTAAAGTTTTGGTATTTTTAACGTTCAGTTTTATTTGTTTTTGTTCACTTTTATTCAATTTCTTTATCGATGTTTTGTTTATAATTTTTTCATCCCATCTTTTTTTTTTTAGTAATATTTTTGTTAATAATCAGCACTTTTTAAACAGCTAATTTTATAAGATGTTTCATTTCATGTGGACAGAAACAGCAAATTATGACTTTATATGTAAATCAGAATGTTGAGGCTGCATTATGTACATTTTATGCGTGTTTAGTTATAATGAATTAATATATAAAAAGAGGGTTGCAACAGTAAAGTGAAGAGGATCTGAAGGAATCTTTGTCTAAAGATGTGCCTGTAATCATGTTCTCCAGGATAGCTATCTTGGCGATGAGTTCAAGTCCCAAATCGATGTGGCTTTGTCCCAGGACTCAACTTACCAGGGTGAACGTGCATACCAACATGGCGGGGTGACCGGACTGTCACAGTACTAAAGTGTAAGTTTGTTCAGCTCGTCTTCAGCCTCGTTAGTTTCATCAAAGTGACTTTTAAAGTACCGAGTGACATTTTGTGTCTTCCAGGTTGCCTGAAGAAGGGAGCTAGGCTTAAGCTGAGCTTAGTTCATCAGCTTTTTAATCTGGGAAATAATAAAAACATAAAATGGATACCTGTTTTCCTCTGCTACATCCGAAGCACCACCAAGTGAAAGCGACGGGATAGCGAAACCAAACCAATGACCAGCGAGCGAAATAAAAGGGTAGAAGAAGAAGAGCGCACTAACAGATGGGCAAGGAGATGAAAGAGGCCGCGTGAACAAGCGAGAGGCAGGAGCCGATGCCCGTGCGTAGTGAAGGAGGGAAAGTCGAGAACGTGGCGGCGTCTGGTCGGGCTGCTGAGGGAAACAGAGGAGAGATCAACAGTCTCTCACGAGAATCCAAAAGAGGTTCAGCCCCCAACAAAATAATCCACCCAACACCTTCACACCCGCAGCTTCCGGGAGACCTCCGGAGCAAAGGATCGAAGCTTCCCAGTGGAATTTGAAGAACTCTTTCTCCAAATCTGGACAGAAGTGGTAGCAGAAAGCTTTTAAACAGGCAGCACAAAAAAACATTCCCCACCCCCCCACGCTGGAAGTTAGTTGTTTATCAACTAGTATTTCCCAGACTCTTTTAAAATTAGGTTCATCGCGGGAGGATATTCTTCCACTGGGCCCGAACACCTCGGCAGCCTCTGAAGGAAGCAGCAGTCGACACACCCTCTCAGAGAGGAAATAAAAACACTGGTTCTGTGCTCGAGTCTGATGTTGAAATACCTTTCATTTGCCTTGAGGACCGCCGGCTCCATCAAGGTCTTTAATGGGATGGTTTCAACCACACGCCAGCCGTGGACTGACGCGTGGATTTCAGGCAGTTTTTCCTAGCATACATGGATCCCACTGATGTGGTCATGATGGGACAGTATTTTCTTCTCTGAATACCTTTCTTACCACAGAGCACAAAATTGCAACAACAACAAAAAAAAGTCAGTGAGACTATCACACATGATGAGCGATGAATATTCAGCTCAGTCATTTGATGTTTCAGCGAAGGCTTTTTCTGATCTCGTGAAAGCAGGGGTTGTTCATGTTTGCTGTGCTTTATGACCAGATGACCTATTCCTCTTTTTTTTTTTTTTCTTTTAAGAAACTCTTGTGTACACTTAGATTGGCAAATGCTTGAATGCTTTGCGTTGCGATTCCTCAGGGGATTGTGGATGGTCCACACCCATCAAACAAATCCCTGCTCGAGGTGGACGAAGGTAAATGAAAGGGGGAAACAAAAAGTCAGTGGATGAAACTTGCAGGATGTCGAGGCAATCGATCCACACAGAAGTAGAAAAGGAAGGTGGCTGAAGAGAGGGACATGCATTGAATTTAGAAGCACCGTGGCCTTTACATCCAGATAACCATGCGTGAGGGAAAGATTTGTACCAACAAAAAGTCAGGAAAATTGTATTCCTAGTACTAGTCAATAAAGTCACCACAGCCCGAAAGATCTTTGGTTCGTGTGGATTAAATGCTCCAAAAACGCCGTCAGCGCTGGTCAGACGGTGGCGAGGAGATGAACGAGAACCAAGAGTCGGTGCCTAAAACCTCTCAACCTTCAGATGAAACGTCTGCAGCGCAGTCGTGAATGTAGTTGCATCGTACTACCAGCGTATAACTCCTTTTAAGCAGCAGCAGGCTAAAGAAACTCTCAGAAAAGGACTTTATTTTATGTATTTATTTAAATAAGTTTGAGCAAGTAATGATTGGATCGTTCAGTTTAAGAGTTGGGTTCATGACTAAAAGCCACCTTCCTTCTCTGGAGTAAAAACAGGCTGGTAGATTTTATGTTACCTTCAGTCGATGTTTGATTTGTGCGACGCTGTTTTGCCTGCTTTACGTTTTTGTTTTTAGTACAGTTCCTCGAGGTTTATAATGCACCTTCCTCTCGAGCTGTGTGAACCTGAACTCTGAGTAGATGTAGATGTTTGCCTACGCTAAATGATTTGCTGCTTGTGTGCGTCACGTTCAGTTGGGTGTTACTTGGCCATTTTGTGTAGGTTTACGAAAACGTGTCGTTTGTAGGAACGTGCTAACGGGAGCGAGGCGAAGGCCCGTTCCCGTCTTCATTAGGACTTTGGCGTTTTCCCTCAAACTGTCCGAGCGATTGTAGTTTTGTTAACTCTTCGCGGAGCAACGCTGTTCTGAACACGGTAAGAATGTAGTTTCACCACCGCTTCTCATTTCGTGACAATCACATACCCCACAGTAGATCAGGATTATTTAGACCGGTCCAGATTGTGGGCGCTTTGAGTCTGATTCAAGCTATAAATTATTTCAACGCAACGATCTGCTCTGCTCGAGTCCTAATATGTTTATAGCTTTAAATAAAAATAAAGTATGCTGCCCTATTATGTTTGTTTTCCTCCATCATCTGAGCCGTGCAGAGGTGTTTCAGTCAAACACGTTAACCTGATGGACTAACTAGAGCCTCAATATGATGTAAATACATATTTGAAGCGTTAAGTTTCATTTTCACAAGATGGTGGATCCCCCTGTCAAACTCAATAAAAGTGATCAATTTGATTAATTTTGTTGTGTCAGATTTATTTGTGACAATCAGCACCTCCACATCTGAGGCCATGGTCTTCAGTTGGAAAAGGGTGGATTGCTCTCCAGGGTGAGGTTGTGCCTCAAGTGAAGGAGTTCAAGTATCGGTTTTGTTCAAGAGTGAGGGAAGAATGACTGACTGGTGCAGCATCTGCAGTATTGCAGCCACTGTACTGGTCCATTGTGGTGAAGAGGGAGCTGAGTTGTAAGGCAAAGCTCTCTTTACCGGTTGGTTTATGTTAGAGCTGTCATTTCTAACCCAGATTCAGGCCATAATGAGCTTATTGTGTGGGTCAGGCTTTTTATTGCATCAGGGACACGCGCGGCCGACGATCCAATATATGCGAACATGGCTTGCCATACTACAACAGCCGCACGCGGCCATTTGACCGCGTGCTGACCGGCCGGTTGAAAGGTAAAAAGTTGAGCTTCAGATAAGACTACTGCCAGCGATCCATCAGCCCAAATGGACATTCATTCAGCCGCTGCGCGCGGCCGATGGCCCAAACAGGTGAGATGACAAAATATCAGACATGTCGGAGCAGGATGCAGGGGAAGCATTTAATGCGCTTTGACTGCTCTTCAGCTCTGATCTGCCCCCTCTGCCACGCGTCCACCAACCGTTAATAATAGTTGGTGGTATAAGCAGTCAAAGCTTGATTAAAAATGTTGGGGGGGTGGGGGGAGGTTCCAGGTTCGGATCTGTACTGTTAATTTGTCGGATCGGGTTCAGAGAGGATGGCTGCAGGCTGGAGCCAGGTCGGTTCGGATTAGTTGGTACAACTACGTTTCTACCCTCGCCTACGGTCACAAACTGGGTAGTGAAAAGAAAGATCGCGGATACATGCGGTTGAAATGAGTTTCCTCTGCAGGGTGGCTGGACTCTCCCTTAGAGACAGGGTGAGAAGTTCAGTTATCTGGGTGAGACTGAGTAGAACCGCTGCTCCTCCACATGGAGAGGAGCCAGTTGAGATGGTTCGAGCATCTGGTAAAGATGCCCCCTGGGTGCCTCAGGAGGGTTTTCAGGCATGTCTGACTGGGAGAAGACCCAGGACATGTTGGCTCCCTGCTCAAGCTGCTGCCCCGCGACCGGACTTCAGAACAAGTGGAAGATAATGGAAGGTTGGATAAATTTATTTGTAGGAGCAACATGCATTGGGTAATAAAAACAACTTTTCAGTATTTACATGAGGCAGGTCTCATGAAGCCTCTGCTTTTGTCTTTTTAATGTGTTTTTTCTTCATCAGTTGCTTTTTGAGCTGTTTTGATTTCTGTCCCTGAATGCTCTCCTTGATTTTCTGTTTGAACTTCTTCTTCTGGCTCCTGATCTTCTCCAGTTCAGCTTTCCTCTTTGCCTCCAGGTCTGGATCCTAAA
The DNA here is from genome assembly GCF_014905685.2 of Nematolebias whitei. Taxonomy (NCBI): domain Eukaryota; kingdom Metazoa; phylum Chordata; class Actinopteri; order Cyprinodontiformes; family Rivulidae; genus Nematolebias; species Nematolebias whitei. Next base: position 9,585,884 of record NC_056500.1, read on the forward strand.
ACAGCAAAAAGGGTCTCGAATCAACAGGAATTTCACAAGTTATTCCTAAACTGAGGAGTTGAGCAAACAGACTCAGATTCTACTTTCTATTAACATCTGCTACCTTAAAGTCTCGCAGTAAGACCCGAGACAGTTTACTTGTAAAAAGCGCTCTGACTGATGGATTACCCACCTTCCCCTCCAGGATCAGCTGTTTCCTTTTGTTAATCTCCTTTTTCTCATCGAAGTCCGTTGATTCAAGTCTCTGCAACACAAACGGTGAAAACAGTTTTTAGTCATGACTTGGCGTCTAAAAGTAAAAATCAAACAGAATTAAAGGTTTTACGCCAAAACGCCACTGAATAGAGAAATTCATTCGTACTATCTCACACTCCCGCCGGGTCATATTGACATGCGTAAGGATCTTCAAGACTTCTTTCTCCTGCACAGGATATTCCTTCAGCTTGGTCTCTGCAGGAACACATCAGGCCAGTTTGTGAGTCTGCGCTAAAACACTCGACACAACACAATTTAAACTGAAACTACAGGAGTTCATCGTATGTCCTGTTCTTTTCAGTTTTTTACTTCTGTAAGAAGTCGGAGCTGAAGCTGCATTAAAAGGAGCTCCACTCAAACACGTCAGACGCTGCAGCTCCTGATTCAACTTACTCGTCTGCTCTTCGATGGAGTGAACCAGGTGGATGTCGTACTGCGTCACCAGCGTGATCGACACTCCGTTCCTCCCTGCAGAAAAAAACACTTGTGTGTTAAGTCAACAGGTGTTTACTGGATAACTAAATCTGTTCTAAACACCAGAACAATAACTTGAGAATCAGTTTCGAGGTATGATCGTGTGATTAATGAAAGGTGATGTCTCACTGGGCTGTGGCTCAAAATTGTGAGAAAATTACCAAAAAACTATTCTTCCAACGCAGTATCACTAAGTTCTGAGTTGCTACCACATTTTTATTATTTACCTTTATTTAACCAGGCAAATCCCACCGAGATCACAAATCTCTTTTGCCAGAGAGCTGTGCAGGCGTGTTTTGTGCAATCAACTTTTAAAAATCGTGAACATTTTGTGTGCACGACTCGCAAAACTATATTCTAGCTCTTGCACGCTTGTTGCCCACATCACACCCGCTTTCTTGGTTTCTACCAACTTTAACAGTTGCCCCCGTTCATGATTTCATCCACTTTTGAAATTAAGATAGACTGAGCAGTTCTTTGATTAATATTCATAACGTGGGTTTTAGACCCACTTGAGAAGAGTTCGAGATGCCTACAGGTATTTGAAACATTTTGCGAGACAATTCGTTGCACAAATTCTTTTGAGCATGTTTAAAGATGCAGACTGTGCGTCTCTGAGATGAAACTGAGAACCTTCCCGCGAACAGAGCAAGATATTCCAGACAGCAGCTGAAGGTAAGCCTGTCACGATTACAAATTTTGCTGGGCGATTAATTATCTCAGAAAATTTTGAGATAAACGATAATATTGTTTGAAATTTGACAATAATTAGTAATTATTGTAAAATTTAAGAAGAAAAGTTGGTTAATTTTGAGTGTAGTACCTTTTTTGACCCCTGGATGGCAGTGTAATGCTGTTAGAACTGAAGGATGGATAGTGAGGGAGCGAGCAGCGCGTCTCTTTAAGAAAAATGGGAGGGAGGCCCATTGACGTGACATGGGCTGTCTCGTCAGTTCTCAAAATGGCGGACGCTCGATGTGGTTTGAGCTTTTTAGCATAGCATGTGTCACACAAAGCTTTTAATTAAAAAAATCAGTAAACAAGTTCTCAGCTTCTTTTTGCAGAGGAAAAATCACTTTTTACACAAAGGCACGGGTTTCAACCGTGAATTTTGGAGCTTCGACAAGACGGAGGTGTCCCCCCCCCCCGAGGTTGGCCTGTTAACTTAGCTCGTAGCTTAGCTTCTCAGTTTAGCTGCTTTTAACGATCCAAAAACGCGATTTTGGATGGTTAAAATGTATTTTAAAGAAAAAGGGAGGAGTCAGTGACGAGCACCGTTATTGAGCTTTTTGTCATCCAGTGTCTTCAGTAGAAAGAGAGAGACGAAACCATAAAGCCGATAAAAAAAAAAAAAAAGGTTGATAATTTTCATTTATCATGCGATTAATTGATTGATTGTTTATCGCGACAGGCCTAGCTGAAGGTGGACGGTACCTGCTCTTGCTGTCCGTCCAACTCTGTGGATGTAAATCTTTGGAAGCCCTGGGGTGTTATGATTAATGACCACCTGGACAGTTGGAATGTCCAAACCTCTACAAGATGTTGGAAGGGAGAAAAAAAAAGATTAGAAAAGTATCACAATGTTCTACATCTGCAAGAACATTCTTATTCTAAAAATCTATACTTGCACAAAACACGAGAGTTCCTCAGGATTTCTTACCTGGAAGCGACATCCGTTGCAATCAAGATTTTAAAGACGCTGGCCTTAAACTTGGCAAGGTTTGCAAATCGTTCTCTCTAGATAAAAGCAAAAAAAAAACGTATCTTATTTGTTTTTTAACGACAACACGTTATGATTTCAGCATTTTCATGAGGCAGTATTTCTTCCTTTATTCAAACTGTTTTTAGATGATCTGAATCATATTTCAGCAGCAAAGCAGATTTAGATGCAGGTTATCTGATGGCTGGTGTCACGGTTAACAGAAAACATTCATCAGGACTGTAAAAAAAAAATGTTTTGAAGCTTCACTTGTTCAAGTAAGTCTCACCTGTTTCATCATGGAGTGAAGGGAGATTGTTGGAAAGTTAAATTTCTGCATCATCATGGTGAGAATCTTACAGTTCCTTACAAAAAATTGGAAAATTATTTAGAATAAATGCACAATGCTAAATTGTCCAGAAAAAAACCCCCTAACTCCTAAAGAAGTTGCACAACTTCAATTTGACTAACTCAAGATCCTGCAGGTGTGCGTGGAGTCTGAGTCCGTCACGAGTTCCTTACTTGCACGTGTTGGTAAAGATGATGATGGACCAGTCGTCATGCTCATCTGTAAACGTCTGGATCAGGTGGACCAGGTAAGCATCCTTCACCTTCTCTGGTGTGAGGATGTATCTCTGATCCAGCTCCTCCACTGTTCGCGTTCTGCCAGAATTAAGAAGTTTGTGTAAAAATGTTTCACTAAACGTCTGCGGTCACCGAGTCCACTCATGTCTTTAAATTCTCATTACATCATAAATATGCATCGTGCTCCTATAATTAAAAAAAGCATCTAAATTGCTCCTTATGCCGTTTTCTTCCTCACAGGTAATCAGATTAAATTTAAGCAAAATAATCAAACTGCGTGCAGAAACAGGGGATTTTATCGTCTTTACTAACGTTTAAAACTCACTCTGACGTGCTCTCCCAGAAGAACGGCTTGTTCATGGCGATGTTCTTCAGTTCCTGCAGGGTGTCTGTAAGCGTGGCGCTGAACAGCAGCGTCTGCCGTTTGGCCGGTAAGACGCCCATGATCACCTCCAGGTCTTTGGTGAAGTCGGTACAGCCCTGCTCCAACAGTCTGTCTGCTTCATCTAAAATCTGACCCAAAAACAGGAAACTGGAACTTTGATTGACAAAGATAATAACATTTTGCATTCATAATCTAAAAAAGGTCATCAGATTAATCAGCAGATTAACGTTGTTAGTTGTTTGTTTTCTTTCTTAGATCTCACCAGAAACTTGATCCTTGCCATGCTGAAGGTGTCGGAGCTGCGGATGTGATCGGACAGTCGGCCCGGCGTTGCTACGACAACATGAGGCTGGCTGGAGAGCTCCAGAGCCTGGGTCACCATGTCTGTGCACAGGTCACCATAACCAGAAGGTTTAACAAGCAAAGATGTGGATATGTGTGATAAAATTCAAACAATACTACGCCATTTGTTTTCGTGAGATTTCCTGTGTAAAATGTTTGCACATGAGCAAGTGCAGAGAGAGGAAAGATGGCTTCTTTAACCGTGTGTTTGAGAACTTACCCATCCCGCCGACGATAATGCACTCTTTCAGACCCAAAGGCTTCCCCAGAACTCTGAACTGCTCTGCAATCTGATAGGCCAGCTCTCTGCGACACATTACAGGGACAACATTTAGGAAAAGGTGGGAAACGATGCACTTTTTAAATAAAAATAATTCCTCGTACAGTTAACATAAAATTAACTGTTTGAAAAATGAAACTATCCATTTAAACTAATGTTTAAATTGATATTTTTAAATCAGTAAAACCCTACGTCTCTGCTGTAACTTTTATAATAATAATAGGCTCATTCTGTCGCATGCATCTGTGTCCACTGACCTGGTGGGAGTCAGAACCAGGCAGAAGATGCCGTACGGCTCCTCGGAGAGTTTCTGCAGCACAGGCAGCACGAACGCTGCCGTCTTCCCACTGCCAGTCTTGGCACAGCCCATGCAGTCCTGACCTGTGTGAAGCAAAACACCTCGATCATCTGCACCGGGATCTTATTTGCAAATACAAATGCACCGATGAGCACCAGAGCTATGAAAGAAAATCGTTTGGTTATCTGAAAACTGACGTCCTTAAAAATAAAGGCAAGCATGCGCTTATGGCTTTAATATTTAACTGCAAACCGATGTTTTATTTTGTAGTTTAGTTTTTATATTTAAAACAACTGTGCACAAGAAACAATGAGACAAAGAAGAAAATAATAATTGAAACAGTCTGACACAAGAATGCCCAAACTCTTAAATTCACTATAAGTTTTATAAAAAAGCATGATTTGCTGCAAGGAAACAAAAAAATAAATAAAAACATCTAAATCAGTCAATGAGCTTTCTTGCATTTCCTCATAATGTTAAAGACCAAAACGTTCAATTGAAAACTCTCAACAAAGTTTTAATAACTATTAATTTGGAAAGGCAACTATCCTGTCGTTTAAATGACATTAAACCAAAATCATTGTCACGTTTAACACAAGCCACCATTTACAGATCACGTTCTGTGACTATCCAGGATTTTATCTAAACAAAAATAAAACTTTTCCTTACAGGTAATTCAAAATATAATATTTTTATGCAGGTTTACCTTCGAGGATGGCTGGGATGCAGTTTACCTGGACAGGAGTGGGTTTGTTGATTCCCAGATGTTTACACTGTTGAACCAACCAGCCTGACAAACCCAGCGACGACAGGTCACCCATTTCACTCTTATATGTTCGTAAATTCGAGCCTGAAGAAACACCTCGTACAGTTGGAGTGGTTAAAATACTCTGAAAAACCCTCGTGTTTAATCCATATCCGCCATTTCTATGACGTCAGCGACGTAAGGTTTCTTCACTGCCCCCTGCTGGTCAGACGAGCGTGGCTCAACTCGTCTTCCTCCTGGCTAGGCTAATGGTTAGCAAAACTAGGGCCCTTTTTATATTGCTTCCGATGCTTAAATACAGCTGTTTCTCAAAAATATCTTACAGGCGTGAAAGAACTCTGATATTTAGCCTCTTGTTTTGGTGTGACACTGTTTATTTCATTAAAACAGAGTTAAATAAGCTCTGGACTAACTAGTAGACGTGACAATCAGGCGGACTGATACACTCGGCAGCCTCAGCGTTATGACGCCGATATTCGCGTATTAACACAGATGTTGTTCGGTTTAGGAAACCGATACAAACTAAACAAACTGTGTCATCCAACAGTGTTTATTATTATTATTATTATTATTATTATTATTATTATTATTAAAACTAAAACAAAATGTACAATAATCTTTTTTATGTTACGGTAGAACCAGCAGGGGGCGACATTGTTCTACTTCAGCTTCAGAATACCTACTTGATTTACCTCAGGATAATGTTTTTTTTTTTTTTGGTAACATTTCATTTCAGCTAATTTTATTCCACGGCTATATGACAAACTGAAATGTCTAATATTAAATTTATTTACATATTGTTAAAACCGAAACATGCCCCAGCCCTCATTACAAAAGTATGAAGTAATCCAATACAAAATATTCAGTAACTTTCAGTAGGAAGTATATATTACTTTGTCTGCTTGTCATTGTAGAATGAGAGCAGCTGTAAAATCATATAATTTTATTTTTTTTAAATGGCTGAAAGCTCTTAACCCTCTTAGAGTCTTATGAGCTGATAAAATCAGTTTGTGTTACAGCCCCACAGCTGCTCCCAACATCTGGCTGCTATTTATTTAGTAGATTTAATAACCATTACATTCATAAATGGGTTTGTTTGTAATATTTTGCCACATAATGATTTTTTATGTGCTTGTTTCTTGAAAACAATAACTAAAATGACCATTAATCTCATCTTTGTAAAGCAGTTTTAGCAACATGTCGTACTAAACCGAAAAATAAACTGTCAGACTTATGATAAAGATAATCTTTCATGAAGTTTTATCTCTCAGTGATGAAGTGGCACAGGGCTTCAGATCAATAAAATCTCTGTGAGGCAGAGAAATCAGATTGTGTGAGATGGTTTGTTTTATGGTCTGTCTGTGTGACAGATCAACCTCTCAGAAACGTCCCTAACATCACTTCATCCATTACAGCCTCTGTTTTACCTTGAAACATCACACAGTAATCGTTAGTCATATTTGTCATTTTGATGTGGAAAGGGACCGATATGTGTTGTCATGGAGTTTCTTCTTTTTGGGTCAAACTTCCTGCTGCCCATTTTGACTCACATCGACTCTTTGACAAGGTTGAGTTGCTCAAAAAGCCTGCAGACTTAAAAAAAAAAAAAATTTAACAAAACTTTAGTGTCTGTGTGTGTTTTGTTCAACAGGTTTAACTTCCCCTTTTTTTCCACATCTGCAAACGTGACCAAAAGTCAGAACAAAGGCATCAGCTGAGCAAAAGCGGAAGATTAAAGTTAATTTTAAATCCCTCTAAAATAACTTGTACAAACATAAAGCCAAACTATTTATTATAAATGTTCAATGCCAGTTAAAATCAAGGAAATTTGTTTGTTCACCTTTTCAATTATGCAACGAAGACTTAAAATACACAGTTTTAATACTGTTTCCTGCACACATTAAGATCTGATGCTGTTAATTAAAGTTGATCTCTTGTTCTGTTTCTTTTTTTCTATCCCACAAAGAAAGAGAAATGTCACTGCAAGTTCTGAGACACTGTCTTCACCTACTTTCAGCTGAAAACACAATTTGGATGTGAAAGTTTCACAAAAACATGCAAACATTTAAATGTTATCCTCAGCTCAGCCCTGTAAGAATATTTAGTTTAATTTCCCTAAAAGTCACTTTTATAATTCAGAATCATAAAATTAAACTTCCAGTAGCTCTGACAGCCATTAGAAACTTATAGAATATCATAAGTGTTAAAAGTTATGTGTGCTTAAAGTGTCCTCAACTTTAATTTTAGGGTATTTAGATCCCAGCTACAAAAATATTTTGGATGGTCAAAGTTTAACCTTTCTCAAGAACTCAAATACATTTTTTAATATACCTCAGCAGATGTTTTATGGACCGATTCATTTCTTCACCAGCTCATAAGCTGTTCTGGAGTTATTTTATTAATGTAGTATTTGTATTTTGAAGCTGAGGATGTGAACAAGAAGAAGAAGAAAAAGTGAAACAAGCTGAGCGTCTGAAACGAAACAAGTCAGCTGGAGCATCAGGAGTGAACAAATCATTAGTCGGGCTCATAAAAAAGAGAAAGAAAAGCCGGGAGTGAGTTCAGTGACATACAAGGACACTGATGAAAGAAATCAATACGAGATTCACTGAATGTTAAAGAAGAAAACCTTCACAACACGCAGCCTAGTTAAAAGGACTTTTCATTAAGTGCGTCATTAAGTACATCTGATGTAAAATAATCACAGCACGTCATTTAGAAACCTCAGAGCCCAAAAGTGAAGTAGAGAGGCCAGACGGCAGATTATTTAAAGGATGAAGCAAAGAACAGCCTGAACCAACATAACGAGAAGCAAACAGAACCAGTCCACGGGTCCAGCGATAGTGAGAAACATGAAGCAGTGTGGCAATGTATTTATGTAAAAAAATTTAAAAAAACAGCTGAATGACTTCTAAAGAGTCTGAGGTTCATCCAAACGCAGCAAAGCAAACAGAGGAAACAGCCTGCAGAGACGAAGGGAGTGGAATATTCTGCAGGGACACCGTCACACACCTGATCTCAGCTCAGCTGTGCTGTTTTATACGCTGAAGACAAATCTAAAAGCAGAAAGATTCACACACACACAGAGAAAGACACACAGTAACAAATAAAGGCAGCCCAGAAAAGCATCAGTCACAACAAACAGGTAAATCTGAGTTTTAATGTGGATCAATAAATGGACAGGAAGCAAGATCTCCCTGTGCAAATCTGCAGACTTGCTATATTTACTTGCTATACTCCCCACCATCACAGACATCTACACCTCCAGATGCAGGAAGAGGGCCACCTGCATCATGAAGGACCCCACTCACCCAGCACACACACTTTTTACCCCGATCCCCTCAGGAAGGAGGTTGAGGAGCATTAAGCTTAGAACCACTAGACTGAGGAACAGCTTCTACCCTGAAGCTGTTAGACTCATGAATCTCTAACCAGAACAATCACTGTGAAAAAAATCACATCATGTTGCTGCTGATCTGTTTCATGTTGATGTGTTCATGCGTGCACATCTGCTTACATGGACTCGTGTTCAGGTTTGTGCTGATGTTCAACGTGCTGTTTTTATGTTATTAGTGCTTAGTGTGTATTTAGTTGATGTTTATTTTAGTTAATATCTTGGATGTTATCATAACTGTAATGTCCTGTAATCGTAACTGGGACCCTGTAGATAATTTCGCTCCACCACATGTACCACATGAGGTGCGAATGACAATAAAGAAACTCTGACTCTGACTGATATTTTGACCATTTTTAAGATTTTATTGGACACCAGAGAAGTTCAAAGAACAGCAGCACAAAGAAGCTGTATTAAAAGTGTTTCTATTATGTTTGCTCAAACTTATGCCGGAGTTAAGGCCTTGTTTGTCGCACCAGAGCATGAAGAAGCCCAATAAATCGACTCAGCTGCTGCACTCCAGGCTGCAGCTGATGATTTTCCGTGTTAAAGCCAAACGCCTGGAGTTTCAGCTGGTTTTACCTGGAGTTCCCAGCTGGGCTGTAAACTTCTTCTCAGAAGTGTCTCTCTTGATCAGCACTGATTCTGGTTTGGGTGTGAGACAGAGATCCAAACGTTCCTGCTGCCTAGAGGAGCACTCTTCTGCACGGCTGCAACTGGGCCCTGTGCGGCACGATTAGTGCTCCCACAGCCCTTCCACTACATTTGAGGCTCCAGTCGCCCGTGCTTGGCTCGTATTCAGGCCACTAAACGTTTTTTTAGATCAGGGTTAAGTCCAAACTGAAGTAGCAGAGAGAGGACCTGCTCTGCTGTAATTGTTTTTTAAGAGAAATTGTGAAATTGTAAAAAGAAAAAAGAAAGATTCAGCTCAATGAAGGTTTTGTATCTCTGAGGCAGGTTTGAACTGCTTTAACTTCACGTTTCATGGATTTTGACTGTGACTGCTTATCGGTGTTGGGAAAGAAAGAGCTTGTTTTAAAAATAGTGACAGGTGAGATAATCTGGAATATGTGAATCAATGAACAATCAGCTCAACCCTAACTCTAAAAAAGTTCACAGAAATGTGCTGTTTTTGTGGTTAGTTTGTTTTGTTTTAAAGGCACTCAATTTCACACGGTAAAATTGTGAACAAATGCTAGAATGTGTGCTAATTTGTCTTAAAAAGTGAACTTTTATTGAATTGATAGAATGTTTTGACAAACACAAAAAAGCCTATTTGAGCTCAATGATATTTTAGTACTTCCTAAGAAGACTAAAGAAGTTTGGTACGAACACCAGCATCCTCACACACTTTTATAGGTGCACCATTGAGAGCCTGCTGACAGGCTGCATCACAGGGTGGTATGGGAACTGCACCAGCCAGAGCCGGAAAACACAACAGAGGGTGGTGCAAACAGCAGAGGACATCACTGGTAGCTGTCTCCACACCATCCAGGACATCTACCAAAGCTGATGTCTGTGTAAAGCATCATTAAAGACCACACCCATCCAGCACAAGGACTCTTACGTAATGACAGTCTTCTTTATCGACTGCCTGAGGGTTATAAACGCAAGAGTCCTTGTGCTGGGTGGGTGTGGTCCTTAATGATGCTGCGTGCTTTATGCAGACATTGGCGGTGGTCTTACAAAAAGACAGAAGGACAGCTACTGTCCACAAGCTGTCAGATTGCTGAACACTCGATAAATAACACAGAACAATTAACAATAAGATTGCACCAAGCCACAACTGTAGCAACAAATATGACTACTATTAGCTTGTGAAAGCTAATACGTTTATTATTTATTGCTGCTGCGCTGTGTTGGCTGTATCATGTATGAGTGGTGGCGCAGAGGTTAGAAGATGGGCCTGTGATCGGAAAGTCGCAGGTTCAACTCCCGGTACCGTCAACATGTGGGTGGAAAAGGTGGAACATCCACACCTCCCTCCACCCTCATTCACCCCACTCTGGACCCCTGAGCAAGGCCCTTAACCCCCACCATCTGCTCCCTAATCTGGTCTCTCTTGAAAACGAGTTCTCGTGGCTCAATGAGACTACCTGTATAAATAAAGGGTAAATTAAAATTTTTTAAATCTATTTATCTACCTTACCATCATCTCAATCTCAGTGTCACCTGTGCAATAACCTGTCACACAACCTGTGTAGTATATGTTAATTATGTTATATATATATATATATATATATATATATATATATATCGTGTGCATTTAGCTAATATTACTACCTTTAAATACTTGTTCATTTAAATTAATCCTGCTTGCACCATTATATTCTACCATGTTGT
>NC_056500.1:9596804-9652928 GCF_014905685.2 Nematolebias whitei
ATATATATATATATATATATATATATATATATATATATATATATGTAATGTACATTTTTGCTTACATTACTACCTTAATACTTATTCATTCAAATTCATCCTGCTGAACCGTTATATTCTACCATGTTGTTGTTTACTCTCTTTAGGACGTTGTAAATATTATAATTACTTTTTCACGTTTTGGTACTTAATTTTTGTACTCTTATTGCATGCTTGTAGTATTTCTTGTTTGTTTGTTTTTTGGTTTATTTTTTCTTTTAGCGAGTCAAATTGGTTCTTCTCATCCTGAGCATTTCATTGTACTGTTGACCTTGTGTTAACCTTGTATATGACAAATAAACACAACTTGAACATGAACTGGAATATTTTCATTCTGTGTATTTATTTCATTTGTGAATGTACAGCACATGTTGAACAACTGGGAGATAAAGTTGGAGAGGCCAGACTGAGATGGTTTGGACATGTCCAGAGGAGGGACAGTGGGTATATTTGTAGAAGGATGTTAGAAATGCAGCTGCCAGGAAAAATACAAAGAGGAGACATACGGATGCAGTTGAAGAGGACATGGAGGTAGTTGGAGTGAGGACAGAGGATGCAGAGGACAGATGGAGGAGGATGACTCGCTGTGGCGACCCCTGAAAAGGGAAAATCCAAAAGAAGAAATATTTATTTTATTTGTGTGTGATTTTGATCACAGCATGACATTTGATAACATAACAACAATTTATTAAAAAATATTTACTCACTTGAAGTCTAAACATAACGTCCCAGTGGCTTTTAAACCCCAAAATACATTACGGCAAAGACTGGTTCATCCCAAAGATCCAGTCCCCCGGCACAAACAGAGCAATGTTGTGTATGCTGTTCAGTGTCAGGAGGGCTGTGATCAGTCTTACATCGGGGAAACTAAACAGCCACTGGCCAAAAGGATGGACCAGCACAGAAGATCAACATCATCAGGCCAGGACTCTGCGGTCTACACTCATCTCCAGGCCAGTGGTCACTCTTTCAGGGATGAAGATGTTCACATCCTGGACAGAGAGGAACGATGGTTTGAGAGAGGAGTAAAGGACGCCATCTTTGTGAAAAGAAATCGTCCATCATTAAACAGGGGTGGAGGCCTACGTGTTCAACTGTCCCCCTCTTACAATGCTGTGATTGCTAGTATCACTCAGCCCTCTGTGAACAGTAAACAGCCATCAGTGTGCTAATGATCCATTGTTAGGCTGATGGTCCTTCTTGAGCATGTGATCAGCTGGTTTTGGTTGTCAGCAGCAAAACTGGTTGATCCCCCCTGAGAAGGTGCTATTTAAGAGACTGAGCTGAATACAGCACCTCAGACTGAAGAAGTCTCTCGGACGAGAGACGAAACGTTTCTACATTTTTTGTTGTTTTGCTTTGTTTTTTTTTTTTTTTTTGAATGTCCAGAGGACCAGATTTAACTTTTTTAGACTAACAGAGAGTATGTTTTTTACTAGTTGCATATCTTTAGTATAAAAACTGTTAACTTGTTCATGTTTGAAAAGCTTGAAGCTGATGTAACCCCCCCCCCCCCCCCCTCCCCTGAAGACTGTCTTTGTATAATTAGATGGACCACTGGCCCGGATCATTTTTCATTTCGTCATTTTAGTCAAGAGGAAGGTCTGTTTGGCAGTGCACATTGTGTCCATCAGATGGCGCGGGAGAGGCCTCCGCCCCCCTGCCTCTCTGAGGTTCTTTGAATGGGATCCCAGTGTGATCTGGCACACAGGCGGGAGGGGAGCACACAAGTTGTGGTGCTTTGAGGCAGGAGCAGCTTGCTGCCCGACTTTCATCGACATTCCTCCGTGTGTCCGGCTCGCAGAGCCGAGCCAAACGTTTCGCGGTGCGTAATTACGCACAGGAGACGGCGGATCGGTGGAATCCTGCATACACAAAGGACGGCAGGCAGCCTGGAGTACAACTGACTTTAGTGTGTGGAGAGAAGTACTGCTGCTGGAGGGGAGACGAGGGGGGAATCTGGAGTCGGAAGTGATTTTCCCCCTTTTTTTTCTTCAGAAATGTAACGCGAGACACGGATTTCAGGAAGAAAACCAGTATTTTGGAGAGAGAAGACGAAAGAGCAGGAAGAGTTCCTGAGTGGAATTAGTCCTTAAAAATCAGCATCAGATCGTCGGAGCATGGGGTAAGTTAGACATCTGAGATGATTTCTCTGCTGACTGGAAGAGTTTTTTACTCAGACCAGAATATATATTTAATATAAAGGTTTTAAAATTGAACTTTATGTTTCTTCTCGCTTTTATTTGAAGCGCACGTGATCCTACTGTTTTCTTTGTTTACATGCTAATAGACATCCCAGATCACAGAGGGGTCTATATATGCCCAGCCTGACCCACTTTCCTCACAGTGTCCCATGTCCTTAAAAACAGTTGTGACCTGCAAGAAGGTCGAGGTCAGCTCTAACCAGAACTGCATGAATTCTGATTTAATTTACTGTCACTTAATTAGATTTTGGCAGACACTGGTAGCCAGTGCCTTGTTAAACATGTGATGTTTATACTGATGAATTGCACAACCAGATGCCAGTGAATCACCTTACCGATAAATGGTCTGCTGTGAGTCTTTTGGATCAGCTGTCTGGACCACTGATTGGTGGGCAGGGGGTCCTACTCTGTTCTCTAACTCTCTGTGTTTTATGTGTTTAAAATTATACACATAAAAACATGGAACTCACCTGAACTCCCCTCACATTACAGCCTCGGGGACGGTTTGGCACTAAAATGACTGAACAGTGGTCATGAGATTTCTGCAGTTTCTGTTTTAGTTTGTTCAAGTCTCAATATACTGGGATGCTCAATATGCACAAAGAAAAATAAATGTGTTCTTTTCACAAGTGAAGGAAGCCATCTTTGTCAAAAGAACCTGTCCATTGTTAAATGGGGCGGAGGCCTTTGTGTCCGACTGTCCCCCTTTTCAATGCTATTTTTGCCAGTATCACTCAGCCCTCTGCGAATAGCAAGTGACCATCAGGGCACTAACAATCAATTGTTAGGCTAATGGTCCTTTATCATGTGAACAGCTAGTTCTGGATGTCAACAACAAACTGGTTGATCCACTGTGAGAAGGTGCTATTTATAAGACTGAGTTTATTGTCTTTTGGATAAAAGAAAACATTTCAACACAAAGAAACCATCCAGAGGACCTGACTTAACTTTGTTGGATTTTCTACCTGGATTATTGAGCATGAACTTTGACGTTTTGAACCACTTTGTCCATGGCTGCCTCAGATGAGTCGACGGGGAAGAGGGCGGACTGCAAAAAACATCTTATCACCATCAAACTGGTTGACCCACTATGTGAGTGTGCTACTTATGGGACTGAGCATGTTGTGTCTCCTCGGACTGATGAAGTCCTTTGGATGAAGGACGAAAAGTTTCAACACAAAGAAACTATCCAGCGGACCTGACTTAACTTTGTTAGGCTTTTCTACCTGGATTATTGAGCACGTATCAGAATGTTAAAGCAGAGCCACACAAGAACTAAAAGGGTGCATTGATTCAACATGTTAGAGATAACAGGGGTCAAAGGTCAATAAAAGACAACACAGCAGCTCTTTATTGTGCCCAGGCATGTATTAAAGCTGGAAGCCAAGTGGGATTCCAGAGGCTGAAGCCAGAAGAGGAAGAGCATCTCCACAGGATGGCCCCGGTGCAAGTCCTACACCTTCCGTGTTCACGGACGGGACTTTGCCTTTAATAAATAAAAAACAAAACACTTCGTATTTTTAAAGTGCACTCATCGAGCTGCGATTAGTCATTACATGCTTATAAGAAAGATTATGATGTAACCACCTTGGTTATGTGTAGGGGAGCAGGTGAAACTCATTCCCAGTGGGATTATGGTCCAAAAAATACAACATGGCAGCTCCCTTAAACTGGTTCCATGGCTGATATATTTCAAGAAATAGTGCTCGAACAGTTTCCATAAATATAAGTAGTAAATTTAAATAAACCATGCTCATTTTTTACTGTTTTTGCAACACCTCTTCATTTACAGTGGCAGCCTATTTGAACGTGAATTGACCTCTGACCTTTCTAGTTCTGGCCTTGTTGGGGCATGCCAGGAAGGATTTCACGAGTTCAGAACTCTGACACTCTGACTTTTAATATTTACTTCTTTGTCGTGTTCTTTTTTTTTTAACAAACCTCATCAGGGAAAATAAAGCAAAGAGAGAATTCTGGGAAACACCAAGTTCAGACATCAAGGGATCAAATAAAACCCAGTCTGTGCAGCACAACTTCAACACACAAAAAAAACTAAACTGTGACTGGCTCAGTGGATGTGAGTAATCTAACTGACTTCTGTTTGAGACATCTATTCACCTCACCAAAAGAGAAAAAAGCTTCATTTGGAGCTACTCCACAGTCCTAAACAGAACGAGTGTCTGCCACTCACGCTGTTAAACGGTTCTCTGCAGGGCCAAAGTGCTGCTGCGAATTGATGGAGAGACGGAGCGGACACCGTGGCCTAGTTTTAGTCTGATTCGACTCAAACAACCATTTATAACCTGGTCCAAGGATAAGGTCGTCCAATATTACGAGTTAAAGAGGAGCGCCTGAACGCATCATTGCAGAAAACCTTTTCTTTCTCATGCCTGAACCGGAGATCTGTGATCAGTTACAGCTAACGAGTCTGTTCTGTGGAAGTTCAAGTTTCAAGAGAAGCTACAGTTTTTGGGTTTATTGAATTTTTAGTTTTTCAGTTGTTTTTTTTAATTTTTATTCTGAGCACATCAAAGCAAAGTTATGATAGATTTTTTACTTAACTTTTTTTTTTATATTTCTTAAGCACAGCTGACCTAAATACAACTCACGCCACTTCAAATATGCTTTGTTGAACTCCTTTCTGTGGAAAACTTTAGGCTCAACAGAGAAGAAAGAACTTGTGTTTGTTCTTTGCTTTCTAACCTGGACCTCTTCTTCTTTCTGGTTCTGCTGCAGAGGAGTTGTCTGCAAGCTGTAAAATGTATCCGCTACACCGTCAGAGGTACAAACGCACCGTCGTCTCCGTGTTGTGGCTCTGCATGGCAGGGATGGGTGATGCCACACGTCAGAGTTTTCTCTGAAACGATCTAATCAGTGCAGCTAATCCTCAACAACAAATTGTTCGCTTAATGCCAAAAGAAAAGTTGCTTACTCATGATTTATTGCTGATAAATTTACTCATTTTAAAACAGGAAAATATGGCAAGTGTAAAAGTAGTTTTGTATTACTGTAGGAGTTTAGAGATTACTGTAAAGATTTATTGGGGCAGCTATAATTGGAAGCGTCAAACTTGCAAAGTAAAATTGAGAAATAACTTCTGAGCATCGACGCGTTTTGTTTGATGCTCAAAAGGACACCATCAGGTATTGATACATTGGGAATAATCTGCCCATCCCTGCTTTATGAAATATTCATTGGCCTCTGAACAGAATCCAGCATCATTTCACGCCTGCGATGTTTAGTCCTTCCCTGAGTGTGTGTGTTTTACACAGTGGAGGTTTGGTGCTTGTCGTGATGTGCAGATGTTGTCAGTGGGACTCCTGCTGCCGTCGCCTCGTGTCCCTTTCATCCTGTCGTCTTGTCACTCGGCGGCTCCACATACTGTTGGATTGTTTCAAATGTTCACCGGAGCGTCCTGCTCTACGGCCTCCCCGCATGTTTAAACCACCTAAATATGTCCATGTGCGTTTTGGTGTGTTAATGTACGCAGTAATTTTCTTCTGATGTGTTTAATATGAAACATGGTTTCACAAAAATCCCACTACAGATGATGCAAAACATTTAAATTATTCAGTGCTTAAAAGCAAACACTACTATTATTTACTGAGATATGGCTGAAAATGTCTTTGTTTTTGTCCGGTTGGGTTTAAAAGTCTGATGTTTGTGTGTGTCTTGAGCAAATGTTTAGCATTTTATTATGACCCACTGCCACATCTGTGTTTATTGTTAGAAAACTATCTCATGTACCACTGGATGGATTTTAATTACTGTAGAAGTTGCCATATAAGTTGCATCAATCCAAATATGTCTAATAAAGTGGAAAAAAACATAAATAAGTCACTCCGCCGTATAAGTTGCATCTATTATGCGTCACCGCTGACCACCTGGAAATGTGGGCCGGCGTTGTGCCTAAAATCGATCGGCTGCCAAATGGCGGCCGCGGGAGCGTGCACAGGAGGACTTTAACAAGAATTTAACAAGATTAATTATTTGTCTGCTCGACAGTATAATAAAGGTGTGTCTCAGTTGTAATTTTCCTTAATAAATGCACTTTAATGGTCAAATCAGCTGCATTTCACCTGGGCGGCGCGGGGAAATGCAGCTGATTTGATGTTTGCTCCAGGAGTTTTGAAGCAAGATGAAGGTGGCTTTGTATGGCAAGCCAAGTGTCTCTTTAATAACCACTTTTACCTATTAATGAGACACTTAGCTTGCCATATAAGTCGAGGTCCCTCTAGCAGCTGAAAATGGTAGTGTTTAATATTTCCATGCCAGAATGAATGAAATTGTCAATTCTCAGCCAAAAAATTGGGTTATAAATACGGGGACAAAAACATACATTAGTCTTTTCAGTGTATAAGTTGCAAGACTTGCAAATTTATGCAAAAAGGTGTGACTTATACATCAAAAAGTATGGTAAGCTAATTAAATCAATCTACACTCTGATTCACTTTGGCCACAGCTAATAGGCTTTAGCCAACATATCTATGACAATAACATGATCATTTTTACAGCTATTGAGCTAAAATTGGGTGTGGTAGTAGTTGAGTGTCGTCCCCATCACACACTTTGAGTGATAAAAGTTCACAAAGGAGTTTTGTTTAAAACTTAGGCGTACAATGCAGCAGGAGATGTGCATTCATTCAAGGAATGCTAGTTTCATTAAAAAAAGTTTTGTTATCCAGATTAAAGTGTTTCCTTTAGGGTCCTGTTTCTTGTTTCCAGGTTTGATAATAATCATAAGAGCTAAAAGTTTGCAAATTTGTGAAACTGCATTTTTATAGTCTTTCCATGAGCGTTCGCTTTTTACAACCCTTTTGTTTCACTGTCTTCCAGCCTTGGGACGCAATAAGTTTTTCTGCTGATCTCAGCACAGAAGAACTGGAGGAGCACTGGATAAACCCGAACCATTTGAGTTTTGTTATTTATATCATAACAGGAAAGGACAAGGACTTTATTAATCTTACAGGGAATTGTTGTTGCAGCGGCTGCAGTGACATTTGACATGAATAAAAAAAATGAAAAATGACATACAACACAAGCTGTAACGACAAATGCTCCATCATTTTTCTAAATACAGTGAAGATGAGCGGATGAATAAATAAGCAAATGGAGATTCTGGGTTGTTCTTGTTTGTTGAAGAGCCTAATGGCTGCTGGCAGGAGTGATGTCCTGTGGTGTTCTGTACTAATCAAGTTTGTTATCAGAATCAGCAGTTTAATCACAAAAAAAACACACATTTAACCCTTGTTTTATTATGCACACAAGATAACCAGAGTACTTTTCTGTGCCTTTGTGTTTCACGTACAGCGATGAGCTCAGCAGAACACAGTAAACAGCTCGACTTTGTGTCACCTTCACAATTCACAACAGCAGCAGGTTGTTGGTCAGACTCCTGCAGGAGGAGCTGACCTTCAGATAAGTGCACCAAAACTCTTGCTAAACCCACCCTCACATGGGCTTTTCCTCCTACACATTACGATCCTACAGCAAGAAAAGTGCCTTGCACATTTTTCTTTGCCTTCAGCCAGAAGAAGAAGAAACAACCTTGCAGCATTCTTTACTTTTTACATGATGTGAAAGAAACGTGCCTCTCTGGGTTGTCACGTGCGTTGCAGATGTGACTTGTTGAGCAGCTACAGTGCGAGTTGGCGTTAACCCTTCTGGACTATTTTTGTCGGTGGTTGTAGCGTGTCGTGTTGCCCAACTGAGCCAGAACGTGGGCCTGTTGCCTCCCAGAGGTCAGAAGAAGTAGATCCTTAAAGGAGAAGTGTTGTCCAAAGAACAAAAAGAGGCAGAGAAGAAAAGCTGCACTTAATCGCTTCAGAGAGTGTGAAGTTACCCAAAGGTGCAACACACAGATGGTTAAAGATGATGCCCAGCTGACTTTGTTCAATTTTTTTTTAAAACCTTTTTGTAGGAAAGTGCAGAAGCAGGACAGGACAATGGGTTCATGTTGCTTGTTCTTGATCATTACAGAAAAATACTATTGTTTCGCTATAGCTCCCTGTCATCTGAGGTGTAACTCCTTTAAATCTTAATTCAACACAGTGAGTTTAACAAGTTCTGTTGAGCAAAGTGGGTCAAAAAAGAGAAATGCACGACCTTCTGCAGTCCTTACTTTTTCCAGTGCAGCGTCATTTTTTACACAGCTTAGAGGTCCACATCTTTATTACCAACGCTCTCATTTCCCAGCTTTAGAATGGTCTTTAGCAACACTTCTACATTTAGCATACAGTTGGTGAAATTTGCTTCCCACATACTCACATCCCACAATTTAAGCAGAAGCCCTGAATCAATTAGGTATACGATTTTCACTTCAGTAGACAACTCCTTCTTCAAGCTCGTAAGGGTCATTCCCTCCAACCGAGAGACACTGCTTATATCTTGCCCTACTTTGAGCACCCATACAATCTTTATAGCTTTTTTAAAAATCATCTGTAGTTTTATCTATTGGCACACTTGGCAAACATTAAAGCGCAGTGGAGCATGCAGTATTCAATGGTACTTGTGCTGTAATTAATGTGTCAAAGGACAATATGGCTGTCAGCTGAAGTGCGCCACACAAAATGGTGGAAAGTGAGCTAGTGTAGGCCGTGAACGCTGACTTTACGTTCATGGTAAGGATGTATAAAGAGCAGATGATGAGAATAGCGCTAAAATTTACTGTGGTGGAGTTCTACAAGTTAATATCTTCAGTTTTGGGTCCGACACAGAGCTCTGGTCGCTTTGCAGGGCCTCTAAAGGAAAAATTTACAAGACAGTGGTGAGACCAGCTGTGCTGTATGGTCTGGAGACAGTGGCATTCACAAAAACACAGGAGAAAGAACTGGAAGTGGCTGAAATGAAGATGTTGAGGTTCTTCTTAGGAGTGACAAGGATGGACAAGATTAGGAATGAGATAATCGGAGGTTGAACAACTGGGAGATAGAGTTAAAGAGGCCAGACTGAGATGGTTTGGACATGTCCAGAGGAGAGACAGTGGGTATATTGGTAGAAGGATGTTAGAAATGCAGCTGCCAGGAAAAAGACAAAGAGGAAGACCAAAGAGAAGATGCAGTTAGAGAGGACACGGAGGTAGATGGAGTGAGGACAGAGTGAGATGGAGAAGGATGACTCGCTGTGGTGACCCCTGAAAATGGAAATGCTGAAAGAAGAAGACAGAGCTCTGGTCACAAACCCTCAGAATTAGCTGAAACTGCAGGAAAATACAAACATTTTCCTTTTGAGTCACCAACTAGTCTCCAACACGCTGCAGCCCAGTGAAGCAGACCCTGAAGACAGGATTTTGTGCCGGTTGTCTAAACAAGCCATAATGCTTGACCTGAACCATGCTCTGGAAAGAGCAAATGGGAAGACTGGTGGAGGAATGCTGCAGACAGGGGTGGGACGCCTGGGGTTTGCCCTTTCAGTGGGGTGAGGGGCTTTGCAGAGTATCCATGGAGTAGAGGAGCAAAGCCATCAGAGGAACTTCAGAGGTTGAAGAGAGAACTTCATGATGGCGGCAGGTCAGAAGCAGTCATTTACTCGGACACGTCGGTTTTAATCACATCTGGTGGGGGCGCAGGGTTGTGGGTGTGGGGGGAGTGGCTAAGGTTCGAACTGAAAACAACAAAGGGAAGTTTTCATCAGTTGTATTCAGATAATTGTGCCTTGATAGTGACTTCTTAAATATTTGTTTCTAAAAACGTACAAACTAGTATAAATTCCCCTTCTCTAATATTTTACAGAAGCTGAACATAAACATGAAGGTTTACAACTCGACTGTTCGAGAAAACATTTACAGCCGATTGGACAGATTGACCCAGTCATTATAGACCCAGTCATTATAGACCCAGTCATTATAGATATATATTAGCTACAAAATCGCACATGTGCACGAGCGACCAAACTCTCTGGACATTTTTTCTTTGTTCAAGTGTAAAAATAAATTCCAAAGCACTTCTTGCTTTTATTTTTTAAAGTCTTCTTTTTCCCACGCTGCTGTGCAACACAACTGATTTGTCCTCCTTCATATGCGATGCTAAAATTATTTTTCTTTTGATGTTTTCTTGAGCTCCATCAAACTTCCTGCAAGCTCTCTTATTGAAGTGTGAATTTCACTTTTTAAGTATATCCAATGCAATTTGTGGCTGTGACTCCAAAAGCGTCTCCCTCGCTCAGCGGTGATTTAGAGCTCACAAAGCTTAAAGGCTTCAATACGACGGGCCGTTTTGAGGTTTACTATATCTCAATGAGTGGCTGATTGTGTTTGACCGCAGGGCTCGACAGGAGCGACTAATGTTTTACAGAACACAGATTTAGGTTTGGTGAATATCAAGATTAGGAGGATTAGAAGCTGAGGACTGCAGGGGTGAAGTCCTTCAGATAAGATATGATCTGAATGTGTTGAGTCAACTAGAGGGTGAAGAAGAAACTCTGGTCTGAAATTCACGGAGTATTTCTTGATTTATTTTACTTCTCTGCTGCAAGTATAAAAACACAGATTCTCTTAAATTCAATTCAGTTTATTTATATAGTGCCAAGTCACAACGGAAGTCGTCTCAGGGCACTGAACAGAAACATTCATATATGCAAAAGTAAGTTAACAGCATTATTTATCTGAGGAGCAGACTGCTTTGAGTTTAACTCCTTCACAGACTCTCATCTTGAGCAAGCAGGCGAAAGTGGAAAGGAAAAACTCCCTCGTGAGGAAGAAACCTTTAGCAGAACCATACGGTAGCCCTAAGGTGTAAATGAACAACATTTGACAAAAACAGAATTATATTTGAAAAAACACAACAAAAACACAACATTTGAAAAAAAAAAAAAAAAAAAAAACGGAATTACATTAAGCCAAAGCGGAAGTGGCCGGAGTCACATTTGAAAAACACGGAATCACATTTGACAAAAACGGAGTCACATTTGAAAAACATGGAATTACGTTTGAAAAAAAGGAATTGCATTAAGCCAAAGCGGAAGTGGCTGGAGTCGCATTTGAAAAACACGGAATTACGTTTGAAAAAAAGGAATTGCATTAAGCCAAAGCGGAAGTGGCTGGAGTCACATTGGGAAAAAAAAAAAAACGGAATCACGTTTGAGAAAAATGGAATTACATTTGACAAGAACGGAATCACATTTGAAAAAAAAAGGAATCACATTTGGGGCAGCACAGTGGCGCAACTGGTAGAGCTGCTGCCTCTCAGCGAGCAGGTCCTTGGTTCAAACCACGGTCCAGGGGCCTTTCTGGGTGGAGTTTGCATGTTCTCTCCGTGCATGCGTGGGTTTTCTCCGGGTATTCCGGTTTCCTCCCACAGTCCAAAAACATGCATGTTAGGCTGATTGGTAACTCTAAATTGTCCCTAGGTGTGAGTGAGAGAGTGAATGTTTGTTTGTCTCTATGTGGCCCTGTGATGGACTTGTGACCCGTCCAGGGTGTACCCCGCCCCTCGCACAGTGATTGCTGGACATGGGCACCAGCGACCCCCCCTGACCCAAAATTGAATAAGCGGGTAAAGAAAATGGATGGATGGATGGAATCACATTTGAAAAAACAGAATTACATTTGAAAAAAAAAACGGAATTATTTGGGAAAAAAGAATCACATTTGAAAAAACTGAACTACATTTTAAAAAACGGAATCACGTTTGAAAAAAAACAGGATCACATTTGAAAAAATGGAATTACATTTGAAAAAATGAAATCACATTAGAGAAAACAGAATCACATTTGACAAGAACGGAATCACATTTGAAAAAAATGGAATCACATTTGAAAAAACAGAATTTCATTTGAAAAAAATGGAATGATTTGGAAAAAAAAGAATCACATTTGAAAAAAACTGAACTACATTTAAAAAAACGGAATCACGTTTGAAAAAAACAGAATTTCATTTGAAAAAAACGGAATGATTTGGAAAAAAAAGAATCACATTTGAAAAAAACTGAACTACATTTTAAAAAACGGAATCACGTTTGAAAAAAACAGAATCACATTTTTCAAATATTGTTCATTTACACCTCAGGCCTCAGGACAAGCAGCCATCTGCTTCGACCAGCTGGGTTTGGTAGGAACAGATACACAATGGCAGGTTGAGAATCATTTTAAATAGAAATAGTATAAAATGAAAACTGTTCAATTGTAACAAATTCATTTTAAGAAATGAGGTCAATTTGTCCTCCAGTAGTCTAAGCCTATGGCAGCAAAACTATCCAACCCTAACTATAGGATTTATTGAAAAGGAAAGTTTTAAGCCCAGTCTCTAGAAACCACAAGTAAGCCTGCAGTCTGAGAGCAAAGTGCTCTGTTAGGAAAATACGGAACAATAAGATCTGTAATATAAGATGGAGCTAGGTTGTTGAGGGCTTTGTAGGTTAGATGTAAGTAAGTGAATGCATTTAAATATTTTAGTCTGGAATTTTGTAATAAAGCTTTCCCTTCCCAGTCCATTTGGGCTATAGTATAATTTGCAAACTCACTCCTGCATTTATGACAAATGTACCGGTATGTGAAACATCACCAGGTATTTCAACACGTTTAGATCCACAGCAAGGCATCGGGGAGGATGTGCTGACATGTATTCCTACTGTTCTACTTTCAGGAGGACATTTAAGTTTTTTAGGTTTGTAGTCATTTATTGTCCAAATCCTTGAAGAGCCATCCGTCTAAAAACTCTGGGAATTGTTTGTTAACCCTTTAATAGGAACTATTCTTACAGGATGTTTGTCTCTGAAACAGCTGATTATTCAGACTGGCTGCACTCTTGAAGTTGCAGAGGCCGAAAATGATTAAAATGGTCCTTCATATTAAATGTGTTACTAATTGGGGCTGCAGAAAATTAGAGCAACACACGATCGTGATGCTATTGTTGAATATCACAGTGATAACTTCTCTCTTTGTGTTGTGGCATCATGACACAGCCACAATCATCTGAAACACGTGTGGGCATCGAGGGAAGTGGGGTTTCCATCGGATTGGCCAGATATTTTACTGACAAGTAGAGCACAAATGCACGGCCCTTGGAATATAATGCCATGATTTATTGCCACCCGAGCAGTCCTTTGTGAGTTTGATTTGCGCCCACTGTTATTGCTTTGACAATAAATTTTCAGCCCTGTTAGTGTATTTCATTTCTGCGCAGCAGGTTTTCCACCTCATGACTAGAGACGTGAACACATTTCTGCGTCGGAAGCACTGTTGTGCATTTCTTTGCAGTTTCTCAAGAAAATTAGGCTAAAGTACTTTCTAAAGTTCAACCATAGAGAAATGTGTAGTTCAAGCTTTTCTTTCAGTGAATTGTAAACTAGTCGAATATAAATCTGAACACTACTTTATAGGTTTTTTTGTGTGTCTTAGCACTAACGCAGAATGCTTCGTTTTGCAGCACGGTGCATGTTTGAGTCAAGAAACGTCCACATCCTTACAAAAAATAGATTTGATGCATTTCATTTTCATAGTGGAGGATGTGTGTGTTCATGTATCTGTCTGTTAGCATAATATCTTATGAACCACTGAACAGATTTTCACAAAACTTTCAGAAATTTACAGTTAGATATGCATCGGGGTCAATACATTTCAAGATGGCTGCCACACCTAAGCAAACTTAGTAAACACAGGTTGTAACTCAGTCAGTTGTGCAGATATCGATGTAAAATTTAGTGTGGTAGTCGCCGAGAGTCATCCTTAACATATACTCTGAACATTTTCTACTTGGGAGGGTTCTCACAATATTGCATGAGGTCATGCAGAGCATTATTTACAACTAGGCTGGACTAAAACAGCTATGATTCTGTCTCTTCTCATAAGATGATCCCAGTTTAAACTTCTTGCCTGATAGGTGGCGGCGGGTGATATGCATTCCTTCAAGGAGTTAAATCTAGAAGCATTCACATCTCATCTAAATGGAATTAATTTAGTTTTGTGTTTTGATGGAACATGTCACCACTCGTATTGCATAAGTTTTACTTCCCTGCAAAACCAAAGAGGGAAGTCGCGTGCTGTGAATATTTCTTCTCCATATATATCGTTTGAACATTAAAAAGGGAACTGTAATGGAAGTTGGCCAACAGAAATAAGGAAGAAGTAAAACAGAAAGCTGAGTCACTTTTAACGACACAATTTCGTGCCAGTGTATAAATAATGGAATGTAGAGCAGAGCTCGAAGGCAGCAGAAGGTGAAAGAAATCTTTTACACAGACAGCAGAGAAAATACGCCTTGGCTTTTTCCATCTTCTGAGGTTTTGGAGGTGAATCAAAATAAAATAATCATTAAATTCAATTCTAGTTGAATTATTGAGAAGTTGCTGTCAGTTTAAATCAGTAAAAGATGTGACTTTTATCCTAATGGCGTCAGTGAAGTGTCGTCCGAGTTGTAATTTCAAACTGAGCATGAATGCGGATGGAGCGAACGCAACCACGAAGGTCAGAGGAGTTTAGCGTGTCCTTGTTCTGCGAGGGCTCCCTTTAGAAACAACCAATCAAAGAAGTCCATCTGTGGACGCCCTTTGCTGCAGGCAGCAACCACTTGTAATATTTTCCTGTCCTTTACAGAAATGATTTCATCAGCGCAGAAGTGTATCTGGAGAAAGAAGCCGGTTTGCTCTCCAGCAGGACAAAGACTGCAGGAGGAGCAGGAGGCTCGCTTGTTTTGCTTCCTCTCATTCTGTATGGAAGGCCACATCTTCCAACTTCATCTGAATGCTTTGAAGCAATCAGCAGTTGATCGTGACTCTGGAATGTAGCCGATGGCCTTCGGGCTGATCCCCGCTCTGCCTGGTGTCAGTGTTTAAAAGTGTGAGCGCTGTCTGTTGACGATGGCAGAATAGAGAATTTCTGATCTTTCAGTGGCTTTTACTGAAGGAGAATGTGGTTGAATACACAGGTGTGTGAGTCTGGAGTCCAGGTATCAAACTGTATTTCAGTGTCATTGAGTCATCAAGTGTTTTGTTATTTTATTTATTTATGGGAGCCACCGTGTCTTGCAGAGGAGGAATCTGTCACCTTTCAGGGTGCATTCACACCAGCCCTGTTTAGTCCGCTTTAATCGAACTCTAGTCTGTTTGCCTGGAAAGTCCGGTTCATTTGGGGAGGTGTGAATGCACAATCAAACTCTGATGCGGACCAAAACAGCAAACTCTGGTTCACCTAAATACCTAGGTCTCGGTTCGGTTGAAGTGAACTTGATTGCAGTTTGAATGCATTGTGAATGCAAGCAGACCGGAGACCGCTCCAAAAGCAGGAAGTGCACAGCGCAGGGCATTCTGGGTAAATACAACCGAAACAAACGCACATTTCTCGTACCTCATACGGAGCCGTCTCAGCTGCCTTGTGTGAAAAACATTCTCCATGGTCTTCTGGCTCATCTTCAGCTCATGTTGAGTCCATTGTTGAAAAGTGTTTGTTTGGCACATGAGCCACAGACAAAACAGAAATCCTAAAACCACTAAAATTTGACGCCACTCCATTTTTGTTTTTATTTCCAGAAGTAAGTTGCGCTCAGTGTCTTCTTCAGAGGTTTTCATGTCGTTTCTTCAGTTGTTCTTGGTGCAGTGCCACCACAGGGAACAGGTTGGCTCGATTGACTCAGTGCAGTGTGAATGCGAACCACACCAGCTGAAAAATGTAAATAAATGTTTTGGTCCCCAATCGAACCGTGTCTATCGGACTATCAGGTGTAAAAACGACCTCAATGTCCTCGATTGCAGATTTTGAAGGTTTCGCCACTAAATACATTTCTGCTGCAAGTTTTAACAACGTGCAGGAGTTACCTTTATGCTTTGGACCCAGCTGTCCTCCTACTGTTTGAGCTAATAAGGTGTGCAAAGTGATTTCTGTTCTGATTCATCCTGTATGAGCAGCTGTCTCCTAACCAGTCTAGCACTGTTTCCCTCTTGCGGCACCTCGTTTGATCAAAAACTATAAAAAAAAATTCCCGTTAATCAGCTGAAGGACGTTTTAAAATCGGAGACTCTTGACTTTTCTTCTCCGCCCTGCATTAGATCAGACGAGGCCTCAGTGACAAGCAGCTGTGCTCACCTCAGGAGGACATTAATCCAGAGTTAATCTGCTCATTTCATCAAACATCGACGCGATGCTTCCCGTCTGGCCCGATTAGCTCAACGGGCTTTTCACAGCAAAGTCGAGACAGGTCCAAATGAACGACGGGACTTTTAATTTCTATGTGACGGCTGAGAACTGACGAGCTGTCACTCATCGGCTCTCCTTATGATGAGAATATGATCGGAAATAACGAAAGAAGCTGCTTTTTTTTTTATCCAAATGATCATTTTCCTATTCATTGTTTTTAGTTTATTACAGTGTTCCTTTTATTTGATATGCAGCCAGATAATTCGGCTGTTCTGAGGGGAATTTTAGCTCCTGACATTTAGATGAAATGTTTTATGCGAGCCTCACTGACCTCTCCCATCGCTGTCCTTCAAGGATAAGTCCCACTGAACTGAGTTTCTGGTCAGAAAATTTCATAAAAAATTATATAATGTTTGTTTATACTGAAAAATCTGCTTGCGTTTGATTCTGGGAACGTTTGTACATTTAAATATATATTTTAACAAATACAGTTAAGAATGGGATGTGATGTGTTGAGGTACCAAATGTAATATTACTGTGGTTTGAACAGAAGCATTTCAGTTTCTGTGCTTCGCTGAGCACAAATCAAACATGATCTCACGTAGTTGGAAACATTTCTGTTCATGTGTTTTGTTCTCATGGATGATTTGGGTGTAATCAAACCGTCACATCTCCCTTGACATCTTGTTTACAGACACAGCAGGGTAGGAAGATAAAAAGCACATTTCAAAATTTAACTCCGTTAGTGTCACTAACTACAATAAAGCAAGGTGAATATCAAAAAGTTTACAGAGGAACACAAGGACTTTTTATGGCTTTAAAATGAAAATATAATTGCTCACATAAAATCTTAGTGGCAGCAGAATGTCTCATTTTTCTTAGTTTCTTTCAGATTCCATGTTTTTTGTTCTCTCAGTCTCTCACTGAACAGCTTGGGCATTTGATCGTGGATATTATGATGATTTGAAGTTAGAGATGATTGAATGTGAACTAAAGAATAAAGCTAAAAAAAAAGGTTTGTTGTCAATTATCCAGGTAGATAACAAAAAAATGTTAAATCATGTCACCTGGACCAGTTTCTTTAAGGGCAACAAATAAAGTTGAAACTTGATTAAATAATTTTAAGGACTGGCTATTGTTTAGCATTGTTAGGTTTGAAGTTCAAGTCTTTCTGTGAGTGATGCATTCAGGGGTGGAAGTAACGAATTACAAATGCATTACTGTAATTAAGTAGATTTTTTTTGGTACTTGTACTTTTATGAGTATTTCTTTCAATTGTGTAATTTTACTCATACTTAAGTACAATTAGACCATATAATCTACTTTCCTACTTTTAAAATCAGAAGTCGCTACTGAGTACAGCCGCAATTTGAATTAATATTCAAACCATTCTTCTGCACCTTTTGTAGCCAGTAAGGCTCTTAGATCGTGAACACGCCAATTACCTATGATGTAAGCAAAGGACAACACCATAGAGAGTCATTTAGGGTCTACTCTTCACAGCCAAACGAATCCGGATAGACTCTGTTAACTTAGAAAACCAGCTCCTGTTGACACTGAACAAAAGGTTCAGAAAAAGTGAAGGGTGACAGAAATGTTACCTGCCTGTTGTTCACAGTGTATTTGAAAAAGTTTAACCTGTTCTATGCCGGTTCAAAAATATTTTCGACTTTGTTTTAACAAACAAAATTCCTGCTTTATCTACATTTGTTTACAAAAGAAATGGCCTTAGTGTAATTTTTGTATACTTTATTGTTCGTCTGAGACGTCCTTTGAATGTAGATATTATATACAGTAAATTGACTTGAATGCCTTCACCACTTGCTCTTGCCGATTTCGGATACTTTTCCCCTCCCCTCCCTCTCCGCTTTGCTTCTCTGTCTGTGAAACTGCTTCTGAGCCTCTCTTGCATATCTTCCGAACCATAATTATGGACTTGTTTTGCTCAGTTGGTCCCTCATCACAATTGATAACATTTCTTCAAAGAGAAGACAGGTTTTAGGCGAGCCGATTTGCCCTGTTGGCACGCACGCAGCTGGATATTTCATTGATTTGAAGACTTGATGATGTGTCCATCTCTGCTGCCATTTGTGAATTTTAAGGATGCACATTTAATTGGATTTACGATAACTGGTTCCTGCTTTTTGGATTTGGCTGGTTGCTGGTTTTATCAACAATCAAGGAAGTCGTCTGCAGCAAAGTGGGACCTGATCACGCTGCTTGCCTTTACGATGGCTTGGTTTGTGCCTCGAGTACCCAGACTCAAATGCTTTGGGCAGAATGGATCAGATCTTGGGGATTTTACTCAGGCACGTTCCATCAGAGTGGCCGTGTAATTTGGACATTTTCGGAACTGAGTGGACCAACAGACTCAAGGTAGATGTCATTAAGTTCTGCCTGTCCCTAAAACAACTGTGTGTTTATCTGAATTTGGCTCCCTTGGCTGGCCTTGAAGGGCACCTTATCTGAATTCGCCTGGAGAACATGTGATCTGACACCCCCCCCGTCCACGGACATTGCTCACCCCTCTCGTCATCTACCCCCCTCTGAAGAATGTCTATGTCACTATGTGCTTGTTTGTGCGAGGTGTTTAGTTTTTCTTCTCAGTCAAAAAGAAGTCTGATAGGAATTTTTTCGCCTACAATTCCTACTACATGTGTCCAGTTTCACTACTTTTTTGTCTAAACTGATCTCACTTGTAAATGAGTCTTCTGGGCTCAATGTGACTTAACTGTCTAAATAAAGGTTGAATGAATGAAAATTGGCAACACAATAAAACATCATTTTTTCAAAAAGTAAATAATGCTCTGAATAGTGTTTGAGAAGACTTAATTTGTACTTTTGCCTAAATTTTTTTTATAACACCAGTACTTTTACCTATGATCGAATACAATTTAAGCAGTGTAACAGCAGCACGACAGCTCAGTGGTTAGCATTGTTTCCTCACAGCAAGAAGGTCCTGGGTTAAATTCCTGGTTGGACCTGGGGTCTTTCTGTGTGGAGTTTGCATGTTCTTCTCGTGCTTGCATGGGTTTTCTCCGGGTACTCCGGTTTACTCCCACAGACAAAAAACATTCCTTGTAGGCTGCCTTCAGGCCCAGGCCTCCTTTGCAAAAGAGATCTGTGATCTCAGTGGGATTTGCCTGGTTAAATAAAGGTTAATAAATAAATAACAGTACTTGTACTTGAGTACACATTTTCAGTACTCTTTCCCCCTCTGGTTGCATTCATGATGTCTGGATATTCTGGTTTCCTCCCACAGTTCAAAATCATACACAGGTTGGCTTTTCAATGACATTACTCCAAGCAACCCCCAGCCCTCAACCCTCGTCCCTTATGAGACAAAATGTAAAGGAAAGGGATGGATAGACTTGAAAGACCTAATGGCATTTTTATGGAAATATAGTAAAAATAACCACTGACTACGAGAAGTTTGTTCATCTTTAATGACTAAAGTTAGTTTATCATATCGTCTGACTGTTGGAGACTGGAAGGAAACACATTTTTAAATGCAGTCTGAAGTCAGAGTGTTTGTGACTAAGTGAAGCCATGTTTTCAGCTGCCATCTTGCAATCATAGCCATGTGCAGCATGAAGCCATCTGGTTCCCCCTTTGATGTGGTCCCCCCTCGACTACTAAAGGAAGTTTTTCCTACCCTGGGTCCTTTTATCCTTGCTATTCTGAATAGCAGTTTATCCTCAGGTGTGGTGCCAAAGACTTTTAAACATGCTGCTGTCCAGCCCCTCCTGAAAAAACCTAACCTTGACCCCTCAGTCATGTCCAACTTCCGGCCTGTCTCCAGACTCCCATTCACCTCTAAACTACTGGAAAAAATTGTGGAGTCTCAGTTGAAACAGTTTTTGGGGGATCATGCTATCCTAGAGTTATTCAAATCTGGCTTAAAATCTCTCCATAGCACTGAAACTGCTCTACTGAAGGTTTTTAACGACATTTTCATATCCACAGACGCAGGTGATTCTGTGCTGCTTGTCCTATTGGACCTTACATTTGCTTTTGACACCATCGACCACAAGATCCTCATTTCTAGACTGGAGCAGTGGGTGGGCATCACAGGGTCAGCCCTTAAATGGTTTGGGTCCTACCTCTCTGACAGAACCTTCTGTGTCAATATCAAAGATTTTAGCTCGGCATCGACAGCGCTCCAGTGGGGGGTACCGCAGGGGTCCATCCTCGGTCCCCTTCTCTTTTCTTTATACCTGCTGCCACTAGGTGCTATCTTCCGCAAACACAACATACCCTTTCATTTCTATGCCGATGATTGCCAAATGTACTTCCCCCTGAGGCACAGAGGCACACGCTCTATTCAGCCTCTTCTTGACTGCCTGGCTGACATCCGGGACTGGATGGCTTTAAACTTCTTAAGCTTCAATGAGAAGAAGTCTGAAGTCATGCTGTTCCATCCCAGTGGCTCACTCATGAACCATGACATTGACCTTTTCTCTCTAGCCCCGCTAGAGAAACAAAAGGTCACTAATCTGGGGGTGATAATGGACCTGTCCTTAAAACTCAACAGTCACGTAAACATGATGGTCAAATCCTGTTTTTTTCAGCTGAGACGGCTGTCTAAGCTGAAGCCTATACTCTCCAAAAAGAACCTTGAGACAGTGATCCACGCCTTCATAACATCTAGGCTTGATTACTGCAATTCACTTCTGTTTGGAATCAATCAGTCCTCCATTGCTCGTCTACAACTGGTCCAAAATGCTGCAGCCCGATTTTTAACTGGTACAGGCTATAGAGAGCACATCACGCCAGTTTTGGCCTCCCTGCACTGGCTACCCATTCACCTTCGGATCCATTTCAAAATTCTCATGTATGTTTTTAAATCACTGAACAGTTCCGCCCCATCCTATCTCACTGATCTTCTGCAGCCATATGTCCCACCGCGCTCTCTGAGGTCAGCAGACCAGATGCTTCTCTCAGTCCCAGAAACCCGTCGTAAGCTCAGAGGTGACAGGGCTTTCTCTGTTGCAGGTCCACGACTGTGGAATGAGTTGCCACTGAGTGTCCGGCAGGCTCCCACACTCTCAGTCTTTAAGTCTCGCTTGAAGACCCACTTCTATTCGCTTGCCTTTAACACGGTGTGATTTGTTTTGGTCCGGTCTGTTCTCTACTCTGTTGGCCATTTTAGTTAGCTTCTGCTGCTATTTGTATCTGTATTTCTATTTTATGTTTTCCTGTCCGCTGTGCTTGTTTGTTTTCTTTTGTACAGCACTTTGGTTGGCCTTGTTGCTGTTTTAAGTGCTATATAAATAAATTGGTATGGTATGTGCACATTGTTATAATTTGATCTACTGGAGTACACTTTTAAAATGAAAATAGGCCGATTTGGACCAGTTTTTCAGTAACTATGATCGTTTATGGACCTGCTTCCTGCAGGTGTCAAAATACAGCTGCGGTGCTCTTGAGACACGTTTGAGACATCTGGGAGAAAAGCGAGATTGATTTGAGACAACTGCAATGACTGAATATTTTATGTGAAAATTTGCAAAATTTTTGAACATGTTCAAAATTTAAGCGGGACTGCAAGCCTTTACGACTCAGGCGATGAATTTAAAGAACCCCGGTGAACATTTTGGAGATTCAATAAAAAGTACACTTTGCCAACTAGTCACAGTTGTAGCGCAGTAAAATTCTACCTTTTAGAGACGTTAGTTCTTCCTCTCGTTCACCAACTTACATCTAGATTAATTTAAGACAAATACATTTTTATCAAAGTCTCTTAATGCAGACCAGCAATTAAAATTAATATATTAATAAATTAATACCGTGAAATGAAACTTAGGGAGTAAAATAAATTTGAAAGTGACCAACATTGTAATGTTACCAGAGGAATGAGTCTTGCTTTGCATAAAATCAAACTCTGTTTTTTTAGTCTTTCAAGACACTTTTCATAAAAATCAAATTTACTTAAATCTGAGGATGTTGTAAAACCTTAAATCCTAATTGTAAATCCTAACATTTAAGTTATAAACACAAACAAATCTGAGCTTTCTTGACAGGTAAAAATGCTCCCTTCTGTGTTATTTTTTTATTTTTTGGTCCAGTGTCCACTAAAAATCATTTTTGTACACCAAATAAAACAGCTGCACAAGCTATTATACATTTATTGTATCTGTAGCTGCAGCTGTCCTCAATCTAAACCACACCGTCTAATTCTGCTTTCTTGGCCGTGCTATCGTCCATTGTGGCTTCAAGGATCTGTGCAGGAAGAATAATGGCCATTGTTCGAATGCAAATGTTCTGTAATTCCCTTTAAATCCACCTGGGGCATTTCTTCATATAGCCAGTTGCTGACCTATATAAAAGGTCTTTTCTTTTGCTTGACAAAGACCAGAGTCCCCTCCCAGTGCACATTATCCCCATTAATGTTGTATGTAATTGACTTCAGAGTAAACGGCTCATTGTGTACGTTAACATTGTTCAAACCCTATTAGCTGTGTAATGATGCAAGATTCACCAAGAGCCTCTGTGGTCCCTCGGTGTCCCTGGAGCTTCTTCCAACCGTTTGTCCTCACAGCAAACGTCTGTCTTCAAAGAGAACAGAACGACTAATTGGACTGCTGGAGGTTAAATAAAACTTTTTTACACCAATGAGATCTTTCCAAGCGGAAAACTTCAGTGACCTCAAGGTCTTTGGGAAAACAAAAATGAAATTTTGGGTTATGGTTTGATTTATGCAGTGATCTAGATGGTTTCCTTAATCTTATGATTCTGTTGTTTTGTTAGAAAAATGGCTTTACCATAATTATTTAACACAATTATTAATACATTTACATTGAATTTCATTTTCTCAAACTTTGTTGTTATCAGAAGGAAACTGATATATATATATATATAGATACATAGAAAGAAAGAAAGAAATATCCATCCATCCATTCATTATCTTTATCCGCTTCTTCCTTTTCGGTCACGGGGGTTGCTGGTGTGCCCATGTCCATTGTGCGAGAGTGAGGGACACTCTGGACAGGTCTCCAGTCCATCACAGGGACACATATAGAGACAAACATCCAGTCAGCCTAACATGCATGTTGTTGGTCTGTTAGAAAACCAAGTTTAACATGATTAACAAGTAGACGTGATCTTTATGGCTGCAAGAAACACGCAACTGTAAAACAGGAATAACTTTTTGTTGGAACTTTCTGAACTAAGGAGAACTGAAGGATATAATGTCTGTTTCTGGGATTATTTCAAATGGAAGTCACATGTCCTGGGTTTAACAAAAAGATGGCATTTTGTAATAAAATGTGACACAAAATCATCGGGAACTGCATGCTAACTTGCTCTCATTTTCTTTGTGCCTTGAAGGGAGCAGCCCATTTTCAGCTCCAGAGCTCACGTCTTCCAGATCGACCCGGCCACCAAACGGAACTGGCTGCCGGCCAGTAAACACGCCGTCACCGTGTCCTTCTTCTACGATGCCAGCCGCGGCGTCTATCGCGTCATCAGTGTGGGCGGGACTAAGGTGGGAGCAACACCTGCATCATTTACAAGCAGCCATGAAATGTTGCATTACTTTGTGGATTTTCCTCATTTGTCACAAGTGTTAAATTAGACATTAGTGCTTCTTCTGCTTTGCTATTTATTCACCTCCTGTTTGGGGATTGTCTAAATACATAAAAATGTTTGTTGTCTGCAAGATGCGCATGTTGTCAACAGAATATTTATCCCATGATCTCATTGGTAAAGATGCATCCACAGCGATGCTGAAGCTCCTGGGAGTCCTGACTTTAACATTGTTATTAAGTAAAACTTGGAGAAAGCAGACATTTGGGCCAATTGTTCCCCTCTGAGATTTAAAGCTTTTGGATGAGGAACTGAAAGAGATAATTTTGGCAACAAATCCTGATCTGCCTGTTCACTGGAGAATATTAAAGCAACAACTTATGTTGACACAAAACAAGCTAATTTCATTTGTTCTTTCCGTGTCCTGGTTGTTCATAGAACAAGCCTCCACTGTGAATTTTTACCCATAAGTGACCTAAATTCATATTTTAAAAAGCCCCTGACATAAATGTGACTTATATGCTCCAGTTTTATTATTAGGATGCTCTTTTGTGTTCATAAAACTAACTATAAAATTCCTTTACTGTTTTATTGTGATGAGTTGCTGCACAGGAACAAGTCACCTGCTGGGAATTAATAGTTATGTTTATCAGGGACATTTAAATAAATAAAAACAACAATAATATGTAATAAACTTTACATTTTATGCGCGTTTTATTCATTTGATTGTAAATTAATGCATCAAAGTTTGTTTAGGAGCGAACCAGCTCACCTGGACCCCTGACTGCTGCTGGAGAAACTTAAACGTTCAGATTTCAGTCAAATTAATTGTTTTAAACTCTTTCTACTCTAGTTATTTAACTTTTCATAACCTCTGCAGTGTCTATGTAAAATACATGTTGAGGACACTTCTCTGTTCTGTTCTTTTTTAAAAGATTTAGTTTAGTTCTGCTTTTTATTAATAAAAAAAAAAAATCTTGGATTATTTTTCTAACTTGTGTTCAATATATATTAAACCTGTGTTTTCTGTGGAGGCAGGCCATCATCAACAGCACCATCACCCCAAACATGACTTTCACCAAAACGTCGCAGAAGTTTGGTCAGTGGGCCGACAGCCGAGCAAACACCGTCTATGGCCTGGGCTTCTCCACGGAGCAGCAGCTGCAGCAGGTAAAACCCTCAAACTGCTTCTTGCTCCTTCAGGAGGACCGTCATGGGTCTTATTGCATTCAAGTAGCCTTTTCTTATAAAACCTGCAAAATACACAGAGAACTTGACCTTTTCCTTTTGCAAACGTGGATTTTGCAAACACGTTTTTGTTCCGTGACATTCATTTATATGCAGGGTTTGACCTTTTGCTTTTTCCTTTCTTCTCACAAAAACTTATTGTACACGATAAAAGAACGTGGTTGAATATTTCACTCTGTAGCATTAAATTAACCCAGTATCCACGTTATTTCCCAGGAATTAGGCTGCTTGGTTAAAATAAAGGTGGTTGAATGTTGCTGAAAGATGCAGAGTTTCATTTCTTCCTCTTCTCTCTTTTCACCTGAAGTTTGCAGAGAAGTTTAGGGAGGTGAAGGAGGCGGCACGTCTTGCCAGAGAAAAATCACAGGAGAGGTTTGAACTGGCCAACCCAGCGCTCAACATCGCCGCTCCTCAGGTGAAGCATCCTGTTATTTACCAAAACTCTGAGAAAACAAGTTTTCTGTGATTTTTGGCTCATTAGAGCTCTTCCAAGGTAAAACAAAAGAAACTCCACATACCTAAATATACTGTAAAGCTTAAAAAAACAATGTTAAATAAATAAATAAATAAATAAATAAATAAATAAATAAATAAATAATCCTGACATCTGAAACGGGGCCGTCCATGTCTGGAGTTATTTGAAGTGCACACAGTGAGTGCTTGCACCTTTGAGTATTTAAATTGTGTACTCATACATATAGTACATATTCATGTACTCACAAAGAAGAAGATGAAAAACTTTTAACTCACAAAAGTCACCTTTTGTGTGCTAACTATCAGAAAGAAGGACCACCAACTGATTTTCAGCCAGCAAAAAAAAAACGGGGACATTCTCAGCAAGGAAGGGGAAAAAAAAACAAACATTATATATATATATATATATATATATATAGTATTTGCATCTTGTATTTTTTTCCCGCACAAACCAACCAGTGCAGAACACAAGTTACCCGTCCATTTTCAGTTTTACCATTTTAGAGTTACCAGTTAGCCTAACATGCACATTTTTGGCAGCTCCAGATCTTGAGCCTATTTGTTATGGGAGTTAAAAAACGTGACCATAGAGTCTCTGAACCAAAACTTTCTAAAATCTTATACCTCAAAACGTCTAAATCTTCAGACACTAACCTTTCAATGGGATCTTGAGCAAAAGTTCTTCTGGCTTTCTTTTAAGTTTTTCAATAATTAGGTTTTTTTTACTTTGGTTTTTCTCATAAATAAAGTGTGTGCTTTAAACATTTAGAACATTTGAACATTTATTTGTTTTATTTCTTTCTGTTGAGCTGTTTCTTTCCTCCACCATGTCGGTCTTTAATGTTGGCGTAATTATGAACTGAGTTAATGTAACTTCTCATCTGGTGTTTCAGACCATCTTAACATCTTGTGTGCTTCACCACAGCTGAAGGTGAAATATTAGCTTAACCAAGCAACTTTATTCTTACTTACCCTTGTAGCCAGAATACCAACATTTATCTCAAATAAACATGACTGTTTATCAGAATCAGAATAAGCTTTTTTATCATTGTACCAAAATACAGTGAGATTATGTTCGTGCAGTTGTCCGAAATATGGGTGGAGTGCACGTTGCTGCTGCTGCTGATAGTTCGAGCCCCTTATTCTTTTAGATAGGAAAGGGGGAAAGGCCATGAGGAGAGGATAGTGTTATTACAAAAATGATCTCTTCACATATTGTCCTTATCAGGACACAATTTAAGTCATCAAAAAACTTTACCAGCAAACACATTAGACACATTACATTTTCATCTGATGATAAGACGGTAAGATTTGTCTATGAAGTACATCCAGATAGTCCATAGTCCTGTTAAGATGTTGGTGTCAGCCAGTACAGCTCTGATAAGCATTCACAGACATTCTCGGGGTGGTGTTTGCAGTAGACAAAGCTTTTTTCTTAGTTTACACATATATCCCAAGAGAAATTTGATAAATTGCCTGCTTCAAGGTCAAACGGGGAATCAGATTCAGATAAGCCACAATTGTTAATTTTTTCAGGCAGACTGTTATATCTTGTCAGCCTTGAGTCCTGCTTGTACTTTCAATCCAAAATGGCCAGACTTGTGGGCATTCTACTGGTTCGTGTTTATAAACTCCCTCCAAGGTCGTCCCCAACATTCTGGCGAGTCCCAGAAGCCGCAATTAGCCTGTGATTCTCACAGGTTCGCTTCCACCTTATGGTTTAGCTTGTAAATCAGCTGATTTTGAGTACTCGAAGCACGAACCAAACCTTCACATAAGGTCGGCAGCTTTGCCATGGCCGAAACTGCTGCTGCCGTCTTCTTTAAAAGCTGATAACATAGGTATCCGCCGGTGCCAAAAAGCAGAAACCTCTCTATCATGGTTCTAATTATATAAACAAATTCAGCGTCCTACAGAGACAATACGGAAAGGCACATCAGCTTCCAAACTCCCCACGGATCCATGACATATCCTGCCGCGTGCGTCACAGCGGGGCATGAGGGCTCTCCAGGACCCTGTTACTTTGTTGAAAAGATTTTGTTGATTGCGTTGAAAGTCAGCTGACCAGATCCATGACAGTAGTTTACGTTTTGGAAAATGTGTAAATAGGAGCTCCGATACATGGGACAGAACAAAAAAGCAGGAGGAGGACGGGAGAGGGAAGAAAGGCATCTGTCTTGCACGAGAGCAAGTGAGGAAAATGCTGCTACTTATACGTATGTTATGACTAATTCCCAAAGTTGGGCTTCAGACCCCATTAAATATGAAGTTTGGTGTCTTCAAATGATTTCCAGAAATAAAAAAATTAATTACAAAAAATAGCTAATTACATTTTTTGTCAGAATAGCAATGAGACATAAATTATATTGTTATTAGTCAATATAAATAGTATAGTGACGTGTTTTGTCTCTCTAACTTTTGTTTAATTGGCCTAATTGTAATGTTTTGATATGTTAACCAAAGATAGTCAGAGTAACAAATGTCTACTGCCGTTTGTTTGTAGACCGAACTCTAATAAGTTGGGAATCAGCATATTAAAACACTGCACTGATACAGAACATGCTCACATATGATAAATGCATTGTTAAAACATGTCATTTAGTGGAAATGTCATTTTAAATTAGCTTTTTTTTTTATTTTTAATGTCTCAGTGTGAATTTGGTTAAGAAAGAACAATCGCTTGGCACCAGTGGCAGTGGTTTTACAAAAACCTGGTGGTCTCTGTAGCCCTAGGGTTAAAGTGACAGTGGAACAGTTACATCCAGGGCTTTTGTTCCTATTTTAAACATATTTAAATTCATGAGAGATTAGCTGGATCTCCATCTGGGTGCTCCATTACTCTCCCCTTGGGTGACTCCATTAAAAGATTTCATGCATTACAAATGAAAACGGGCTGTTGAACGAACGTGCAGCGGTAAAGGTGTGCCGAGGGTCAGGACGACAGGGCCCTGAAAGAAAAAAGAGAAAGGGGTATTGAGAGGAAGGAGAATAAAAATGGGACATTGGAGGAGGGAGCTGAATCATCTATAATTGAAAGGAATCTGGCTCCTGCTGAACGGACAATGGCCAGCTTTCATCAGGTTTGTGGTGAACTTGTTCAGGTGAAGAAGTGAACGCTTGCTTGGAGAGGAAACTTTACCTTCCTTTTCATATAAAAGTTGCTGCCATTTTTAATAGAAGACACAGGATGAGGTTTAATGGAGCTATATTATTATAAAACATAAAGTACAAACATGTTTGGAGGGCTGCACTTTGGTTGTGCACAACTGGATAAAGCCGGGTCACATATAAACATAGATAAAAGTGTCATCCCTGTGTATTAATTATGTCCGCAGAGTGGTTTCAAAACAGGGTGAAGTGCCTGCTAATGTTTTTGTGTTTATTCACGGTGTGTTAAGTCTTAACAAAGAGCCACTCAGCAGGTCTGGGAGTCTGCAGAGTCATGCTGCCAACAGCGACCTCAGCTCTGAGACACTCAGATAAGAGCTGAAGGCGCGTCTCGCCTATTTATTTTGCGAGGCTGTGAGAAAACACTCCTGGATATCATAACACGGAGCATCAGCGACGATAAGGTCAACAGCACAAAGAGGCCAAAGCAGCAATAGAGACGTCTTTTTTCACAGTCTGACATTTTTATTTGCCACTCTTTGGTAAATATTGTTTTCAGTCAAACCTGGGACACTTTATCTCAGAGTGACGCTGAAATGAACTGAAAGAAGACGTAAGATTAGAAGGTCAAAAGTTACCACAGCTTGTGATCTTTAGTTATTGAGGTTTGATCACTTAATGCTGTATGACTTTCCTGGTTTTTTTTTCCACTCTGGGAATGAGCTGTTTGTGGGATTCACTTTGGTTTGGTGGGATCCTCAGGCTGAAGAAGTCCTTCGGATAAAACGTCTCAGCAACAAAATAAACCATCCAGATGACCTGACTGAATATGGTTGGATTTATACCTGGATTAATGCGCATGAATTTAATAATAGACCGTAATAATAATGATAATAATGGCCGATACGGATTTAGTTTTATAAGCGACACAGTCAGGTGTTAAAACGTCACAATGCACCTTCAATTTTTAGTCTTTATTTTATTGAAAAACATACCCTTGAACAATATCCTAGAAACAATATAAACGTGTTTAACTGACCATGAGGTAGTGTTCTGAAATATAAATGAAGTTCAGACAATTGTTGTTCAAACAAAAATAATAGGTAAAATCGGTTTCTCATGCAAATATCAGCCGATTTCCCCAGATTAAGAAAATCAAGGTGCACCCCTATTAACGTATAAAACTGCCAGCAAGGACAGACAGAATCACCAAGTTTATTAACAATAAATTGTGCCACCCTAATGTGTGTTTATTTATTACAGTTTTGTTTCTTTAGCCAGGATATAAATTCATCAAACACACGTCTGCAAAGGGGTTGTGCCAAAAAGCTTCCATCTTTCATCATCTTTCCATTCTTTTCTCTGTTAAACAGTTTCCTATAGTGAAAATTATTTATTCCAAACGACAACAAAAAAATGTGGACACTTTGCCCAACATGACCTTTGTCTCAGGCCTCGATCAAGAAATGAAATGTTCAAGTTCAAGGCAAATAAAAAGGATTCAGAAATAAAAAACCAAAACCAGTAAACGTCTGTTAGCAGAGGCAGTCAATGTGGGTTTTCCTTTACCTTCACAGAAGCCCAAATACTTCCAAGCACTGGCTTTCAAAGCAGAAGGAGCCGTTTCTGGACCATAAACAGTCCAGGAGCCACACTTCACAGTTCTGTCTTTACATGACCTTATGAACATTTAATATGAATTAATCTTTAGACATTTTAAACTTGATTTTAATGTCTGCATTAGATAATAGATTATAACCCCTATTCTAGAGTCAAATCTGAAGCCATCTGTGCAACCTGTGAAACTTGGTTCAAACAGAAGGATGATCCCTAACACAGCAGCATTTCTTCAACAGACTTCAAAACGGAGGTGTTCAGAGTCATGTTGCCTGGGATAAAAACTATATATCTATATTTCTTTCCCCTAGACCTATGTGTTCTTTAAATTCCCATTTTCTGCTGTGTGTGAATGCCCCTTGAGTCATGTGCTCACAGTGTAGTTCCATCCCTCACATAAATCATGTGATTGTGTTTAACCAGTTGTGGCCATGGAGGAAAGATAGAAGCTGCACTGACTTCCTCTCAGTCAGATGGCTGGGGGAAGCAGGTTGATGGCTACCACCAGATCGGACGATCAACACACAGGGGGGATGTTTTCATCCATTTAAGTGTGAAATTATCTCTTGGAATTGACCAGGTGGACTTGAATGAACTTGTATTTCCTCAAACCTTGTCAATCAGCTTGGAGGTTTGTGGATGGCGAGCTGACCAACAGCACAGCTGGGAGTATGGAATTCCAGCCTAGAGCTGAACTCGTCCTATGGTCTGGTAGGAGGCTGATACAGCCTAAGGCCTCATCTCCTTAAACTAGCTTTGCCCACATAAATAAAAAACAGCTTCCAACACACTGGAGTCTTCAGACTACATTTTGTCATGCTTGAACTCTTAAAACTCCACGAACATTGTCAACTCTACAAACTCATACTTGGGGAAAGTTAGCTGTGTCAAAGACATGGCTCGTTGGCACAGTTGACGATGGACTTTTCCTTATTTTTTTCTCTGACGAGGGCTCGCATTGATTTTGATTTCTGTCTCTTGCAATAGTATTTAAGTGCACTGAAGAACAATAACTGCTGCAGCAATTTGTACATACTTTGTGGTATTTGTTTGTTTATTTTACACATTTTTGTTATTGCTTTTTGTTTATTATTGTAGTATGACATATACTGAGATATATTCATACTGTTAAAACGGGTTCTTTCATTTTTCTGGACTGTGTAACATACGTGCGTTGAATGTAATAAAATGTGGACGTGAGACGTTAATTATCTTTGACTCACCACGACAGTGGGTCATTTATTAACAGAATCAAGTTTAACACATCACACATTTACATTAATTGGCAAGAATTGAAAAATAACGACATAATTAATCAGCTTTACAACCAGGAAAACCATACGGCCATGATTTTCCGTTGCTTCACCACAGACATTTCTGAAAACATCTGGATTAATTTGCTAGCAGATAGGAGAGTTTAAAGATGGAAAGATGAGGTTTATCTACAGAGAGATGTGTGAGGGAATTTGTCTGTCTTAACCAGAACCGACACGCTCCTTCTTTTCCAGCTTGGGCCAACGGTACGCTTGGTTGAGAATAGAACTTTTTACCTTGCAGACGATAGTTCAGCATTGGTGTAGAGCTCTCCTTTCAACTCTTTCA
Organism: Nematolebias whitei; assembly: GCF_014905685.2. Lineage (NCBI taxonomy): Eukaryota > Metazoa > Chordata > Actinopteri > Cyprinodontiformes > Rivulidae > Nematolebias > Nematolebias whitei. Next base: position 9,628,688 of record NC_056500.1, read on the forward strand.
GCGTCTCCGTGAGAACAGCTCGAACCTCGAGAGTCGTGTGAGGTTATCCAAACAGAAGTTATAATTCCCAAAATCGTCTCTGGATCAGCTTGATTCTAATTCAGCAGCATCCTGAATTCCAGCGTTCTGCATTCTGGAACTCCCAAACTCTCTGCATTCTGAATTCCAAAAACTCTGCTTGAACTAGGAAGTGCCAACATTTTAATGGGCTCTACTTCCGGTTCATTTGAGAGCCTCTGATTGGTCGATGGACCCCAACAGAGGTGTGTTTTGTGATGTAAGGTGTTATTAAAAGTCAAGGAAAAGATTCAGATTGTTTAAGAACAGACAGAAAGATATCATGGAAAAAACCAGACTTCGTGGAGCCACCCACCAAGTATCTCGCTGTAAAAGTTAAACATGACATTTCTTTTCAGTAAACTTTCAGTTGACCGAAACTTGAACTTTGACACACTTACAAACTCTGCTCACTTCAAAGCAGACGATCAAGAAATTGAATCATTACTCTGTAACGTACTCTAACTTGATTTCACTTTGAATTGAGGATTAAAAATCATTCTTACTGTTTTAAGTAAATAAAAATGAGTAGTTCACTTCAACATGTAAACATTGTTTGAACTAACACAATTTGATTATCAAAACATTTGTAAAATAGTAATGATCATAGAGAATTGTCTTTTTCCACTTGATTAATTCAAGAAAGAAAGTCTCAGGATGGGTCAACCTGTATCTCTGGATGCAAATCAATGAAATGACAGTTTCTGACCATATGATCCTAAGGTCAAGTTTTGACATCAGGTCAAGTTCACTACATTATAATACATGGTATCATCAGAAAATTAGTGCAGTCTCTGTGTCATTAACTGCTTTAGATATTGCAGCTCCAGTAGATGAATTTAGTCTTCTGTGTTCTAACATGTTTACCAGTGTAACAGTATAAAAAGTTAATTGGGTGCTACAGTCACAGCAGCCATTTTAGGTAAAAAAAATAATAAAGCATTTGTTTACAAACCCTAAAGTATGACCAAGTGTAGTTGCCAGAAATCAAGTTCAACCTTATAAACGTCCTAATTTAGAAGATGAAAAATACACGAAAATGCTGAGAAGCAGCTGACCCAACAGGATGGGAAGAATCTCGACTGTACCATTTTTTTGCTCCCCGTTCATTATTATTGGAAATTTAGGGGAAATGGTGTTATGGAGGAGGATGACTCGCCATGGCAACCCCTGAAGAGGGAAAAGCCGAAAGAAGAAGGAGACTAAAAATAAAAGCCATTCCTTTCAGGACGTTAAAATCTTAATTCATCTGCATCATATTCCTTATCTACGTTCCGCTCCGGAGTATTTGGAGCTGTAAAAATGTCTCGTCTCACATTACTAGTCTCTTGATGTTTCGTAGACCCGGGACACTTTAACCATTTGGCAAACACAATGTCCAGATGATGAATCGATGTGATTTATCAAGACACACCCAAAGAAAGAGAAGAAACAAAAACTTGATCCTAAAGTTCACTTTCTTCTTCACTGGGTTGATGATGCTTTTCAGCAGCTTAACGTGTGTGAAATGGATTTCTTGCCTCTGCATGTTTCCATGTTGGCAGGCAAGAGTTGCTGCACGATGCTGCTTCAAACATCACACAGACTCCGACATAAAACCAGACGGAAAAGCAATTATTTATTCAGAAATTTACCAACAAAACAGACTGAGAAAGTTCTACATCTACGCCCAAATCAGCACGTGTGTAAGATTTCTCAGAAGTGTTTTTATGGTGTGTGAGCTCGTGGCGGTGGGGAGTTTCTGAGGTGTGGTGCCAAATACTGAACTCTTCTTCAGCAGCGTTGTGAAATTATTTAGGCGCTCTGTCAGGGCTGGGAAGCTTTTCTAAACAGTTGCAAATATGTGCGAACAGATGAAGGGTTTCCATAAACAAACATGGGTTCAATTTGGCTAACTTGTGCTGAGTGAACTCTTGGGCAACCAGATATTTACAACACCGCTGCGACTGAATTGAGCTGCAGGGAATCATCCCTGTGAAATACGTTGGGTGTTTTTTTTTTATTATTTATTTTACTTTGCGTCCCCATCAGGTGCTCAGTGTTTGCAGTTCTGCAGAGCTGTATCTTTGCAGCCTCTGGTCGTTACCCAGCTCATGTTGTGTCTCTGATATGCGAGTGGCAGCAGGGGCTCTGCATGCAGTAAAGCTTCAGCTTTCTGCCGTATTTACCAAGCTTAAAGATATGATGCAGGAGGAGGGAGTGAAATCAGCGAGCTGTAAAAGGAGGAGGATAAATGGCTGTGAACAACGCACGAGTGCAAAGATAATTAGGAGGAGTTAGATTTAAAGATATTTAATAAAATGTGTTGATCTTATGGTTTTAATGCTTGTGGCATCAGTTACAGCTAAGCCCTTAATAATGCATGTGTTATGTGTTGAAGCACAAGTTCAGTGTTTTATTTTCACAACTTAAGCATGTTAAACAGGTTGTTATATGTCAGCTATATCATTATAGGTTGTAGTTAATTCATGTACTGGTACATGCTTTAGCAGTTCCTCTTAAATATCAATTATACACATTTATTGTGTGATTATTTTTTTCTTAAACCGTTTATTTGGTTAGTTCTCAGAGGAAAAAAGGCATTTTTTTAATTGATATTTGTGGATTTATTTAAGAATAAACATCAAAGCTTGCAGAAATAAAAGTTGCAGCATGTCACAGTGCTATGAGAGAGCTTTGTGAGTTAATTAACATTATATTTTATTTCTCTGCAGTGATCATTTGAATAGCTCTAATGAAAAGTATTCACTCCACAATAATGGGTGATTTTTGCTCCATTCAGCCACATGGAACATAAAGTTCACTGAAAAGACGAGAAGGAAACACGTTTTTCTGTCTAACGTTTCTGTACTTGATTTGCTGCACTGAGCTCGGGGTTCTAATCTGAAACGTTTTCTGTCATTTTGACTCAACAGTGTCTTCAAGTGATACTCTTAATCCAAAATTTGTTCTTCTTTGTGCAAAAACAATCTCTAAATAGGTTATTTAATCACAATTTAATTAAAATCTAGGAGGGGATTGACAGCCGCTGGCAATAATTTGCAAACGTGAGTATTTGTCTCTCACAGTTTTAGACTCGGAGGAAAAAAGTCTGTTGTTTGGAGCTACTCCCATGATGCTGAGCGAAACATGCAGGTTCTATGTCATATAAGCTTCGCCCTTTAAGGCCTTCGCTTTAGTGGGTTTATCCCGTTATGCAGAGCATAAGCACTGAAAAAAATTAGTCCACGCCCACCTGCTGTGTGGGCCCTACCCGGTCCGTATAAATTACGTTAAGAGCGGGAAATCGGCTCCCATTTTTTCTTCAGCGAGCTAATATAGCACTGTCAGAAGAACAAAGAAGATAAGTTGTGTAAATGACCAACCTTGTGAAGGATGCTGGGCCCGGCAGTCGACCTCCGGTCGTCCGGTGAGTTCTCCTCCCCGAGGAGAAGATGACAGCAGTCTTATTCCAAGGTAAGCGTCGTGGAACATTTCCCAGTGACAGGTCACTACACGCTGGACAACGCCATCTTGTGTTTTTTCCTCTTATCGCCGACCCTCGGGGCGAACCGGATGGTTCCTCCGGGGCAAGGTGTGCTCAGCTGCAGCCCCCGCTGCTCATTCCCTCCCGGGGAGCGTAGTGTAGGTGGAGGGGGGCTGAGTGAATGCTCACCCCATCCCACCTCGTTTCGCATCGGCGATCACACCGCTCCCGGCCGACAGCGCCCTCAGGGGTTGCCCGGCGGAACCCGGGAGGAGGCTGACATGAAGGGACCCCCTTTTTCTACGTCCCTCGCCTTTTCCCGCCAGTTCGGATGATCGGCGGAAAGGTTATTTTTCACTGACGTGTTTTTCCAGGCAGCCGCAGTTAGCAACAACGTGCGCTGCTAGCATATAGCATGTCCAAGGGACTGAAGGCCGCAGACCTGCCTTGGAGACAAAGAACTCCTTCTGTAAGGCAACTGACGCTATTCCTCGGTTCCCTCCCCTGGAGCCAAGCCTCGCGGAAGCTTCCGGAGCGAAGCTGTCCAGGTCGGAGCAGCGTCCCGTCCCTCCGGAGGAACCAGACGGCGACCAAAGCTCTCCAATCGAGCCCACCGACGTGTTTTCAGGCAACCGCAGTTAGCAACAACATGCGCTGCTAGCATTTAGCATGTCGAAAAGGCTGAGACCTCAGACCTGCCGGAGGAGACTAAGAGCTCCCTGTGTAGATCGGCAGACGCCATCCTCAACATGTGCGCCGCTCCCTCGGGTTGCCTGTCGAGGATTGTAGCATGGATGACGGTAATCCAACGTTCCATCTGGCTCCGTCACTCTCCATTGCTGCCGGAAAAGCTGCACAAAGACCGGATGGAGGGCCCCATCTCATCGGACGCGCTGTTCGGAAGCAGCTTGACGTCCATGCTGACGAATTCGAAGCAGTCGGAGGAGACGTCGGAAGCTGTACGCCATCTCATCTAGCCGCGCGGCTCATTCCGTCCTCCAGCCCGCTGGAGAGATCGTCAAAAGCAGAGGCAGAGACATCGACGCTCCACGGCAGCAGCAGCTTCGTCTCGCCCAGCTCCACCACCAGCCCCGCCCGCCAGAGACCACCCCTCCTCAGTCCGGCAGCCTGCACTTCAGCGTTTTCCCCAGAGATCGCCTGCAGACGGCGCTCGGAGCAAACAAACCGCAGAGCTCACGGGGGAGAAGTTTTAAGAAATGACGGTCTGCGGAGGATGTGTGTATAAATGACACAGGAATTGAATAAATGATTTTTCAAAGATCAAAACGCCTGTTTTTAGCCAGTCTGTAAGCTCGGATGAGCTCACAGCCGCTACACACACACCCTCCACTCATAAAGAGCCGGTGTCCTTAAATAAAGGTTTTTTAAATCCACCGCCGCTCCCTCACATGCCCGGACGCTCACGTGACACCACGGTAAGCGAAATAACTTGTTGTCAATCAGACCCGCACGATCACCTCCCAACGGTGTTTACGCGCTCCCGAGCGAGACAAGCAGCCTCCATCCAACGGCACTGTGTCGATGATGCACGCACAGCTGCCCGGCGCTCACCGGCCCACATCGGGATAAATGTGGGACCGCAGGCCGGGTCCGGTGGAGGTCCCTGCTCTCAGCGAAAACAACACACGCCTCTCCTGTATGAACGCGAGTGGCCGTCATCCACCGCGTCCCAGCGATCAGCAGCTCACGGCGGCATAAGCGTGAGACAGCTGAATGAATCCAATGACGGGCCCCGCCCTCAGCGAGAGCGGCGCGCGTCCCTCCAGAGGAAACGTGCGCTCCCGCGAGGCTCACAACCTTCACTTCATCAGCTGACACACGCCTCGCCTCAGCACACACCGCCCCGCCCGGACATGAAGGTTGGTCCGCGATCCAGTCACAGCGCGCGGGCGCGCGCAGAACAGCCCTTTCGAGAAAGCCTCGCCTTGGGTCACGCGGAAAACATTTCCGCGACGCATGACGGCGGTCGAGGCGGAGGTTTGGATGACATCCGTTCAAAACACGGCACATCATTTAAACGCACGTCCACTCCACGAACGTCACGCAGAGTGGTTAAAAACATGCTCACCGGACAGATGGAGGGACAGAGTGTTATGCAAGGGTTACACGCTGCAGTTTGCAACCCGACCCCCTCCGTTCGGAGGAGTTATAGAGACGGTCCTGTCATCACCAGACCAAGTCTCAGCCTTAAATGCAGAAATCCAAGAGCTTCTGATAAAAGGTGTAATCTCAAGAGTTCCCAACGAGGAGGAAAACACAGGGTTTTACTCAAGCTACTTCCTGGTCCCCGAAAGGACCGGAGGGATGAGACCGATTCTGGATCTGTCAGCTTTCATCAAAGCGATCATGAACAGATTTTTTCACATGTTGATGAACAGACAGCTGTTGGACAACATCCAGGAAAACGACTGGTTTGTCTCCATCGTTTTAAAAGATGCCTATTTTCACACACCAATCATCCCAAAACACAGAAAATTTCTGCGTTTCGCCTTTCAAGGGATGAAGTACCAGTACAACAGGTTGCCTTTTTTGGGTACTCCCTCGCGCCTCGTACGTTCTCAAGTGTGTGGAGACAGCCCTGCATCCACTGCACAAGCAGGGATGAGGGTTTTGTTTTTACCTGGACGACCTGCTGCCCCTGTCTCACTCCAGACAGGAAGCATTGATACAGGCTCAGGTGTTAGCATCACACCTGCTAAATCTGGTTTTCGCCATAACTGGAAGAAGAGCTCGATTTTCCCGGCCCAGATAATTGTTATCTGGGAGTGGAATTAAACTCAATTACCATGACGGCTCGTTTATCACAAACAAGAATCGACACTCTAAAAACCAATTACGCCACGTAAGACCTGGCAAAGTGGTAACAGCTGTCTCCGTCATGAAGCTGTTGGGAATGACGTCATCAGCTCACACAGTGGTCCCGCTGGGTTTGTTACACATGAGGCGCCTCCAGAGGTGGTTTACGCGTCTGCGTGTGGATCCAGTAAAACAAAAGAGACGGATGATCACTGTCCCTCCCTCCATGGGAGCAGACCTCCGACACTGGGGAAACACCCTGGCTCTGTCAGAGGGAGTCCCCGTCAGCAGATCCACGTCACGTGTCAGTCTTCACGGACGCGTCTCTGTCAGGTTGGGGTGGGGAACATGCCTATCTCAAGCAGTAGGGGCGCTGTGGCCCCACCGCACATCAGCCCACATCAATGTTTTGGAGTGTCGCACAGTGCTGAATGTGATTCAACTTTTTGCTCCCGTGCTACAGAATCAACACGTGTTGATTCACACAGACAACATGGTGACTGCTGCGTACATAAACCGCCAGGGGGGTGTGCGTTCAGCCCAGATGTTACACATTGCGCGGAAGCTACTGAGTTGGGTTCATCAAACCTGCTTTTATTAGAGCAGTTTACATATCCGATGTTCTGAACAGAGGGGCTGATGTGACGTCCAAGGGCGGCCCACGTTATGTGGACCGGATCCTCCATCCGGATCTGATGTTTTTCAGACGCAGCAGAAGTTGGCAAAGCAGCTGTGGACCTGTTTGCGATGCGAGAAGAACGCTCAATGTCAACTACGGTTTTCCCTGAGCCCGCGAGACGATCCATCGCTGGGGGGGGACGCATTTGCTCACAGTCGGTGGCCCAAAACGCTTTTTACGCGTTTCTTTCCCCCCCACCTCCTCTGTTTTTTACGGTCCATGAACCGAGTTCAAGAGGAGGGATTGACAGCCCTCCTTGGTGGCTCCCGGCGTGTGAACGCACTATGGTTCCCAGGCCTGCAACGTCTGTTGTTGGGTCGCCGTGGAACTGTCATGGAGGAAGGATGCTCTCCTTCAGGCAGGAGGAGCGACCAAGAGTTACCCAGAAATAGGTCAACACCGGTGGGTCTGACCGCTGAGCGGTTCCACTTAGAGGATGGGTCTCCCTCAGGAGATAGTGTGCTCAATTCAAGATTCACGTGCTGCATCTACCACAGTTCTGTACACATCAAGGGGACGGCTTTTCAGCGCTGGTGCACAGAGAAGGTTTAGAGACCACCTCATGCCTTTTAAGCGGCGTGTTGTTTTTCTACAACAGCTGATGGATAGGGAGTTGGCTTTCAGTACGCTTTAACGTACGATTGCAGCCATCTCTTCCTGCCACAAAGGGTTTGGAGTCAGAACAGCTTTTATCACCCGCTGATGAAGCGGTTTCTAAAAGGTGTACAGAGATGTAGGCCTGTTTTCACGCCCACTTGTTTTCCACAGTGGGTTTAACGCTGGTCCTGCGAGCCCTGATCAAAGCTTCAATTGAGCCTCTGGATCAGGTTTCATTTAAATTCTTGTCTCTTTTAACAGCCCTGTTGCTGGTTTTAACACCCGCTAAGAGGGTAAGTATTTATCTGCCCTCTCTGTTGCTTCGTCATGCCTTAGAATTAGGCTGACGGGCAGCTCAGCTGATTTAAGACCAACCCAGCTTTTATGCCTAAAACATCACGAGCTCTTTTAAATCAAGAGTGATATCGTTGGAGGGGTTTTTTCCCCCCCACAGATCAGAAGAGGAAGCATCTTTTCATCTTCTCTGCCCGGTGCGGGCGTTTGACGTGTTACATAACGCACACAGCTGCAATGCGTTTCAAACTCAACAATGGTTTGTGCATTATAGAGATGTTTCTACAGGTCGCCGTTATCCATCCAGCGCTTATCACACTGGCTGTGTGAGGCCTTTTCTGAAGCCTACAGAGCATCAGATTTAGAGCCTCCTGTCAACCTCTAAGCACACTCGACCAGGGGTATCGCATCTTCGACTGCTCTGCATAATGGTTTGTCAATGCAGGACATTTGCACTGCGGCTGCATGGTCAACACCCTGCTCATTTATTCGCTTTTACCTACGTGATGTAACGGCTCGTTCCATGACACATTCTGTCCTTAGTGCTCTAACAGAATGAATATTGTTGTTCTCATGGAACTCTGTTTAAGCTCACTTCTGTCTGCATGCATTACAGTGTGAGATGTTGTTATCAGTCACAAGTCGTGTCTGTGATTTTGGTTATATTGTCACTAATCAGTTCATGATTATTGTTACCAATCAGTTCAATTGATTTATAATCAATTTATGGACATTAATCTGTTTATACTGTTCAGCCATGAACCAGTTGGTTCATGCCCCCCCCCCCCCCCCTCTTTTCAACTTCTTCTTCCCGTTGAAAGTTTTCCGGGGTATTCATGCTTTGTCAGAACGCATAGCTACACAACATGCGTCTGTGCATGGCACATAATTACGCGATGCGTAGTTATGCACATGGGGAGCTGAGTGACAAGACGTTTTTTGGGCAAGCTTCCGCTTCTTACTGTGTTCGAATGGACCCAGTGAGGCGAGGACCACATCGGCTTCGCCCTTTACCCACTAAAGCGAAGGCCTTAAAGGGCGAAGCTTATATGACATAGAACGTTGGTTACGTACTGTAACCCCAGATTCTATGAATATAAGCGTAGCCCTTTAAGCGTCGGGCCTCACTGGCTCCTAAATGGCTGAAGAAAAAAGCTATTTTGGGAGCCGATTTCCCGCTCTTAACGTAATTTATACGGACCGGGTAGGGCCCACACAGCAGGTGGGCGTGGACTAATTTTTTTCAGTGCTTATGCTCTGCATAACGGGATAAACCCACTAAAGCGAAGGCCTTAAAGGGCTACGCTTATATTCATAGAATCTGGGGTTACAGTACGTAACCAACGTTATCTCTAATGACAGCAATACTTTTCATGAAACGCTTGTTGCTGTTGGCAAAGTGAACCAAAAATATGTTTCAGTCCATTTGCTCCAAAACTGTCAATATCTAAAACTTTTTATTTATTTATTTTGGCTTTAAGAGACATTTTGACACTTGTAGCATGCTTAGCTAATGCCACTGTAACTGTTGTCTTCTGTCTGTTCTGCACCCTTACTGCCTTTTGCACGGGTCAGATGGATTGGTCAAGACACCTGCTTACAGGTGTGCATGTTTACCCACCCCCTCCTCTTCATTGTCATGTTTAACAGAGGAGGACTCAAGGTGTGGAAGTATCTCTGAGATGCTTTGCATATTTTAGTTTTATATTCAGACAAATCAGTTTGGGGAACTAGCAGCTTTGTGGGGCCCAAAAACTTCTCCAAAGGGCCATATCTGGCCCACGAGCCATCAGTTCCTATGAGCCCTTGAATATTTAAGTGTTAATTCGACAACAAAACTGTAGCTGTTTGCAAATAGATGTTATACTACTCATATTGGATGTAACATCACATTACATTGTTTATGTTGTTTATATTTATTGCCCGCTGTCATTAAAGGCAGGATCCCGTGTCTGTGTGCGTCATGTTGGATGTTTGTTAAAAAAATTCTAATTCATGTTTTTTATATAATTTCCCTCTGGGATTAATAAAGTATTTTTGAATTGAATTGAATTGAATTGAATTATACAGCTTTACTGTGCAGGAGAGGAAAACATACAAATCAGAGCAGATGTAAAATGATTTAATTCAACTTTCAGTGCAATGAGATTTAATCTGCTGTAATCTGGTTAGAAAACAAATCTAAACTAATCTCTAAAAGTTATTCATTAAATGGTTTTGGCTTCTAGCGTTTGTCGTCCAAATAAGTGGTTCCAACTCTGGTCCTGGAGGAACACCATCCTGCATATTTTAGTTGTTTCTCTGCTTAAACACACCTGATTCAGTGATTTAATCACTTCCTCAAGCTCTGCAGAAACCTGTTAATTACCTGTTCATTCAAATCAGGTGTGTTGGAGCAGTGAAACAACCAAACCATGCAGGGTGGTGTTCCTCAAGGACCAGTGTTGGGAACCACTGGTCCAAATGACAGGCGTATCGATGTCTAAACACAAATATTGCTGGATTTTTTATGTCCTAAGTGAAGAATCCATAATATGTTGATAATTTTAAAGGTGAAGTTTTATGTTTGGAAACCACTAAACTGGACAGGAAGTGTAAATAAACAGTGTAATCTCCTTCTTATGACAGGTAACAGCTGATATATGAGCACACTACAGCTTCTTTTTCCCTCATATGTGATGAAATCTATTCTGAGGCGGAACGAGAGGCTAGAAGGAATACCACACATGAATATTTTAAACCGCAGACTCGGCATTCAAACCAAAAAGAGTTGGAGCTGCGTGTGTGTGTGAGCCTGTGGTATTTAGTAGGTGGGACAGGTGAGTGGAGGGAAGTCTGCATGGACACATGAATAAATAAAGCACAAACTGTAAGGAGATGGAGGTTTGTATAGCTGCGTGAAAAATATGGACTTATGCTGAGATAAATAAGTAAACAGTGTGGCTGCACTTAAGACAAACAGCGGTGCAGAGAAAAAAGCCGAAAGCTGCTTAATTTTTAACGTATCATGGAGTTCATCGATTTTTACTGTACTGTTTATTTTTCTTGCATCATTTCATTTCTGAGCGATAATATGTTTCTTTAATCAGCTTTCACACAGTTTTCCTGTTTTGTTTGTTTGTTTTTACAATCTATTTACTTCTGGATACTTTGTGCCATTTTATACATTTATATATCATAAAGGTAGTAACGCTTTTGGTCATGTAACTTTTAAAAATATTTTACTTGTTTAAATAGATCTCTTCAGTTCAATGCATGATTCTGCTTCAGCATACCTGCTCCATGTTTGTCTTCTTATGCTAATTTTAGCTTTTAGCTAGCCTTTTGTTACTTTTAGCTTCTGGACAACCTTTTGCTGCTTTTTGCTATTTTTGCTATTTTTATCTTTTTGTTGAGCTTTTGCTACTTTTCACTTTTAGCTGCCTTTTGCTACTTTGAGCTTCTAGCTACAGTTGAACTATTTTTAGCTATCATTCTACTTTAGCTAGCCGTTTGATTCTTTTCACTTTTAGCTAGCCTTTAGATTGTCTTTTGTACTGTTTGCTTTTAGTTCACATTTTGCTGTTTTTAGCTAGAGTTTTGCTGTTATTGGCTTTTCGTTAGCCTTTTGCTTCTTTTAGTATATGGCTAAAATGTTGTTGCTTTTAGCAAGCATTTTGCTAAGTTTAGCCTTTAGCTTGCCTGTTCCTGCAGTTAGCTTTTATATAGGCTTTTGTTCCTTTTACCTTTTAGCTAGGTTTTCTACTTTTAATTAGCATTTTACTACTTTTGGTTTTTAGCTAGTAATTTGCTTTGACATCGTTTAGCAGGTGTTTTGCTCATCTTACCTTTTAGCTAGTCTTCTGCTTCTTTTAGCTTAATCAACTGAGGAGTTTCAGCTTCTTCTGCAATTTCAGCAGTCGTGCAGTGGTTCCCAACCCTGGTCTTCAAGGAACCTAATCCTGCATGTTTTAGTTGCTTCCCTGCTTTGACACACCTGATTTGAATGGATGGGTGCTTAACAGGCTCGGGCAGAACTTCAGGAAATAATAAAATCACTGAATCAGGTGAGTTGGAGCAGGGAAACAACTAAAACATGCAGGGTGGCGTTCCTCAAGGACCATGGTTGGGAACCACTGCAGAGTATCCACTCCAGTATGTTTTTAAAATTTAAAAAAGGTGTTAATTGTCTTTTGTCAGTCAAAACTTTGAAGGTGGAACCTGTTCTCCCCTTGTTGAAACATTTTTTATTTTTTTTGCCTTTCAGATAAAATCAAATGTTACTTATCTTTCATCTCTTTCCAAAATAAAACAAAAAAAAAAATTGTGATAAATCCAAAAGAGAAAAGATTAAAGTGAATCACTTGTTCCATACAAAAACAAATGACTTTAAAGCTAAAACATCTGCCAAGATCCAAAAACTAATAAACATTTCTTGTCTTTTTCTCTCCCTGGTGCATCATGGGACATATTCATCCAACTCAGCTCTCGCAGGTACGTGAACACAGAAACTCCACGCAGCATTCAAGCAGCAGAGACAAAGGTTTACTTTGTTTTAGAGCGTTAACGTGCAGCGTATCGAGCTCAGTGTTTGGTCTTTCTTCTGATTAAAGCCGACTCGGAGCTTCACCGTGCTGCTGCAACACAAGGAGACAGCAGTGTACTCGTTTAAATTATTTAAGAGGCACAAAATGAGGCAACTTCCTGCTTATTTTATCTAGATTTTCTTAAAATGTTATCTTGAGTATACAGTTTATTCACATTAAGGCAGAAATCAGCCACGGAGGATTTTTTTTTTTGAGTTATTTTCTAACTTACGAGTTATTATCAGTCTTTTGCATGTTTGATCTCCAGTGTTTCCGCTCAGCCTGTCAAGGAGCAACATGTATAAAAATAAAATCAGCTGTTGTAAATTTATAATCTTATGTATGACTTAAACGTCAACTGCTTTATGAATTATTCATAAATACAACACAGCGGACCCATTGGTTTTAAGGCCGAGCTGGAATCCTCTCAGTTTAGATTTAGCTTCTTTTTCCTCCTCAGAGACCATCCATACGACTCGGCTGTGTGTTTTTAATTCTACTCGTATCCAAAAGAAAATAAAGATTTGCTGAGCTAAAGATAATAAAGCCGTGCCCTCAGGGGAGTGGCGGTCGGGCTCACTCAAATTAATAATAGAAGCTCTTCGTACAGTGCAGGGTGTGATGGTAAGAAAGTGAGGTGATGGTTGAAGAGAGGAAAATGAAACGGGACGACGGGTTGTTCAGAAAATGTGCCTCTGCGAATTTATCAGCAAATATTCAAAAAGTGAGCTGGAGCAAACTTTTAGCTTCTAATTCAGGCGAAAGATTCACAAAAACCTTTTACAGGAAGAATTTTCTGGTCTGCGGGGACGAAAACTATGAAAGCAGATTAGACTGGAGCTTTCTGCGTGTTGTAATATAATGTTACGGTTTTCTTTTTATTACTTTGCATTGCTGTGCATTCATTCATTAACGTTTCTAAAACAGCCAAGAAAGATAAATAGCTGGCATCAGTCAGTTGATTAGTCACCACCATTTGTCCGTTCTCAGAAAAAGAGAACAAAGTAAAGTTTCTTTCGCTAATGATCCATCGTTAGGCTGATGGTCCTTCTTGAGCATGTGAGCAGCTGGTTTTGGTTGTCAGCAGCAAACTGGTTGATCCACTCTGAGAAGGTGCTATTTATAAGACTGAGCTGAATACAGCACCTCAGACTGAGGAAGTCTTTCGGATGAAAGCCAAAACGTTTCTACATTTTTTTGTTGTTTTGCTTTGTTTTGTTTTTTGAATGTCCAGAGGACCAGATTTATCTTTTTTTAGATTTTTCTACCTGGATTATTGAGCATGCATCAGGTTACTTTCATATCTCTGGATGTTTTTACATTATTAAATACATCGTCATGGTTATTTTCTAAGTGTTTCTGTCCTGATTGACTATTTTTTTCATACAGCAAATAAGACTGGAGGTAATTTATTTAACTTTCAAAATATAAACAAAAAGAATTGCTTACCGTATTTTTTGGACTATAAGGTGCACTTAAAAAAAGAGAGTTGGGGGTTCGAATCCACCAGCAGTCACATGCCGAAGTGTCCATGAGCAAGACACTGAACCCCTCATTGCCTCCAATGTGTGTCGGTGTTTGAATGTGATAAAGCTCTGATTAGTCTCTTTAGAATGATTTGTTCAATTAGCTTTGTAGAGATCTAGTAGAGCTGTGTGAATGGGTAAATGAGGACACAGATTGTTGTGTAAAGTGCTTTGAGTATCTTGAAATAAGATAGAAAAGTGCTATATAAATGCAGTCCATTTACCATTTAAAATCCTTTAATTTTCTCTAAAATCGACAGTGAGCCTTATAATCCGGTGCGACTTGTGTATTAATTCTGGTTGTGCTCTCAAACCGATTTTGTGTGGTGCATGACGCTCAAAAAAAAAAAAGGCAGGAAATGTTCCTGTGGTGGTTTTGTTTTGCTTAATGTGCCTTATAATCTGGTGCGCCTTATAGTCTGAAAAATACGATACTTTAATTGCTTAATTGCTTGATTTTCTTTAAATATATATATATATATATATATATATATATATATATATACAATGCACAGTACCCCTTACTTAATTGTCCTATGCACAGTCAAGCAGTTTTAGGCTTTAATATTTCAATTAGTTTTACAGATATTGAGCTAACAACAATAAAAACTGATCAACGTTGGAAGCCAAACCAATCCAAGATGGCTACCGCAGCTAACTGACCATAACCACAAGAATGGCTCTAACTCAATCACTTCTTGGGCTATAATTTAACGTGGTAGTAGCTAAGAGTCATCCCCAACACATAAGTGTGAGACTGTTTGTCAAGTTTAATGTGAAACAAATAAAGTGTCAGACTTCTACAACTCCATGGAATGAAACAGTTTTAAGCACTCTGCATTTTTTGCCTCCATTATTTTAAAATTAAAACGAAATTTTTCAGGCAGTTTTCTTTGTCGCAAAGCAAATGATTAGACTTCAATAAAACTTTATCACAAACTCTAGTTCAAGATTAAGAAAAAACTTTGTACATTATAGTGGAAAATTATATACTTAATAAAAACTAATAAACAGTTTTATACCAAATTTCTAAAAGTGTATTTATTTATTTATTATTTTATTTACTATTTATTTTTCTACCTGACTGTCAAGTTAAAGATTTCACCCAAGAAATAAGTATTTGTTTTTACTTAGACTAGACTGACATTTGTATAATTATTTATGGAAACTAGAATTATGTGTAATGTCTTACCTTCTTGCTGCAGAACGACAGCCACGTGCATTAATTGTAACTTGCAGACAGCTGAGTCCACAGACCCACAATCTGCACATCAGTAATTTCCTGTTGAGTCCAATCAGGTCTGTGAGGCTGGATGAAGACAGAAACAGCTGGCCTGCACACATGGTAGCTTGTTCTGCTCTGAGCCTGTTTACAGGAGCCCAGATGGGACATTTGGAGCACCCCGCACACTGAGCCCAGCCCTGCTCTCCTCCTGCATGTACGACTACAGGCCTGAGGAGCACTATGGGCCAAAACAACAAAAGTGAAACTATTTTAATAATTCACAATATTCAGATTCGGTGCTTTTTCTGTACTTAAATATTACAGCCTTTAATTTCACAAAGACCGTGCACTCAGCATAAAACTAGAGAAATTGTATTTCCTGCGAAAATGCAGCGTGAATGCTTAATGCTGAAGAACATGCTGAAAAACAGCTGAAATTAGCTAAAACAAACGCTGAATTTTAGCTGAAAAGGAAGAACAAGCCTAAATTAGTAGTAGAAAGCAGAAATAATACATTTTAGCTGAATTAGGTTTAAATAATCAGAAATGAGCACAGAAATTATGAAATTAGTTTTAAAAAGCTGAAATTAGCAACAAGGAAAAAAAATAGCTGAAAAGTAGCTGAAAAGGCAGAATAAAGCTTAAACTACCAAAATCAAGTGGAAAGAGCTGAAATGAGTAAAAAAAAATGTGGAATTAGCTGAAAAAACTAAAAAATAGCATAAAACAGCTAAATAGTATCTGAAATAACTGAAACTAGCAGAAATGAGCTGAAAGGAGAAAAACACTGAAATTAGCAGAAATAAGTTAATTAGGCTGAACGTAGCAGAAGTGAGTGCAAAAAAATGTGGAATTAGCTGAAAAGGCCAAAATGAGCATAAAAACAGCTGAAAAGTAGCTAAAAAAGCAGAAAGAAGTTTAAAATACCAGAAGGAAGTGGAGAGAGCACATTTTTGGTGAATTAGGATGAAAAAAGTTGAAATGAGTGCCAAAAAATAGGAAATAACTGAAAAACTAAAATTGGTATAAAACAGCTAAATTGTAGTTGAAATAGCAGAAAACGCTGAAACTTGTATAAATAAGCTGAAAGGAGCATAACAGGCTGAAATTAACAGAAAGAAGTTGGAAAAAGCACGAAAATGTTGTAGTTAGCAGAAAAAATATAAAAGGATCACAAAACAGCTGAAAAACAGCTGAAAGTAGCTGAATTTTTTTTTATTTGATCAAGGAAGCTGAAAGAAGCTGAACCGAACAAAATGTGAAAGGAGCAGTAAAAGGTTGTAAACAGATCTAAAGATTTGAAGGATGTAAAATGAGCTGAATTCATTTTCTATGAGGAAAAAAAATGGCAGAAAAGGCTAAATATTTCAAAAAGCTAAAGGTGCACCAATACCAAAAGTCATAGCACCCTTCTCCTGAACGAGCTGAATGTCATGATTTGTTGAAATAGCACAAAAATTGCAATGAGAAAGACGTAAAAACGTGCAGAAGAAAAATGGATCACAATAGTGTGAATGCTTCATAAACGATAAATTGCCCCCAAAAATGTTGAGCTTTAACCTGAATATTGGGCAGTTTATGTTAAAGGAGACATTTGACGTTAAATAAAACTTGCAGTGCAGGACAGAATAATCCAAAGATCTCTTTTTAAATATTATATGCAAAATGGGGTGTCATCATCATCATTTACTTTATTTCAGACACAATATAAGATCCATATAGAAAACGTAAAAAACAACAAAAACAGAATTAAAAAGTTTTCTATAGAGTCTCAAAAGCCAATAAGTCCATAAAGTAGAAAAGTATGTCTTGTCTTTTCTCTTTTCAGAGTTTTCCAAAATGTTCTCAATAAAACTCGAGGTCCGACTGATCTCTGCCGTTGATTTCATCTCTACAGTGGAGCTCATGTCATCAGGAAGTCTTTGTGGCTTCTTCTTTCTGGTTGTTGTTCTGTAGGAGCTGTCGGAGGAGCGCCACTCTCCACCGCTGCTGTCGGTTAACGGGCCCGGCGAGGAAAAGCTGTTCCGCAGTCGGAGTGCTGAAGTGGAGCTGACGATCGAGAAGGAGAGGGTCAAGAAGATGCTCTCCGAAGGGTAATGACGAGTTTTTACTTTCAGGGGAGGCACGGTTCAGCCAGAGCGGAAAATGTTTATGTGTAAATTATTAAAATGCAAAAAGTTCATTTGTTACCGCGTTTAAAATATTAATATCTGCATGTTTTCTTGTTGTTCTTTTAAAAAGAACAAAAAAGGTTAGTGTTGCAGTTTGTTTGTCAGGCACACAAGTTATTCCAGAGGAAAACTAATGGTTTTCTTTGATACAAAAAGTTTTTCTGATTAACTTCATTCTCATTACAGGAGCCAACATAAAGGCAACATTCGTTCTTGCGTAATTTGACTTGTAGAAAATGCAAACTGAACAAAAATAACAACTAGAAACCATCATATTTGTACACAGACACATAAAGCTGATGCGTATGGGAGAGAAAATGCTGGCGTTTTTGTCCAACCTTGAAAATAAAGTAATGTTTTATCTCGTGTACATAATGAATACCACATAACTCGATGTCTGTCAAATCGACTGAGCTGCCGCCTTTTTCATGTTGGCTAACGTTGATTAGCTCTGGAGGACATCTTGAAGTGGATTCTAGATGCACCTCCACTGCTAAAGTTCAAAATGTTTCATCAGAATCCAGTTAGTGGTTCATTCAAAGCAGACAAACAGGATTACGTCTGAAGGTTTTTGCCAAAATAACTCGCACAACAAGCAACATTTGGAGTTTCTTTCATGTTTGATTCTCAGCTACAACCACACCAGTTTGTTGCTGCACATCCTTTAAATTCACTCAGGTTTAGCTCATTTTGTTGGGGGTTGTTCAGGCAGTTGTGGCTTAAAACAATAAAAGTAAAATCGTGTACCGGTATATTTATATTGCTTCGCATGCAAGTGACTGTTTTAGCATTTACTCATAACCACACTTTAATCCTCAAAGCATAACATTAGATGCATTTATTTTATTCAGAACACTTTGACTTCCACTTTATGTTGCGACCCAGGATTTGAGCAGTCCAGGATAAGCCACTGATTTGGGCCCATAAATGTGTAAAATGCATAAAATTGAACAAATATCCTTTCATGTTTCACACTTTTTTCTGTTCACGCTGACTTTAAAGCTGCTGCTGCCAATTAAAACTGCAAATGAGCTCCACTCAACCCTTACTGTGGACATCTAGGGCAATATATGTAGCACCAACCCCTTGACCAAGATTTGCTCCAGCACATTTAAAAAAAAATCTCCTCTTACGTTAAATTATCTGACCACTTAGATTTGGTGTTTTTAGTCAAAAGTCAAAACATAAATTGGGTCGAGTCAAATCACTTCATGTGACCTAAAAGCCCTTAAGGAAATAAGATCTGTGCTGCATACAGATCCCCGTGAGACTTGTGAATGAAAAAACTTGTGACACAGGGACAGAAGTGCATGAGCAGAACTATTTCAGATAAAATGAGAGTACAGTGGCAGAACGTTGGATTAAAGCATCAGATTGAATACAAGTACAAAATGGACAGATGATATATGCACTGCAGCAGCAAGACCGGACAGATCTGAAATAATGGGAGTTTGACTGAAACCACTGAAAATCAAGACAAATGATCTCACCCATAGAAGCGTTGGCTCTGGTTTTTGACTCTGAACTGGTCTTAAGAACAATTTACTTTCATTTCTAGAAATGCGCCACTCGAGGTGGTTGCATGTTGGAGTGTTATATTCAATCTGAGATTTTGCTTTTGGAAACTTTAATTCCTGTTTTTCTGGATGTAAATCACTTTTTTCGGATGATTCCCCCCCAGTATCAGATGCTATGCAGCTGGAAGGACTTTCACTGAAACTTTTTTTACATTTGGACATTTGTTATGATGTGTAACCATAACAACAATATGTTTTTTTACAACTGGGAGCAGCTGATTAACATCTCAAAAGCTCAAATAATACCTCAACTACAGCCCCAAATCTGAAATGAGTTGGAAAAGGAGGCTCAGTGGATGCATTCCCGTCTACGTGATGGCTGTGCTCGAGTGCCTGACCACTGAGATCCTAAGATCACCTAAGGAGATCCTGGAACTGGCAAGAAAAGTGTTTCGTGACAGCAGAAGGACTGGGATCGTCCTCCGGCACCTGCAGCCGACTGTACACAGTGACGAGGAGCTTGGCAGGCTGCTGGGAGGAGTGGCCATCGCTCTGGGAGTTCTGCCCAGCATTTGGGCGGTCCTGCAGCCCGAGTGAACCGAGAGGCCAGCAAAGTCTGGGTGGACGGATCGGACAGCATCTGCAGCTAGTTTCTTCGGATCCACTGTGGGACGGACCTTTACAAGAGATCCTTCCTGCCGACAGCCATCAGTATCTATAACAACTCTTAATGAAACTAGGATAACGAGTTACAACATTTAATTTACCTTTGGGGTTAATAAAGTATTAAATTGAATTTCATAATGCATAAAAAGCTGATTCCCTACAATTGAAAGCATCCAAACAAAATAAAAACAGCTGTTTGCCTTGAAACCACGCTACAGACGGACTCGTGCTTTGCAGCTTTTGCACAACTGATTGTGACAGTTGTGTAGCCTTGCAGCAAGAGCTTTCTCACTACGTATAGATTTTACATTTATGTGTCTCTGACCGAGACCACCCAGGGGCTTAACTGCTGCAAAGCACTTAATTTGAATCATGATGGACGTTATTGATCACTTATTGTGAAAACAGGAAGCAGAAAATCCCCCAATTGTTCTTTACAGCCGATTATCCCAACACGTGTGCTTTATGATTTTTATAAGCCTATGCAGACTCTTCTCCTCTGTTGCTATGGTGAATGGTTTTATGATCGCTAAGCTGTTAGTATAGTCGTCATGGCAAAGATTGCTTTCTCAACTCCATCCCCTCAGCCGAAGGCTCTCTGGTTTATTACATATTCCCACTGAATCCTGACCTTTATCGGCTCATGGGATCTTTTGCGCAGGAATAAAAAACATTACCCATCTTTTGTAGTTTTTTAATATGTGGCCTGGCGGTGTCGTTTTCAGCCGTTCAAGGTGTTTTTCGCTTATTGTTGCTCAGCATTATAAATTAAATAACTTCAAAACTAAACACAAACCTGTATTATAAAATAATTGCTCTAAAAACAATATTTTCAGTTACTGTTTCATGTTTTGTTGAACGCACAACAGCCCTACACAAAAACAGAAGCAAAATAAAGTTTGTTGTTATTTCTCCAGCACAGACTAATCAAAATCTACTGAAATAAGCTGACTTTTAATTTCTTAATCCCATTACATGCCCATAAACTTTAATAAGGCAGATGGTGGATAATAATAGAAATGTTTCACTCCATTACCTCATAATTCTGGGTTTTTTTTTCACCTACCAGGTGTCTTAAGTGACATGAACAGATAATTGTAATGACATGTTTGTGTTTTGCTGCGCTCCTGCTCAGGTCCATGTGTGAGATCAATCTGGAGGCTGAACTCTTCACGCTGCAGGACAGTAACGCCAAGCTGGTGGCGGCGCTGCAGGAGGCCAACAGCAGCGTGGAGCAGTGGCAGAAACAGCTGGCTGAGTACCAGGAGGAGACCGATCGCCTCAGAGATCAGGTGCCCGCATGTGAAAAACACAAACACACCCTCGCTGTTTCAAAGCAAACACTGACTGATGCTTAACCTGGCCACAGCTCACATTAAGGACCTGTACGCTTTAATGGAAATGTTGCATGAAAAGCTTTCTGAGCATCAGGAAATTAAAGATGAGCTCTATTAATCTTTTAATTGGACAAAAAAATACATTACTGGCTTGTAAAACAATAAAAAAAAAAGATTGTTTACAACAAATTTTGCCTGTAATCAAGTTCTCCGGTCGTCTCTTTAATGAGAAGCACCAAGCATCTGGGTTGTTTCCATGGTTACCTGTTTCTTAACATGATTTTAAATTAAATTCAAAGGTTTGATTCAAGATGTTGTTGTGTTGCATGGACAAAAGTCTTTTGTCCACATGAAGAAGTCAAGATTTGACTATGATTTAGAACAAAACCAGTGAACAAAATTAATTTTTTACTTTGACTTTCTACTTCAAATCAACATTTGCTGTAACCACATTTAACCCTTTAACACCTCCTGTTTTACGACAAAGGTTTGCTCGGATGTTGGCAGCCAGTGCGTTGTATTATTTTTTTTTTTCTTCATTCAACCTTTATTTATACAGGTTAGTTTCATTGAGTCACAAGGACCTGATTTAGACAAAACCACAGATAAGGTACACACAACAATAAACAGCCACAAAACAAAATAAAATCAAGCTACATTATGAAACAAGGTAAAATACTAGAAACAGGAACATGTCTGCATTTTACATTTATTCATTCAACCTTTATTTAGACAGATAAATCACATTGAGCCTCAAAGACTCATTTACAAGTGAGACCTGTTTAGACGGACAAAAAAGTAATGAAAGTGACACATGTATAGGATTTAGAGGCAAAGAAAATTCCTATCAAACTCTTTCTCCTTGACCGAGGAGAAAGAGCCTGATATTGAAAAAAACACTGCGCACATTTGCACATAGTGACGCAGACATTTTGCAGGGGAGGGGCAACAACAAGAATGGTGATCGTGTCAAGGACACTCCAAAGAGGCACTGTAGGAGTTCTGATAAGAATGGAACAAGCAGTCAGTTCCCTCCGGTGAGATCCGTAAACTCTCTCGTGCCGAGGTCGACCTGGAACAGCGCCAGAGAAAATCCGAGAGTCCTGAAATGATGACAGTTTTTATTCAGCCGAGTCCCTCTGATAGGTCTGCAGACTTCCTCGGTGGAAGGTGAAGGGAGGGGGCAGAGCATCTGATTTACACGGCCTCCAGACAAATTGAGATAAAGTGGCCAGTCAAGGCCAGCCAGGGAGCCAAATTCAGAAGTCGGCTGCCTGAAGCTTGTCTTCTCGTCGAGAAAATTTTATCAATTGCGTTGAGAGACCAACTGACCAGATCCATAGCAAAAATTTACGGTTCGGAAGATATGTAGAGAGAGGCTCTGAAGCAGTTTCACAGACAGGACAGAGCAGAGCAAAGCAAATCGGAGGAGGGAGAGGAGAAGGAAAGCGTCCGCCCTTGACAGGAGCAAGTGGTGAAGTCTGCATTGAATTTAACAATTGTTTAGAATCCCTTAGAGAGGTCAAAGTCGACAGTTTCAGATCTTTTTGCAAGGTGTTCCAGGTTACAGGAGCGGAGTAGGAGAAGGCCCTTTTACTGAGTTCAGTCCGCACTGAGGGGACACTGCAGGTAATAATGTCCTGAGAGCGCATCAGGAATGTTCTGACCTACATTACTTATGTAGATTGAAAAGAGAGTGAGTCCTAACATTGAGCCTTGTGGTACACCATTATTGACAGTTAAATAACTGGAAAAAGTACCATTGTGTTGAACACATTGCTTTCGGCCTGAGAGATAATTAGAAAACCAACCGTGAATGTGATCTGAGAAACCAATATTTATGGCATGAGATGTCATGGTCCACAGTATCAAAAGCTTATGCTTCAGCATCATTAAAAACCTTCAACGAAGCGGTCATTGTGCTGTATTGTTTCCTGAAGCCAGATTGATGGGAAGATAAGATATTAATAGAATCCAAATTCCCTTCCAAGCATCCTTTAGAACTTCTGGACTAAGGTTCCTTCACGTAATCCCAGATTGTCGCTTCAGGGTCGAGGCTTCCTCTTGTCACACGATAATCCACCGTCACCGTGACTCTGACTGTATGTTTGAAACATGCAGGCAGTCTGATTTAAAGCCATGTAAAGTACATTCAGCTTCAGTCTGACTTGGTTTCCCTGTCCTATATGACCACTCAGACAGAAACTCGTGAAGCAGATGTTCCTGTTTTTTTTTTGTACAGCGTGCGAGTATCGCAGTAAAACCTCCCTGTAGACTGCTTCAAACTGCAGATTCATTTGTCATCCAGCTCCCCTCCGTGGCATATTTCTGTTGACAGGCTCCCGTGATAATCGCAGGGCCCGAACGCAGACATTTCATCTTTAATTTAGAGAGAGGAAATTCTGCCCCTGGTCAGGCTTAACAAAGCATCTTTGGTGGGACACTTCTGCTTGTCTGGAGCAAAACGTTATCACAACTGACAGAAACTCGCCCTTCGTCGTCAGCCCAGCTCGGGGTTTCATCTGTTATGTCTGCGCAAGTCCAGGCGAAGGTTACCTCCCAATGCACGAACACACACACACACCGAGCTGCAGCAAAGTCAACCAGGTGGCAGGAAGTAGAACAGGCCTCCAGGGTTTGGCAGTGGGGTATTGAGAGGGACAGGAGTGTGTTTATTTTATTTTCCAGGACAGGACACCCTATGCTGCCCATCTTAACCCCCCCACCCTGTCCCAGTTAGAAGAAGGAGATAAATCACCACATAAAAGCTGGCTGCCCGGCCTTTTCTCTCTCTTCATTTTCAGCTTCTCCCATGTGTTCATCCAGCGGAGAGGCAGAACCAGGCTTTATTTTCTGGGCTAACTCTGACCTCTGTTCAGATTTATTTAGTTAACAACATAAAAGTTGTACAGTAGTCCCTTGTTACTTCGTGGTTTGTTTTTCACGGACTTCCTTTATCACGGTTTTTCAAAATAAGATTGGACATGACACACAATTGGCTGATTGAGGGATGAGACACACGATGGGCATGGAATTTTTATTTAAAATTATTTAGTACCTGCTGCACCTGTGTGCAACCCACAGCTGCAGGAGAAGCTTCTTCCTGCAGCGTGTCATATCTGCTCTGCAGCGGAGAGGTGGGCGTGGCCGAAAGAGCAGCCGGAGGCAGAGAGCTGAGTTCATGACATGCTGTGATCTTTTAGAGCGTTCTGAGTTTAGAAACATTGTTATAGAATATTGCAAGAGTGTGGGAAGGAGTTAAAATGCCTTTATATATCTATCTATATGTATGTATATGTATATGTGTGTGTATATATATATATA
>NC_056500.1:9653028-9668485 GCF_014905685.2 Nematolebias whitei
ATATATATATATATATATATATATATATATATATGTACATACACTAAAAAAACTACAACTTACTACTTGTACTACTGTTCCTACTTTGCGGTTTTTATCGTGGGACTTTAGGGTACGGATCCCCCGCGATAAATGAGGGAGGGACTATTGTATATCCAGTTTAAAAGTAGAAAATATGTTATTTTATTCATCTGTATGTGTTTAGTGTTTTTTATTTATTTATTTTTACTCAAATTGTTTTAATATGTAGGAAAATCAACACTGACATTAGTTACAGTATATTTGCATGTTCTTGTGCACGTGCAGCTTTCCTCCAGGTACTCCAGTTTCCACCCACAGAACAAAAACATGCATGTTAGGTTTATCAGTAACTTTAAATTGTCCCTAGGTGTATGAGAGAGTGAATGGTTGTTACTATTCGTTCAGCCTTTATTTCTACAGGTTAGTCTCGTTGAGTCATGAGGACTCATTTACAAGACCTGTTTTAGACAGACAGCATTCAAAGTACAGACAACAATAATTCAAGAAAAAGCTATTAAAACCAAAAGAAGTAATAAACACAGCCAAATCAAGATGCCATATAAAATAACAACCAAACAGAAGAAGTCCAGTTGCGTCATCTTTGTTCTTGTAGTTTGCCATGTCCTGGGTTACTGAGAATCAACTGGCGTGACGGGGTTGATACTTGAGTTTCTCTTTCAGCACGTCGCTCCCATTCCAGAAGTGCAATTTGGTGTTGGAGTAGACGTAAAGCTTAAATGTAAACACTGGACAAACAACCATGTAGATAATTTACTGGATTCTGGTTGCAAAACAACTTCACCTGCTAACAAGTGTACATATATGTGCATCTAAGACTAAATGTTACTCTATACTATACCTTGGAGCATCTGGGTTTTTTCCCCCCAAAGGGCCAAATCAAGATATTTATTTTGTCATTGTATGGAAAAATAAAATGATGACAACGCATAGCACTTAATTTATTTATTTTGTTTAAAACTACCAAAGCTTTGCATAGAGAATTGGAAAATGAATGTTCTTTAAGACGGATAACCTGGAAGACGTCTTTTACTGTAGGTTTTTTCTTGTAGCATAGTTAACATGCTGGATAAAAATATGTCTTCCCAATACTCTTTAGCAATTTAAGACAAACTTTCAGTAACCTGGCTCTTGGGACAATATAATAATGTCAATGTCAATTTATTTATGTAGCACATAAAAACAACAAAAACTGTCCAAAGTGCTTTACAATTTTGTCATATTAAATGAACGCAATAAGAACAAACAAACAAACAAAAATACATATTGTACCATTCGGAAAGAACAAGAAGGTTAATAATGAAATACCATAATAAAAATCAGGTATAACACAAGTGTTCACAAGTCCAACCTTATATTATTAGATAGAAGTAAAAATTAGTTTTTAGTTGTTTTACAGCAGCAAAATAAATGTGTAATAATAATGAGTTGCAAAATGTGAACAGGTTTGGGGATCTTTGCTGCTTTATTGCACTGTGGGTGTCTAATAACAGTACTTGAGTTTCATTTTCCTGTTTGTTAATATTAAACAGTTTTTCTGGGTTTATTTTCTTCATGAATATTTGTATCGCGTTAAGAGACAGAACCGGTAACTGAGGACTCACACACACACAGAGGGCTGACAATAAAAGGGGCTGAGGCCTCTGGGACTGAGTGGACAGCCTCCTCTTTCGACCTGCCCCGGCTTTTTGAACCTCGGCATCGATGCTGTGAGTGGAATCTATCGCCTGCGCCCTCAAACGGCCTGTAAAAATGCAGATCGTGACTTTGAAGACAGACTAAACGAAATGCTGGCCACACGAGCAGGAAGTCCTCTCTATACAATTTAATTTTCTGACAGTAAAGGTGACCTGGAATGGGAGAATCTGGCAACAATTCAGGCTGTAATGAGTTCTGCTGCGTCCACATTGTGGTAAATCAAAAGTGAGAGGTGGGGGATTAAATTCCACTTCATTTTTTGGTGCTTTTTCTTATCTCACATGCTTTTAAAAGTCTATGCCTGGTCAAGGTCAGACATTTTTACTTAAAGAAATATTTGAAAATATTATTCTATATATAATTTTTTTATGTATTGATGTATTAATTATCATCCAAGATGAAAGGTGAACGTGATCATATATTTGCCCGTGTGTGTGTTTGTCTGTTTCTAGCATTAGCAACATATCTCCTAAACCAATGGATATTCATTCAACCTTTATTCATACATATTAATCACATTGAGCCTCGGAGACTCATTTACCAGTGAGACCTGTTTTAGACAGACAAAAGTATGGAAAAGAGAAAACACAAGGGGGAGTGGGGTTAAAAAAAAAAATCATATATCTCGCACTATGTCCTGGCCGGGGCACAATGTGAGAATTGAAAAAAAAAAGTCTTTGCACATAAACCGCACATAATGATGTCATGATACATTCATGAGAGGACGCAGACAAAGATGGTGAGTTGTCCGTAAACACTGTCAGAAAGTTCCATAGTCCTGATAAGAGATGGTACAGTGTCTATCAGCCGGCTCAGCTCTGATACAGGTCCACAGGTGTCCTCGGAAAGGGGGTGAGTTGTCTGTGAACACTGCCAGAAAGTTACAGTCCTGATAAGAGATGGTACAGTGTCTATCGTCCTGCTCTGATACATTTCCACAGAAGCCCTCGGGAAGGGTGCAGAAAGGTGGGGGGGGGGGGGGGGGGAGCAGAGCTTCTAGTTCTCCAGGAGAAATTTGAGAAAAGTTGGCCTATTCAAGGCCAAGTGGAGAAGCCATATTCAGATAACACTGGTTGTTTTGGGACAGACCGACTCTGATTTATTTACTCTGCTGGTACCTCTCAGTGGCGATCCAGAACAGCCAGATTTTGTGGTCACTCCTCTGTGCAGTGCTCATAGCCTTCTCCAAGGTCGATTCCTTCACGCCAGCGAGTTCCAGGAGCCGCAAGTGGCCTGCGATTCTCAGAAATCGCGTCCAGCTTACGGCTTAGCTCACAAAGCATCTGAGTGTGAGCGCAGGAAACACGGTACGTTCCTTCACACAAGACGAGCAGCCTCACAGTTGCCTGAACCGCTGCTAATGTCTTCCAAATTTGTCGATATGCCAGGTACCCGCCGAGTCCAAAAAGTAAAAATCCTGTTATCATAATTGTATTTATGTACGCATCTTCAACGTCTGGATAGATTTTAATAAAACTCTCAGAATGTAATTACTGGATGTGCATCTACGACTCGTTAACTTTTAGAATCAATCCCTTGTAAGATGGCCGCCGCAGCTAATCAACATCAGCAAATTGTGTCTTTTAAGAGGTTTGACCTAAACAACTTGAATTCTGCCTCTTCTCACCATAAGCTGATTTCAGTTTGAGACTTTGGCATGAAAGGCAGCGGGCGATGTGCATTCGGTTAGGTGTAGGTTTCATTTTGGGACAGTGTTTATAATCCTCTCCCAACTAGGAGTTTCTTTGTTCGGTCTGAGTGAACAGTCTGGCTCTTCACACTACTGTGAACACGTTTGACATCTTTTCATCCACTTACTGCATTGTTTGTCCGAGCAAATAAAAAAAAGAAACTTTGATGCATCTCAACAGCCTTCTGAGTCAGCGTCAGGTTCACTTAACAGAATGTGCTGCGTTGAGAAATGCTTGAATTTTAAAGTGGCTTCTTGTAAAAAGCTGCAGCTTCAAAACTTTCTAAACACTGGGGATCTCATTAATTAGACATCTTAAGCGGATTACCATCACCGGGTGCAAAACAAAATATAAAACCAACTCAGACTGGAGCTGACCAGAGCGCAGTGGGAGTTGAACCTTTAATGTCACGGTGGTGGTGCAGGGCTCTAAACGATGACGAGCTTCACATCGCATCGTGTTCAAACCTCAGCTGCTCGGCGTTCCGTCCTTGTTTTGTCAAACTGCCACTCACATCCTTCGGCTTTTCCTTTAGAGGCGTCGACTCTGAGCTCTCTCTGGCTGTAAGGCTGTTTTTCTGATGAGAGTCATTATCGTTGGTGTGTGTAGATGTGTGTGTGTGTGTGTGTGTGTGTGTGTGTGTGTGTGTGTGTGTGTGGTGGAGACCACAGTGAAGAGAGTCCAGCTGAGAGAACAAAAAAATAAAATAGTCATTGATTCATTAGTTGATTGCACAGTTGATGGATGCTGCTAAACAATACTCGGAGTCTGAACTAAAAGCAGTTTTATATTCTGTGGAATCCACATCAATAGGTCTCGTTCTGTGTAAACCAATGGTTAAATGTAGGTGGATTAACATATTTTCGTTTACTTTTATTTTCATGAATAGTGGTTTCAGCTCTTCTATGCATTTCTCCGCTCGCCTGAATGTAGAAAAATAAAACTTAATGCTACTTTTGCATTTGTACATTGAGGTAATTTATCACACAAAGTTTATAAAAGCCTTATAAGCCCCTATTTGTTGATTACATATAAGGGCTCAAACAGACACTCCTGCATGGTTTACTTCATTGAAAGTCATTAGTTTGCTCTTTACATGCCAGACAGATTTTAGTTTCTCATGTTTTTGAATTAGCAGGCTCTGTAAAAAGCCGTGCAGCATCTTCTGAATAAAAGTTCATGTGGTAGTAGTTGATAGTCACTACCTACTCTGAGCATGACATAGTCTAAAGCTCTGGCAAGACCTTCATTGTTAAGTCTGTATTTGTTGTGCGTTTGTGTTGCAGGTGGCAGAGCTGGAGACCCAGCTGGGACATCCTGCTGCTGGTCAGACTGGTACCGAGGAGCTGAGTGAGTCACTGGAGCAGCTGGAAGCCCTGCTGAGAGCCAAAGACCAGGCAAGACAATAAACCCTCCCTGCACAGAGTGCTGTCCAAATCAATTTACTTCTTATTCTTCTTATTAGAGGGAGTCTACGAGTAGAAAGCCAGCCCGACAGCATGCACATGACATGCACAGCAGTCAGATGAATATACAGTGAAATCCCTAATCGCTCTTTGATATTCAGCTGCAGTAAAGCAACAACGTATGAATTAAAAAAAACTTCCCGTAAACCTGTGATTTGTTACTGTTCAGGCGCAAAGTGTCCGTTTGAATTACATCTTTCTGAACCACCTTGATGTTTTAGATGAAATCGTTTTGGTTCAGTAATCTTGTTTTTGTCTCCTCCAAGAAGTAATCGCTGTGCAGAATTAAAGCGGACACAACAACCGAAAGGAACAAATTAATTTTCTTGCCTTTTTTTTTTTTAAGAGCGCTGTTGTTTAGCTGCTGTTTTTGTTGTTGCTTTAATCAGGAAGAAATAATATAAATCCCTTGTATGCAACACATCAACATGCTGCAGTTTTATTTATTTCTGCAAGATGAGAAGTTGTCTAGAGCTCCTTGTGTTCCGTAAAATAAGGAATTAAAATTAAAACAACGTTGGAAATATCCCCCAGAGGAAAATATACCTTAAAAGCAGCAGCTTTCTGTTTTCTTTCAGTCTCATTTATGCAACATCTGTTTCTTTATTTGAATAAGGTTCACTTTTACAGACAAGATCCTGATATCTGGAACAATTTTCCAAATACTTCAGTTCCTTTCTGAACCACATCTGGGCACAAACCGACATGTTTCTGTGCAAAATAAGGGCTAAATCGCCTCAATAATGGGCCGTGGAAGAATCAAGGGAGGCAGCGCTGTAACTATTTGAAATCAATGTGTTTCAGGAAATTCAGGGTCTACAGAGCAAGAAAACAGACATGGGGGAGTTGGAGAAGGAGAAAGAAGAGGCCATACAGAGACTCCAGGTAAGCTGTTGTTCCGTTTAGTCTGTAAAAACCACACTTTAATTTTCCTCTCGGGATTATATTTAAAGAAAAACCTATTTAGTGCATTTTTACTACGACGGTTTGTTATTTTTAAGTTGTTATTTATTTGATTTTCATTCAAATTTGATAACTGAACGTGTAATTTTCTGCTTTACTTGAGTCAAATGAAAAACTGTTTTTAGACTGAAGGAAAGTCGTATCCTTGTGGTTTAGAAGATTGCTATTGATGAAAGGAATAATGCTCTCTAATTCTTTAGAAATTGAACAAATAGTTAATTGAAAAGATGATTAATCAGAAACGATTACTGGGAGCAGAAGTCTCATCCAGGCTTTAAAGACATAATTTAACGAGAAAACGTTTTTAGATTTGAGTCTTAAATGCTTTGAGATTTCAGAAAATAAACTTATTGGTGCAGGAGATGGGCAGTTGTGTTTCTGTGTAATACACGTAACATAAAGATAGAGCATAAAAACCAATGACATGCGTAAAGATGGGTCCTTTAACTTCCGTTGTCCAAACCTAAAGCCAAGATGTCCATGTTGTTGGGTGCTGCAATGTTGTATTTTTGCCAGACTGTGCACTCATGATTCAGGGCTGCAGTCTCGATACAAACGTCCCTCTGACACACCCTCACAACTCGCTAACAGACTATCATATCGTCAATCAGAGTGTAAAAATAACACTTTGTAGAGCAGTAAGCAAATAGCGGTAATCACAACTAAATAAAATATGATAAGACAATATAGAACTTTATTGATCCTGCAGGAAATTGTTGTGCCAGAGTTTCGATACAAAGGAGCATACACAAGGAATCACACAAGATACAAAAAATAACAGACATTTTAAAAATAACAAAGAATATAAGGATACCTGAACAAAAACAGGTCAGGTGCAGACAGAGATGTGGTTAAAATGCTTATTTGAGCATAAAGATATTTGAGCTGCCTACAGCCATCAGCATCTATAATATCTCTTCATGAAATGAGGCTAACGAGTTACAACAAATAATTTCCCTTTGGGACAGTATTTTTGAATTGGATTGAATAAAGCAGCAAGATCAGAACTAATCAGCAAAATCAACACCTGAAAAAATATCTGAAGGTTGGGTTTTTTTTTTTTTTACTTTTATTTTATTAAAACAAACATTTATTTTTTAAATAAAGGCTAATTAATTTTTTTTTTTTAAACTGCACATGGAGGTGCTGGACCTAAAACCAGCCACCAGGGGGCGCTTGTCCTTTGTAACTTCTACTTCTGAGTTCAGCTCCAGCTATGACGTCACTTATAATAACTGTAAAAACAATCACTTCATCACGCTATTGTTTATCTTTGATTGTTCATGTGCAAGCAGGGATGTTGTAGGGCCATCCAAATGTTTTGTGTTTCATTATGACGATCTGTTTTTTTGTGGTGGAAAGTTAAGAAAATCCACCAAATTGAACATTAATTGATTGGAGCTGTTGCCAGAAATCAGTCCTGCATTCTGATTGGCTGGCTGCTGCTTCCTTTACTTCTGCAGAACTTTGAGCTCTGAGTTTATCACTTTTTGTTGTCTTCGACCCTTATATTCATGAATATTCAATCCGTTTATAAAATATAAAGTCAGGAACAAGTGAACTGGCAGCTTCAAGGGCAAAAAGAATTATATTAAATTTCCTTATTAACACAGGAGTGTATCTGATGCATAGTCTTTATTAGGTCATCTATCACTTTTACCATTCCTGTCAGTTATGAATTATGGATTTTAGCCTCTGTAGACCTTGTATTTATCCTCTAATCTATTCTGTGGTGTATCTGGCATACAAAGTCACCTTAAGAAGCAGAAAACTACAAGGAATAAAGAATTTATAGTATTTCCTGTAAAATTAAGCTGCTTCTTATATGCATATTTTTCTTCTGCTACAAACTATATTATGTTGAGGAAAACTCTGAATTTATTCAGTGATCAAATCTTGATATCCTTCTGTGCGTATGCGTCTGCAGGATGTGGAGAAACGAAACGCGGAGCTGGAGAATCGAGTTCAGAGCGCCGAAAACACACTGGCCGCCAACCAAGAGCAGCAGGAGCAGGCAGAAGTTGAAGTACGGCAGATCATCGAGGTTTTAGACGTTAAAATCTGTGACCTGAAAGGCCTGAGAGAAAGCTTAGCGAAACTGGTCGATAAGTAGCCGGGGTGCATCTCCGCAGTCGGCGTCCGTGTCCTCCACGTGAGCTTGATTTGTCTTTAACCGGTGCAGCAGCAGAGCCAAGATGAAAGCAATACGGTGGAAATAACACCAAAGTTTCACCTTCGTTAGTTTCTTTTAGGATCAGTGAGGACAAACAGCAGTTGTTACCCTCCTCCTGAAGATGCTATGTGGAAAACAATTCATGCAAACTGTTTGATGGTCTGCCACACTGACTCACCATTCTGAAATCAAACGACTTGCCTGCTATAAAAGTACAGCACCTTTGACTGTTTAGTGCTGTAGCGACTAAATATATTATTTGACATAAGGTCTCATATATGTACAAAAACAAACTTTATAGGTGATTGCTTGTACCAATTTTTAAAAATATTTTTCCATATTTGATGTTTGATTCAAAAAGGTTCCAGAAGTTAAAAACTTTGCTGAAATTGAAACAACCTGACATGTGAGGGTTCATTCCCACTTTTTTTGTTTTTTGGTACTCTTCCTGCTCCGTCTGCAGCCTGAGATCAGGTTAAAAAGGTGTTTTAGTCACAAATTTGTTCCTGCATCTGTGTCTCTGTAGAACCCAGTATTTCCTTTTCTCTTTATTTCTTTCAGCACACTTTCCTTTCATTTCTGCTCTATGAACTCGTATTTCCCGTGATGATTGAGGGAAGAGGTTTTATCTTTCTTTTTGTGGTTTCTCTCCAGCCCTATATTTGTGCCGTCTCCGCTGTTTGACAAGGAACCACTATGAGCTATAAGACCGATTCCACATTAAAGGAAGTGTTTTTCTTTTAAACTGTGTTGTCAGTATCTTACCTGCAGTAGACAACAATCATTTGATAAGCAAATGATTCGTAATTACGACGCTCTATGCTGCGGCATCCAGCAATAAACGCTTGTATTTTAACGTTAATCTGTTATTAGAGCACACTTCAGTTTGACAAGTCTTATATATTGTGGCATTAATTGACAGTTTTCCAATGACACAATGTGCCGCGGTGCTTTTGGCGTATTTTCGGCTTTGGGAATAAATTCTCACAAGTCAAAATCTGTCCATTCATGACCGACTTTTGTCCATCTAAAACAACACTTTTTAGTGCTTCAACCAAACAATATCTTTGATGCATCTACACCTTGTCACTTTTGCACAAGACCGTTAACTATTTTCTTAGCTGAACAACTTTCATGTGCACAGAAGTTGCTAAATTCATATTGTTTTGCTGTTTTTTCCCCCCCAAAACAACATAAAGTTGACTTTTCTAAGAGATAATAGAAAATTCTCTCGACTAAGATCACTTTAACCGTTGTCTACTGCAAGTAAAGCACTGACTGCTCATGCATACTCTACACAACCCTAATTTTAAGCCCAGTTTATAAAACAGACTTGCCGGTTTTGCAAATTTAAAGATTTCCTGCTGGAGTTTCATGTTTTTCAGCTGACAGAGTGAATGCTCAAGACCAGAAGAAGTGTTGTTTTCCAGCAGAGCTACGTGTCTAAATCTCAGCTTGTCGGGCATGTCTGGACACGGACAGTAGAAATGACTGTGCTGTAACGATAAGTGACATCTGTGAAGAGCAAAGTAACTCAAAATGTTGCTTCTGTGTAGTTTAGATTTTTCGTAAAAAAAAAAAAAATTTTAGATTTAGGTTTTTGTGTTAGACATCTATAGGAATATTTGAACAAGTATCTGTTTTATCATAACCTTTCTGAGTCACTGTGGAGATGCACCCATAGGAGTTTTGTCAGGGTTCGGACATACGACGGCAAAGACCCTGCGTAAACTGAGCTCCTGTTCGTCAGCAGGCCCTGCGACCACCAGCCCCAGCGTCAGCAAACTCAGCGATGCAACAACCGTCTCCAGCTCCATCTTCTGAGAATTGCCAGCAGAACACTATTTTCTAAGAACTGCTCCTTCTCAGCACTTCTATTATTCATGTTCGCTGAGGAGTTCCTGTCAGGGTGGGAAATCGGCATAGCAGCCAAACGAACAAAAAGAGGAAAATACCACAAAATCCTAAACTTGAGCAACTCCATTTGTATTCCACTCACTTCTGCTGGACACTGGAAGGAGTCCTGACGGGTCAGAGAAGCTGCTTTCCTCACCTTGATGTTGTTCAGTTCAACTTTTTATTACACTTGATCAAATTTGTGCTAAGTTTAATTTTGTTTGCATTTGTCAACGAAAAATACTAATGTGCATATTCTGGTAATCTACACTATAAATGTCCAGGATATTCTTAAGTGCAAGGCTTGGATCACGATATCACTGCATGAGCTCTACAGAAAGAGTAAACTGGTACGCAGCTGACTTGTCCGTCAGCCTTTGATGTGAATGCCACAATGAACAATATCTATTGATTCTTGCTTCTCAGCTCCTGAGCTGACTTCTTGACAAGTACAAATAAAGCGGTTTGTAGCTGATGAAGCAATGACAGGCAGAACCATCACGTCAGGATTCAAAATCGGTTCATGTCATGTAGCGCTCATCACATCAACTTTCTTTTACTCTCGTACATGTCGTTAGCTCGTTTTGAGACGTAACTGCAGAGGAAGAATGCGGTCTTGTTTTGATCACAAAAATTATATTTCATCACCAACGAGCAACTCGTCTTGGTGATCAGTCGCTGCATGCAAAAAATCTGAAATATTTCAAGCATTGATCTGTTAATTTGTAGGTCAGACCTTGTTTCCCTACGTCTTTATTACATTTTTATAGTTTAAAAAAAAAATCTGCACAAGCACAGCATGTTTAATGTCAAGACACTTCACGCCAGCCTTACTCCTGTTTTAAATACTGTACAAGTCCCCATATACATTAGTGTAGGGGACAGGGACGTCTACTGGTTTAAGTCACTAGATTATTTGGGATGAGCAGGTTTAATAAAACTAAACATGCAACACAAAAACGTGTTGCAGATATCGATCAAGTTTAGGTCTTTTTTTTTTTGTGGAGAATAAAAAAATTTGAGAAGCAATTTCAAGTAGTCAAAGGGTGTTGCTCTCATTATTCAGCACTGATGGGTGGAGTGCCCCCTTGATTGGAAAATTGACTTACTAAAACATCTGGTACCATCCACTGCAGCATTTATTACTAAAGATGTACCGTTCTCAAGCTTTGCCTGAAGGCGGCCGATAATCATCTCAATGTTTCAGTTTTTGTGCAGACCATCTTCAAGTACGACTTTAAATACCTCAGAATGGCTGAATTTAGTTTCTTTAATAAAACTAATATTGAACACAAATGACTAAATCTGTGGGTGGATCATTTTATGAGATTTGACAATGCGAGACATTTCCTTATATTTGTATTTAAACTGTCAACATTAAACTCTGCCACACAAAGGTGTGTTTGTGATGACAAAAAAAAAAAAAAAACCTAATTATTCTGCATAAATGAAACTGTCCTTGCTTTGACATTATGAGCAAAATTTTTAAGAAATTTACTTTTTGCATTATTTGAGCTACAAGACTCGTTTGAATTCAGCCATTAAACTTGGGATCAAGTCAGTTACATTTGAACTAGGGTGCCAGACACTGCTTTGATTTAACCGTATCTAGTGAACGGGCCATCTTTAATCTGGATTAAGAACATTTTAAATCAGCTGAGTTTTAATCTTTAGCAAATAACCAATCAAGCTAACGTTTGTTCCTGAAACTGAACAACAGAAACCAGACAGGCAGCATAACTTTCTTACATTTATTTTAACACAAAATGGCATACAGCGCCAATGTAACCATGATGTTTACTTCAGCTTCTTCTTGGGGCGAAGATTGTTGGTGTGTCCACATTTCTTCTTGCGGCAGTTGACAGCACGAGGGTGCAGACGTGCATAGCATCTGGGAAATGCAAAAGCAGGTTTGTCTGTCAAAGTTTGCTTTGATGGTAATTAAAATTCATATTGGAGTACTTCAGAAACTAAGAAGCTTAACTGTTTCAATACAAGATAGCAAATAAAGTCTCAAACATAACCACAAAGAAGTAGAGAATCATTTTCACTAAAACTATAAGTTTAAATATATAAAATCTACACTTTCCCATAGTGTCCATTCTATTACAGCCTTGAAACGTAAACACTGACAACTCCAATTGCAGCTCAATCCAAAAAAAATAAATAAATCTTGAGGTACTTGCTGGATATTTAAAGTAACTACTTTGTCCTAAGCACTTTATTATGAAATAATATGTTTTGAATTAATGGTGTGGTCTAAATTTAGATGCAACTTGACAAAGGCAAACAGACGCAATCATATGAACTTACTTGCGGCAGATCATCTTGTCACAGTTGTATTTCTGAGCCAGCTGTCTGAGTGAGGGCTCAATGATGCCACCGCGCAGACGAAGAACCAGATGAAGGGTTGATTCTTTTGGACAAGAAAGATGTGACATCAGCCTCGAGTTTGGTAAGCATCCACATACACATTTTGAAAATCATTTTTAACTCTATTAAACTAGGTTTTGCCAAACGCGTCATGTACTATGTTCTAGTCAAAAAGTTTAAGATTTGAACCATTTCGTGCGTCTTGTGTCACACGTCTCACCTTTCTGGATGTTGTAGTCTGACAGCGTGCGCCCATCTTCAAGCTGTTTTCCAGCGAAGATCAGACGCTGCTGGTCAGGAGGGATTCCTGTAAACAGCACCACCAATCATTATGTTTCCACAGGATCAACATATATTGATGAGCAATTGACAATTTACACATTAGTCCAAACAATTTTACAATATTTTGTTAACTTGCTTTCAAACTGTCAATTTCTGCAAGAAAAGTACATGGAATATAAAACATAATGGATGACTATAGTGCAGGTTCACAACCAAAACACATTCAGGATTTACAAGTTCTACTGCTTCTACAGAGGAACCAAGTTCAATTTAATGAGTTAACTCACCTTCCTTGTCTTGGATTTTCGCCTTGACATTTTCGATAGTGTCACTGGGCTCAACCTCAAGAGTGATGGTTTTCCCCGTTAATGTTTTCACAAAGATCTGCATCTTTGCAGGCTGTGGGAACAAAGTTAAAGTTAGCTTCGTGACTGATCACTGCTAGCACCCGTGACACCGCTAATTGACAGAAGACCACTTTCACAACCACAAAATACAGCTCGATAGGTTATGACACTTGCAACATGGTCACATTTTGTAACTAAATCGTTAAAGATAACTAAACGTCTTGAGCTGACAGTAAAAACGTAATTAGCCGTTAGCTCAGCGGGACTTGTAGAAAGGCCTCGCCACATGCCAACGATTAGCGTGGAAGGTAAAGACAGCTACGCTCGTTTTACGCCTGAAAACTTAACAACTACCACACAACAAAGAGGTTCCTTATCCAAAAATGAGGCAGATAAACGTTTTTATTCATAATAAGCTTTTAAACATTGCGAAAAATCTCAAAATATACTCTGAACCGAACGTGTACCCACCCGGCCGCTAGCTGAGCCTCAACGAAAAGAGAGCGGAAGAAGCTGACGCTGGGTTACGTCACTTCCGTTCACGCAGCTCCCATGT
This sequence comes from Nematolebias whitei, assembly GCF_014905685.2. Taxonomy (NCBI): domain Eukaryota; kingdom Metazoa; phylum Chordata; class Actinopteri; order Cyprinodontiformes; family Rivulidae; genus Nematolebias; species Nematolebias whitei. Next base: position 9,666,513 of record NC_056500.1, read on the forward strand.
TAAAATAACGTAAACTTTTCTTACTTAGGTTTTGAATAGATCTTTAATTACGCAGTAATATACGCATACATTTGATCACATTTTGCATAATATAGTTTAGGATTGGATGGTGCAGCTAAAACTCCAAGCTAGAGGTAAAAAAAATATATATTCTATGTAAGGACATTTTTATAAAAATTTAGTTAATTTAACTTCTCACAGAATCAACACTAAAATGTTGTTTCGCGTCTTTATTGTGGTTTGAGCTCATGGACACGATTCAAAATTAAACTTGACCGACACCTGCTGTTCTTCTTTGTGAAGTGCTGCTGTGGCAATTTGAACTTGCACAAAATAAAAATTGTGTGACACAACTAGTGCAGACGAGAAATTTTTAATAATATATTGCATAGACTACTTAATTTTTCATGGATTACTTCATTTAAAATGCACACATTTACATAAATAAATGTTTATCGTGTGACTTTAGATTCAGTATTCACACTACAAAAAAGGTTAAATCATGTCATCAGGACCAGCTTCTTTAAATGAGAAACGTTTCGCCCCTACCCCATCCAGAGGACTTAGTCAGTCTGCAGCCTACCAACCATCTGTCCCATAGGTAGCCTGCATTGCTGTGTTTCAAGCCAACCTCCTGTTGGAATCTCAGAAGTAGGCTTTTAACACATGCAAACAGGGTACACCTCATGTACCACATGTGATGCGAATGACAATAAATTAACCTTAAACCTTGATTACTCCGCCAAACCTTTGACCCTGCAGCGACCTGTCTCAGCACACTTTAGCTCTCGCTTTTCACTACAGTAATGTAATAAGCTGGATTCTGTCTTCTCACTCAGATCCTAATAAAAGTTATTGGGTAACTTCCGTATTCAAGAACAGATTTATTGGGTGATGTACCAAGAATATATTTTACAGACTTGACCTGTTTTGTCAGCCTCAGAAACTTCGAGTCGATGCCGATATTTAGTTGAACCTTTAAAAATCACAATTTATAGTCAAAGACAATTATGAAACACAAAGTTAATAATGAAATTTTAAACATGGATCTTACGTATAAACAAATATGACATAACTTGCAATGCAAATGCACCACATTTCAATTACCACACCTTTACGAAAGTCGTTATCCATCAAAGTTCTAAACGTTCCTAGAAGCCTATAAAATAACAACACCGTTAGATTTTATTCACACTTGGACCTTTAACCCGCATCTTCTGCTTTTATATTTTAAATTTGCAGCGTATGCATCCAACCAAGCCCTCTAATGTCTCTCTTCCAATGAACAGCAGAAAAATTCCTATAATCTGACAGAGCTGATGAATAATCTTTTTCCAAGAACAGTGCAGTGTGAAAAGTGTGAAATCACAGCTTTCGCAGTTAGCTGGTTTAAACATAAACCTCCAGGCTTGCATTCTGGAAGAACTGGAAGAGACAGCTCTGAATTTAAACGTCTGAACTGACTAAGAAGGTTACCGTCTGTTTCGCAGAGTGACTCTCGTACCCTTCTGACTGGCTGTTCCACCCTGTTTACACTGTCAATGCTTATACTGGGAGGAAGGTTACGTGCGTTTTGCAGAAACACTCTCGTTCCCTTTTTAAAGCTAGACTGACCACAAAACTCATAAAAACAAACCGTGTTGCAGCAATAACACACTTTTGACACTGAGATGGAGGCTCTGCTGATAAAGGTCAAGCAGATGTATACAAACTGAGTGTAGTGTTCATCATATATCAGAGGGATTGTGAAAACCAAAAAAAAAACTTTATTCAGAACTTTTTGTGTGCATCTAATGACTTTAAGACTGCAGGAAGCAGGTAGGTAGGTAGGTAGGTAGGTAAGTAGGTAGGTGGGTAGGTAGGTGGGTGGGTAGGTGGGTGGATGGATGGATGGATGGATGGATGGATGGATGGATGGATGGATGGATGGATGGATGATGGATTATGGATGATGGATGATGGATGGATGCTGG
>NC_056500.1:9668585-9680797 GCF_014905685.2 Nematolebias whitei
GGACGGACGGACGGACGGACGGACGGACGGACGGACGGACGGACGGACGGACGGACGGACGGACGGACGGACGGACGGACGGACGGATGGAAGGAAGGAAAAGCACATTCAAGAACTGTTGCGATACAGCATTGTAGTCTAAAATAAATTACCATAGGCCTTCGCAGTGCTTCACTGCTCGGGGCCTAATAAAATTATTCACTTTAATTCTTTGTTTTATGCTACTTGGTTAATTGGGTGGGTGGTATATTTATTCATGCATCTATTTATTCAAAACAACTTTAAAGTTTAGATAAGGACTGCAAACAAAATGTTACTTTTATTCAAGATGGTTGTTTGATCTTCTAAAATGTGTTACATGACATTTAAAGACATTTCTCTCTGGATGGGGAGTGGCGGCCAGACGTTACAGAAGGCGAGCCTGCGATCGGAAGGTTGCTGGTTCGACTCCCCAGATCGACAACATCAAAATGTGGTTGGGAAAGGTGAAGCACCCATATCTGCCTCCACCCTCATTTGCCCCACCCTGGGCCGCTGAGCAAGGTCCTTAACCCCCACAAGCTGCCTCCCGGGCACCCCAATGAGAGCCCTGCTCCACACAGAGGGCTGTCGTAGCTCGGTGGTTGAGTCAGGAAGGGCATCCCGCGTAAAAACAATTGCCAAGTAGCAAAAAGAAGGACACAATAAAATGAAAACCTCTCTTTTAATAAGTCAACATATATTTTTAAACTATTTTCAAAATAAAAGCCTATAATCAGCCTTTAAAAGTAAAAGTCTTCATAACCTTCCTTTGTCAATGACGCACACAGACAGTTTTAAACATAGATATAAACACACATATATATATATCTATGGTTTTAAACGTGAAGGTTTAACCCGGGATGCGCGCCGCCTGCGTCACGTGACCTTGAGTCAGCCCCTTCGACGCGCGGGTCTCCTCCTCCTCCTCCTCCTGCGGGGTGAGTGGGCAGGACGCGCTCCTTGTCGCTGGTGTCAAACGGAGTGGGCAGCCCTGAGGACTTTATAAACACCGAGCTCCCACTCAGCGGCATTTCGGTCAGAAAGGAGCAGGAAGCGTGTTTCTGTGGAAGTCCTCGTCCGGTCGGTGAGTTTGGAGTCTTCTCATTGGTCAGGAGGATTATTAAAGCTCCATCCTGATTGGCTGCCGATTATTTCTAGTATCAAACTGCAAGCGTGCTGTTGCCGTTCTATAACTAGAAATTGTGTGTAAATTCGTTAACAAGTAATAAAAACAGTCAATATTTAATGCATGCGCACATTTTTTTTTAAATAATTAAATTAGGCTTGCATGAAAGTTCTTAATAACCCTTTAAAACGCATGTCTGAACATGGATCACCTAACCTTTTTTATTTTTTAAAATTCAATATGTTCACTGCAGCTTGTGCACATATTCCTGTATATAAGTTAAAATTTTAATATTTCAGATTACTGCTGTCCATGTGCTCCATGACAGCAACCATTAATCCTTCTCTTCACAGCTTTTTTTCTGCAACATTGTAATCTATGTTTACCTTTGGAGTTTATTTTAAACATATGCATGTGCATATTTTAATATCCTAAAAAAAAAAATGTCCCTCTCCTGACATGAAGGAATTATGTCACTGAGCTCCATCAAGTCTTTCACCCTGGAGCTGGATGGTCCTGCAGATGCAGCGTTCACGTTTGGGGAGGTGGTGTCCGGCCAGGTGGTCCTGGAGCTCCACAGGGACACCCGAGTCCTCTCCATGAAGGTGCAGGGGAGAGGGGTGGCCACGGCACACTGGCTGGAGAACCGCGGCATGAACTCCGTCTACAACGACTACACCTCCAAGATCACCTACTTCAGGAAGAGACAGCATCTGATCAGAGGTCAGTGAATTTACAGGCATTATGTGAAGTATTACTAACATTTTGTCGCTTCAGATTGATATTTTTGGCATTTTATTTAAGGTTTATAGGAATATTTAGTCTCTGTTCTGTAAAGCGTCTGAGCTGTGTCTTGGATATTATAGTTTAGGTGAACCTGGGAGGAACACCAGATATTTCTGCCAGATAACATAATCTCTGGCATTAAACACAAATCCATTAGTGCAGAGTCCAAATACACTGAGAGAGGGAAATTTTCCCGGTGCGGAGGCCTAAAATCAGAGACAGACACTGTAGCTGAGTAAATAAACTGAGTTAACTTTGGTTAATGTTTCATTGGATGTGTTTTAGTTGGAAAGGCTTCTTGTTTTGGTCAAACTGGAAGTTGTTAGATGGAAAAAAATTCTAAACACTTGGGCTGATATAATATTGGATGCTGAAAATGCCATGTAAATATTTGGTATTTTTACCAACTATTTTTAAGGATTGACCTGTTGTTAACTATATATCAACTTGTTAACTGTTCTGATGCTTTGTCTTGTTTGAAGTTAATGAAAAGCTTTTAAAAATTAACAAATGCGTCGTTACGGGGAAATGGCTGCTCGCACAGGAAACGACTCGATATGAAAACTGAAACAAAAACTGAAATTGTGACCTCATTCACAAACTATACCAAGATATATTTTTCTTGTGCACATGGTTAGTGTCAGTGTGCGTCCTGCAAGATCTTAAACGTTTGTCTAATGTTAGACATTTAAAATGTATTTTTAGTCCTTTATGAGCAGCTTTGTTTTGATTACAGTCCTATAATTGGATTTTGCTTTGTTGGAAAGTATGTTTTTTTTATCTTGTTTTTAATTATGTTTATTTTTACAAAATGTATATCGATATGTTTTTCTTAAAATTGTTTAACCATGCAACAGTAAACATACGATACATAGAAAAATACAAAAGGTTAAAAGTTGAAGAGAAGGAAATGAGGAGAAAGTTAGGTGAGATAGGAAGGAAGGGGGGGAGGAAATGGAAGTGTGGGTTTATTTTTAAAAAACGCAGACCGTGTCACCATAGCAACAAGAAAAACAACACGTGACTCTCAGTGGCCCCGCCCCTTCGCCCTAATCCATCCAGCTGCTGCACTTTCCTGCACTTTTATGCAAAACATAAGATGTTTTTCTCTGGGTTTTTTTTTAGTCAGTCCTCATCTTACTTGAATATTTACACATGATTAGGACTTCCTTCTTAGATTTTTTTCCTCAAACTTTGCTTTATTTCTTCAAAAATCCTTGAGAGAACTTCCATTTGAAAATGAACCCCTCTTTTTGCTTTTATATTGATGTTTGTAATACAACACTGTGGACTCAGCAGCTGTTTGGTTAAACACGATAACATGAATGAATTAATGCAGTTTTCTGTGCACCAGCATCGGGTTAATCACACAGAGGGAGTGAGGTCAACCGATGTTCTTATCAGTGTTTCTCCAGACTGCTCTGGTGCAGCTGATCTGCTCTCTGCCACCAGCAGATGGTGCTTGAATTATAGTGTTTATTCCACTAATGAGAACTACTTCAACTTGAAGCCATGATTGAAAAACATATGCCAAAGGAAACATTAAAAAGTTAGCATTTTATAAAACTGAATCTACAAAACAATAACAAAGAAAAATGTCTGTTTTCTTAGATGTTGCACAAATATTCAGGACAAACTGATGATCTTGTGATATTCCTGTGTTATTTCTGCAAAAATCGATGCAAATATCACCTGTGGCAACAAATTAAAGTGTAAAACAAATTTGAACGAATCCTTTAATTATTTCCTCCGTTGCAAAAAACAACAACAACAAAAAAACATCTCTGTCCCAGTTCAGGCTGCAAAAACATCCTGATTTTCTTGCAGGTTTCTGCCTTAGTGTGGCCTGTTGGTGGCACCAGAGAGCCCTTATCTAAAGGAACAAAGGAATAAACAAGTGTGTTTTTCTCAGAGCAGACTTGATTTTAGCCTGAAGACACTTCCACTGGGAACAGAGAGTGCATAACCCCTTCGAGTTGGGTTTTTAGCAAAGCAGAGTTTTGGATAATTTCACTCTGAAGTTGGCATTGTTGAGATATGTTTTTTAAACCATTTAAAGTAAGTCTGAAAGATTAAATGATTTATGCAAATAACAAAAAGGGCTATATTTTGCAGCTTTCTTGTACACAACAGCTTGTTCTCTTGAATGGTTGGAGTAGCATAACTGTTTTTTTCCACTTTGGAAGCGTCCCAACTTTGTGTTACAAAATGTTCAAAAAGACATGAACGCTGTGAAGTAAACAACTGTGACCTGAGCTCTGCCAGACTGAGGCATGCACAGTAAGCCTGTTTTCTTCCAAGATCCTGGAACCATCAATCATCACCCTGTTTTCCTCTCCAGCCTCCACACCCAGTCGGCATATTTATGGTGCTGCATTCACGCTCGCCCCGGTAACGTCGCGTCATGGTGGCACTGCGAGCGACTTGCTTTTGGTTTCATTCTTTTCAAAGCAGCTGCGATTTCTTGTAAATGTTGCGATATGAGAAGCGTGCTTTAAATCTGCTGCGTTAACTTGTAGAAGTGTAGAAAAAAAATGTTTTGGAGCAAATTTTTATATAAAAAAAAAAAAATCAAAGTAAAATAGCCTCCTCTATTTTTACTATTTTTTTTATTTAACACATCACAATTTGCCTTTTTTTTTTTTTTGCTCTCTCTCTAACGCCTAAAATGTTTCACCTTTTCATATTTACGATGCAAAACCTCAGTGGTGTTTTTGGTTAATAACTCTTATTACAACTTTGGATTCTAAAACTTCGGAGCCAGGAAGAAGTTCCTGAACGCACCGCCCTGCCTCTCCGGGGCCTTACATAATATTAAATTTTGAAGCCCCGCCCACCGCCTCAGCCTCCAAATAGGGCTGCCGTCTTTTTGTGCTCCTCAGTTTAAGCTAGTCGCACGAGAGTTGAACAACCTACGGGTCCATGCTAGCCCATTTAAACGCTCTGCAAAACTAAAAGGAAGGAAGCCACTTGGGTTTTGCCTCTTTGGAAGATTCGCCCAACCCGCAACAATGATTTTTGACAAGTTGAGAAAGTTTGACATCGTCTTCGACTCCCCGGAGATGGACTGTCCTCCCGTGTTCAGTAGCGGGGACGTGGTGTCCGGGCGCGTGGTCGTGGAGCTCTCCGGGGAGTCCAAGGTGGACTCCCTGAAGCTTCACGCCGAAGGTTTCGCCAAAGTTCACTGGACCGAGTCCCGGTCGGCCGGCTCCAGCACCGCATACACCCAGAACTACAGCGACGAAGTGGAGTACCTGAACCGCAGAGAGGTGCTGCTGCAGGCAGGTCAGTCCTCCAGAGGCTCGGTGGTGGTGATGGTTGCAGGTCTGAAGTCCAACTCCCCATCCTCAGCAACCAGCATTAAAGCAACATATAACTGCTGATTTCTTTCAGCAGAGTTTTAGTGTCAGAGTGCTTTTTAGTCAAAGGTGCTCCTTAGACTTATGGGTCTGTAAACTTATTGTTCCTCCTCACCCTGCATGCATCTGAAACATGAATTAAACTAAAGTTTGGCTTGCTTTTATGTTGCATTGAAGATGTATATTAAATTAAAAAAATATATATTTTACTTCCTTGAAGAACACAAGCAATGAACAGTCAATGATTTATAAGAGCTGACTTGGCGTTATTCCTGCTCAGCAGCTGTTTCATTGTGGAAACATCTGTTGAAGCCAAAGGGACTCTCATCGACCCTGTCCTCCTCCTAAGTAGACCCTGGGTTGTTTTTCTCTGCAGTGTGGGGGGGGAGCAGCTTCAAGTTTCTCTTTATCCATTGAACACAAAGCTGTTTTGGTTTAAAGGGTAGACCGGAAGCTCACAGCCGGAGCTTTGCCAGGTTTATGTTGTTTTCCTGCTCGTTAGACACAACTCGGATAGGGTTTACTTGGTAGTAGGAATAAATTGGGGAAAAATCCAAATAACAAAAAAAAAAAAAGAGTGTTGAACTTTAACACGTGTTCTCAAACCTGTGCTGCTAGGGTTAAAACAGAGCAGTTCAAACTGGCTGTGTGTTGTAGCTGGAAGCAAACTTGTTGAGGCATCTCCTCGGAGCCAAAACAGAAACTACCTGAGTGCAGGAGACGACGAAGAGATCTGTGCAAGAATTACCAGTGGCAATTTTCCCACTAGCAAGGAGGAAGACCCAGAAGTCGCTGGAGGAATTGTGTGTTTCCTCGGCCTGAGAACGACTCTGGTTCCCCCAGAAAGAGCTGGAAAGTCGCTGGAGAGAGGGATGTCTGGGTTTCTCTCCTGGACCTGTTGCCCCTGTGACCCGTCTATGGATACGCGTTAGAAGATGGAGAAGGATACTATAACGTGCCAAATTTCTGCCTCAGTGTCGTCGGCGTTGGTTTTGCCGTTTTGTGTGCAGAAACCTGCTGCTGCTTGTGATTATATGAGTCACGGTGCTGGATTGATAGCTTTATTTGCGTGCTATAAAACTTTGCTGCGCTTCATGAAACCCACGTGACACCAACATAAATAGACCAGTTCCTAGGAATTTGTTTTGCACTCCCTGAACTCTAGCTCAACTATATAATGAACTTCACAGAGCTAAAGCAAAAGATTTGTGACTTAAAATGTTTTGTTTTTTGCGTTTCTCCTCAGATAATGGTGAAGTGACGGTCCTTCCTGCCGGCAGACACGAGTATCCGTTCAGTTTCCAGCTCCCCGAAGAGACTCTGGTTACGTCCTTCGAAGGGAAACATGGCAGCATCCGTTACTGGGTCAAAGTCAAGCTTCACAGGCCGTGGTTCACCGTCAAGAAAATCAAGAAGGAGTTTACAGTTATTGAGCCCATCGACATTAACACACCCGCTCTTCTGGTGCGCGTCTCCTCTCTCCTGTTAAATCCTGTGCAATTATTTTTAAAGGTTTTGAAGCATGTTCTGATTTAGCTTTATGACTTTCAGGCACCGCAGGCTGGAACAAAGGATAAAATGGCACGAGCGTGGTACCGCAACTTCGGACAGGTTTCTGTGACTGCGAAGATCGACCGCAAAGGCTACACACCAGGTAAGAGTCTTAAAGCGCATATAAACACAATGTTTGCGTGTCCATTAAAGTGTCTACAAGTATCAACGTGCTGTCTTTCCCTGCAGGAGAGGTGATCCCTGTGTTCGCAGAGTTTGACAACTCCACCTCCAGATCAATCATGCCCAAAGCCTTCATCACTCAAACGCAGACGTTCATCGCCCGAGGCACCATGAAACAGAAACGCTCGGTTGTGGCCACTTTGTGCGGCGACCTTGTGAGTGCAAGAAGTCGCGAGACGTGGCACGGTCGCGCCATCAAGATCCCCCCTGTGGGTCCGTCCATCCTTCAGTGTCGCATCATCAAAGTGGAGTACATGCTGAAGGTGAGCTCAGGCTGCAGCTGCATACCTGCTGATGATATTGGAGTCTGCACACATTTCACTAAAACTTCCTCTTTTCTTCCTGAAGGTCTGTGTTGATGTTCCTGGGACATCCAAGCTGTGTTTGGAGCTGCCGCTTGTTGTAGGCACCATCCCTCTCCATCCCTTCGGCAGCCGGACGTCCAGCATCAGCAGCCAGTACAGCGTCAACCTGGAGTGGCTGCGCATGGCCATCCCCGAGCAACCTGAGCGTAAGTGTCCTTTAATACTGACTGAGACGCAGTAGATTTGTATGAGGGCTTAATTAGTACAAAATAGGAGCCTCTGGCACTTAATTTTTTTAAAAGGAGAAATTCTACTCTGATCACGAGGGAAAAAATAAAGCTGGGTCTGATGCCAGAGGTTATGAAGTTTTAACAGCAGCCACGATCCATCTGCTTAGAGTTTCAATCTTTTTTATTAGTCAGACCAGTGGTATAATAATCTTGCCTCTTTCCCCTGTAGCTCCTCCAGATTACAGCTCTGTGGTGACAGAGGAGGAGGCAGAACAGCGGAACAACGCAGTGGTCCCTCAGCTGGCTGAAGACCTGAGTGGGATCATGGAGCGACCCCTTATGGCTTTTGTTCAAGAGTTTCGTTTCCGACCTCCACCTGTGTACTGTGAGGTGAGTCCATGAGAACTTCGCCGAGCTGTATAAAAACAACAGCATATAGGCGGATTATTGGCGAAAAGCTCTGCTTACGTTCTCTGATGTTGTTTTTCCTGCTTACAGATTGACCCCAACCCTCAGCCCTTCAACATGAGACCTCGCTGCATGACGTGTTGAACCATGAGCCCTGCCTGAGCGACGAGCAGCGTCATTACTGGAACAAACCCAAGAGATTTGTCTTCTCCTGGATTATTCCTCTCTGGTGAATAAGCACCTGGTCCCAGCCTGGGTTGTGGAGACGGACTGGAGCGCCGCAGAGAGGTCAGACGACGGAGCTCACAGGAACTGAGTGTGCGCAGAGGAGCTACAGCTTCGTTCCCGGTCCAGCACAGTGGACGTTTTGGGGTTCTGCTGAGAGGGAAGCATCTTCTCTGCATCAGTTCCTGTCCTCCCCAAGTGATTTATTTTGTTTTGCTCCCAGGAAAAGGGAGCGGTAAAATGCCTCCCAATCAACGATTCCCTCAAGTGAAGACTTTTTGAGTTGTAAAAAGTTTGGGACATGTTAGGGGGTAATATCACTTGATATTTATCAGGCGGCGAGTAAGCGCTTTTGATAAGATGACATGCCCACTGTCATCTTTGAATGGTGCAAAGTGAAAAGTGCAATTATTGTACTCTGTGTCTAACTTGCCTAGCGTCAGAGTAGAAGGTAAATATCTACATTGCTATGCATTGTGTGACTCAGCAGCAGTGTGCCTCTGAAATATACTGTTAAGCACATACTGTATCTAAAGATGTGACTTTGGAGCAGACGAGGTAAATAAAATCAAGATGTACTTTATGCATGCAGGTAACATTATGCAAAAGGGAAATAACTTGTGCCTTAATCTGCAGCTTATGATTGCATGAGAGTTTTAGGGTGTAGTCCTCTCACAAAGCTGAATGCATACTGAGAGATGTCGGAACAAAAACGGTGGCTTTGTAAGTTGAACTTTAAAAGAGCGTTGTATAAATGCAAAGCTCAGCACTGAAACATAAAGAAGCTGCCATGTTGGATTTAAGCAAATGGGGTGATGCAGTTTGCTACACAGAAGTGCTCTCCCAGCTAGAAAATATAAAAGCAGGGGGAAATGGAGAGCTCCGTGCAGACAGAAACCTTTGAGAAGAGCCAGACGCCTCAGTGCCGTGAGGTCAAGCCTTAAGCTGGAGATGCCACTGAACTGTACGAACAAAGAACATTCCAAAAACTGACTCGAGGATCATGTTTTCTCCTCAACTTCCAAAAAGAAAACTCTTTATCAGTTCAGGGTCAGGTGTGCGATGAGTGGCACACCTGAGGGTAAAGACTACAAATGTATTTTTATATAAATGCAACTGTTGATTGTGAAACATGCCAAAGTTTTGTATTTGTTTTTCCTAATAAAAAAAAAAGAAAAAATAATATCCGCCTTCAGTTTTTCTTTTAAAACAAGATTGTCGGAGCACAATATGCAGACGAATAGCGGAGGGTCTTTGCTTCACACGCTGCATGCCAGAAGACTAGAACATGATGTTCAACTCTGCAGAGTTCACTGCAGACACGAGTTTCACTCTAGATCAAAACATTAATTACAGACTGAAGTTCTGCCTGCGACAGTGTAAATATTGCACAATTATCCTGGGAAGAAAGAAAAAAAAAAGCTGGATTTCATCCATCACCTTTTGTACAGTTTGTACTTTTGTTTACATGAATATTAAACATCTATTAAGATGTTGTATGGGAACAAACGAGCAACGTTGATTATGAACGTCACCAAAACAAACTTTCTGGGGAAATTCTCAAGGAAGTATTAACCAATCTGTTGAAATACAGACATGCTGAGTACCCATTGATTCATACTTGGAATAGATTAAATTCAGCAGTGAAAGAAGAACCTTATTAAAATCTTTTGGTTTTGACATTGTTTTGTTTGTCAGAGTGTCTAACCAATGAGCAAGTTTTAAGTTTAAGAGTAAACCTTTGCTCCCAGTCTTAAAGAAAATCTGTTGCAGGCAAGTACTTTATTGTGGACTGGAAAAACGAATTACATGTATCAATATTCCTTAATAAATCTGATTTTGTCAAAGGCCTAAAAATGGCAACTGGCTAACAAGGCAACTGAACTTTCCTTTTTTTATATTTTAGGATGTTAAGTAGAAAAAAAAAAACATGGGGGGGTCTTATTCATCACCTACAGTTTCACAATCATTCATGCCTTAATTAAATCAGCTGACTGAAACTCTCCATGTTGCTCTCCCTGATCCACAACTCCCGAATGACAACAAACCCAAACGACTCCCGAGGGGGACGAGTTCGTCAGAGATTCATTCGTGTGACCTGAACGATCCTGTTAGTGGGAATGCTCCAGCAACCTGGAACTCCCAACCACTTAATGTGACCTGGAGAAACTTCAGATGAGGAGGAAACAACTTCAGGACACAAGAAGTAAAGTCCAGTCGCCTTCGGTTCAACTCGTGGCATCACCATGTCCTGGATGACGAAGACTCTAAACCACGGGGGTCCAAAGTGTGGCCGAGGGCCATTTGCGACCCTTTAAGTGATTTTGTGCGGCCCACAGCTGCAGTTTAAGACTTGAATCATTTTGGCCAGCAGGCTTAAGAGGTCGATGCAGACTTTCTGCAAATTAGTTGGTAATCCTTTATTACATAATGTTTAGGTTTAACAGAAAAACAGATGAAAAACAATCTTCTCAAAATGAGCAATATTAAGCAAAATACAAACCTTTGACTGTAATCTTTATATTTTCACTTCATGGTACAAAGCAACAAAAACCTTTACTGATTTCTACCATAAATGAGACTTTTGGATAATAATTTATAAAACTTGGCTAAATATTAGTTGATAAAATAATCAAGAGAGAAACTGGACATTTTAAAATGAATGTAGCGTGTCATCTGCATACGAGTTGATCAGCTTTATCATATCTTTCATGAATCTGTTGTAGCGACTGAAAATGTTATGAAAATATATGAAAATGTTTGGACACCCCTCTAAACCAACAAAATCCAAGATGGGTCATGTTGGCCTCTAACTAAAATAAAATCTACTAACTCAAAAGTTCTTCACTCATTTTACAGATTTAAAACACATTCTGACCCGTTCTTTGGTCAGAATTCACAGAATGATTGTTGCTTTAGCCTAAATATTCTCAGAGATGGTCTTCTTGCACTGACTCTTGAATTCTGGTTCCGGTTCACTTCACTTAACGTCTCATTCTGAAGAATTTAATTGTAAGAACAGAAAAAAATACAATAATTTTGGACACATTTACCACAAACATCACACATTAGGGTTGGCTTTACACCCAAAACATTTCATCAAGACCCTCATTTATTTTTACATAATTCATCTTTTACAAAATAGTTTATTCTTTTGAAGTATGTTATTTTTTGTGATGGACTGGAGATCTGTCCAGGGTGTACCCCTCTCAAACAGTGATGGCTGGACATGGGCACCTGTGACCGCCGTGACCCAAAAACGAGGAAGCGGGTAAAGATAATGGATGGATGAAGTTATTTTTTAGTTTTAACCTTAATGTACTGATGGACATTTGAGTGTGCAGTTCTGGTTCTTTAGTGTTCAGAGCTCAGTTAAGATTATTGGTAATTTAAACACTGTTAAAGACATTATCCAGTTGTTGTCAAACAAGCTCATCCGGTAAAGTTCGTGATTTTAATTACAGCTCTGGGTTCTGTTTTAACGTTTTCTACACAGCTACATTTTTAGAAACCTAAATATCTGGTTCATAAATAAAACAACAACTTTGTCAAACATGAAAAAAATTAATAAAAATAAAAAAACAAGTGTAACAACTCTAAAAAAGTTAAATCTGGTCCTCTGGACATTCAAAAAAAAACCAAAAAAACAAAGCAAATCAACAAAAAATGTAGAAACGTTTCGTCTCTCATCCAAGAGACTTCCTCAGTCTGAGGTGCTGTATTCAGCTCAGTCTCTTAAATAGCACCTTCTTAGAGTGGATCAACCAGTTTGCTGCTGACAACCAAAACCAGCTGATCACATGCTCAAGAAGGACCATCAGCCTAACAATGGATCATTAGCACACTGATGGCTGTTTACTATTCACAGAGGGCTGAGTGATACTAGCAATCACAGCATTGTAAGAGGGGGACAGTTGAACCCGGAGGCCTCCACCCCTGTTTAACGATGGACGATTTCTTTTCAAAAAGATGGCCTCCTTTACTCCTCTCTCAAACCATCGTTCCTCTCTGTCCAGGA
>NC_056500.1:9681197-9693462 GCF_014905685.2 Nematolebias whitei
TACAGAGTCCTGATGACTCCTAACTTGTGCTCCAAAGGGTGATGGGAGTCAAACTGCAAATACTGGTCTGTGTGGGTGGGTTTGCGGTACACCTCAGTTTGCAAATGTCCTCTATCAGAGACCGAGACCTCACAGTCCAAGAAAGCCAACCTGCCATTTTTTACATCTTCTCGTGTGAACTTGATGTATTTATCCACAGAGTTGATGTGGTCAGTAAAATGTTGGACTTCCTGAGATTTAATTTTAACCCAGGTGTCGTCATCATACCTGAACCAATGACTTGGTGGTGTCCCTGAAAAGGACGTCAAGGCTCTCTTTTCTACCTCCTCCATGTACAGGTTGGCAACAATAGGAGAAACTGGAGACCCCATAGCACACCCATGTTTCTGCCTATAATATTGCTCCCCATATGTGAAGTAGGTTGACTGCAGGCACAGTTTCAAGAGTTGACACAGTTGTTCTGTGGAAAGCGTGGTCCTGCTGCTCAGAGTGGTGTCTGATTTTAATTTTAAACTGACCACTTCTACTGCATCATCAACAGGAATGCACGTAAAGAGTGATGTGACATCAAAAGAGACCATTGTTTCATCAGTCTCCATGATGACATCCCTCACCTTATCCACAAAGTCCATGGTGTTCTGTATGTGGTGTTCTGAGCTGCCAACTAAAGGGATGAGTACAGACGCCAGATATTTGGAAACATTGTAAGTGACAGAGTTAATCATGCTAACGATTGGTCTTAAAGGTACACCTTGTTTGTGGATTTTAGGTAAACCATACAGACTAGGTGTGGCTTCCCCTGGGTACAGTCTGTGGTACAGAAAACGGTCAATAGCCTTGTCCTGCTCCAAAATTTTCAGGCAATCTATTAACTTTTTCTTGTAACCACTTCCTGGATCTCTTTTCAGATGTTCATAAGTGTTTAAGTCACTAAGGAGTGTCATAACTTTCTCATGATAGTCTTTCTGGTTCAAAATCACTGTGCACCTTCGGGAGTATCAGAAAAACTGAGACGTTTATTTTCTAAACATAACGTCCCAGTGGCTTTTAAACCCCAAAATACATTACGGCAAAGACTGGTTCATCCCAAAGATCCAGTCCCCCGGCACAAACAGAGTAATGTTGTGTATGTTGTTCAGTGTCAGGAGGGCTGTGATCAGTCTTACATCGGGGAAACAAAACAGCCACTGGCCAAAAGGATGGCCCAGCACAGAAGATCAACATCATCAGGCCAGGACTCTGCGGTCTACACTCATCTCCAGGCCAGCGGTCACTCTTTCAGGGATGAAGATGTTCACATCCTGGACAGAGAGGAACGATGGTTTGAGAGAGGAGTAAAGGAGGCCATCTTTGTGAAAAGAAATCGTCCATCATTAAACAGGGGTGGAGGCCTCCGGGTTCAACTGTCCCTCTCTTACAATGCTGTGATTGCTAGGTATCACTCAGCCTCCTGTGAATAGTAAACAGCCATCAGTGTGCTAATGATCCATTGTTAGGCTGATGGTCCTTCTTGAGCATGTGATCAGCTGGTTTTGGTTGTCAGCAGCAAAACTGGTTGATCCACTCTGAGAAGGTGCTATTTAAGAGACTGAGCTGAAAACAGCACCTCAGACTGAGGAAGTCTCTCGGATGAGAGACGAAACGTTTCTACATTTTTTGTTGATTTGCTTTGTTTTTTTTTTATTTTTTATTTTTGAACGTCCAGAGGACCAGATTTAACTTTTTTTAGATTTTTCTACCTGGATTATTGAGCATGCATCAGGATAAGTGTAACAACTAAAAGTAATTTGTGTATTTGAAACAAACTCAGCTAATTCTGATTCTGATGTCACCAAATGTCTCAGGAACATGTTTAGACTGTGTCGCTTCACATCCCAAAAACACATGATATAAAGAAAAGAAAAAAAAAACTCCCTCTTTCATGTCGCACTAAGTTTGATTTATTTTGTTTTGAAGTGAAGTTAAGTTTTCTAATTATAAGTAATCACTTTACAGCTGTCAACAGGTGTATTATATGTGGTAAGAAATATTTCTGATGATAACTGGACAGAATAATCAAACGTTTAATCATTTATTCAGACATTTTTTAGTTATTTTTAATTATTGTTTTGAAGCTGTTTCCTCGTCTGATGTATTAGTTACATGTGTAATCATGGACAGAGCAGTATTTCTCAGTTTTTTATTCTTTTTATACCAAATGTGCTACTGCTGTGCTGACAGGCACCATAATTATTGTCCATCAATTGTTTCCTCTTTTACATATTCAGTTTTCCACATTTCCTCAACTTTCAGGATTACCAGAGCTGGATGGTATTTTTTTTTATCTTGTATTACATAACAAGAAAAGAAAAAGCAACTTTGGCATTTGATATATAAAGTGTTTGGACTACCGTATTTTTCGAACTATAAGGCACACTTAAAATCCTTTAATTTTCTCAAAAATAAACAGCTAGCCTTATAATCAGGTGCAACTTATGTATTAATTCTGGTTGTGCTTACTGACCTCGAACCAATTTTATGTGGTTATTGTGAATGAGTTGAACAAAGTTTGACTTATCTGACTGTTTTGTTTCGTTTAATGCGCCTTATAATCCGGTGCGCCTTATGTATGAAAACAGACCCGTTCATTAATATTGCGCCTTATAGTCCAAAGAATACGGTAATAGAATATTGGGTTTAAAAGGTTCGCCACCACTTAAAGTACCGGAGGCAGAAGGATTATACAGCCAACATAAAATGTTGCTAAAGCAAGAAATCCAAAAGCAAAACCCCAAACAAGATTGAGATCAAACCAAGGAGGGCAAATGAGACCGACTGTCAAAAGCAGGAACCGAGAAGACATCAAGAGAAGATCTGAACAGAGTGCAGAAACTGTTCGGTTCAAAAAGCTGAGCAAGGGGCGACGTGAGAGACTGGAGACAAAACAGGATTAATAAATACACCTAAATACACGACATGCAGCACGTAAACCATGAAACATCAGTTAAACTAAAAGAAATGAAAGAATGAACACAACAAAAGTGAGCACAACCAAACCAGGGAGACACAAACAGAACATGACATCAAAACACTAAAAAACTCACACTGAAACAAAACCCCAAAACCCATTGAAGCTCCATTTTATTTATTTTACTTCCCTCAACCAGTCAAAAGATTGAGGAAACTTGATTTAAAAACTTAACCCTGACATGAGTACTCCGATAAAACCCACATGCAAACTCCTCGCAGAAAGGCCTCATGGGAGTCGAACCTCCCTGTGCCAACCAACCGCTCCACCGTGCAGCCTTTAACGCTCGTTATCCTGCGTCACCGTGAAAATCAAACCACTCACTCTCAAATTAAACCCCTGCTGAGTTAAAGATTTTAACTAATTCCAAACAGTGAGGTGAGCTTTAAAATGAGGTGTCTCGGAGAGTTGATTGTACGGCAGGTTGGTGCAAAATTGATGTTTGAACAGTTCATATTGTGTAGAAATACATACAAAACAACATCCAGAGGCCTGGATCTGTACTTAGAGGGCAGTAATTGTATACATGCAACATCTAATGTATGTTTTTAGTGTCCTCGTGTCATGTTTAGTGTGCATTTGCGTGTGTGTCTCAGTCGTAACAACCACACATTCTTAAATGGCTCTGTCTGATCACAGCAGACACAAACATCTAACCAACCAGACGCTCCACACGTCAGATTACCTGACCCGTGTGGACCAATGAGCACCCAGAATCTAAACTGTGTTTACTTTAATTGTGAAGCGCATGTTTAAGACTTCTTAATAACCCGATGAGTTTCAGACAGTTGAAAATCAGGACTGACGGCTCCGACGGGCCAAAGAGCTTAAATCGCACAAGCTCCAACAGTCCCCGCTCGTTGCAGGAAAACATTTTAATTTACTTGAATAAAGAGATTTAGAGCCGCATGTTTCTTTTTTTTTCTTAACATGTATTAATTCTGGAGGCTTTGTTTTAGCATGTGATGGGTTTTCACATGAATATCACACATGATGGAACTTCCTCTGCAGCAAAACCAAAAGCACACGCTCCCTTCTGCTCATGTCTGAGTTTAACCACGCTTCAGCTTTTTCAAATGACACACTGCCCTTCAGCACTTTGTAAGATGGTAATTTTTTTGTTCTTGTCTAGACTTTTACACTCCTGAAGCACGAGAAAATGGAAAATATTTTCCAAGTCATCGATCTTTATTTGAAGACTCAGGATGTTTTTGCTGTAAGGGTTGGTTGTGGTGTTCTGTCCATGATTAGACAGAATATGTGATCGCAGTAAGACATGATCAGATCGCATAAAAGAAAATTACAAAATGATAAATCACGTGAACTTTGAAGCTGATGTGCTTTCCAGTAAATCCTTTTGATTATTTGTCACAGTGTTAGCTGAACAATACTCTTTTAAGGTGTACTGTTTACGTGTTTAAAGCTGTTCGCATGTCATTTTACGGGGTTAAATGATGCAAAAAATGGTTAGAAGTTAGTGTTAAATCAGGTCAATGTGTGGCAAATGGTGTGAAATGAAACACTGACAACAAAAAACAGTGTGGTAAAAAATACAAGACTTTACCGGATATTCACTCTCAAAGTTGTGATGATCGTGAGAAAATAGATGAATTTTTTCAGATCAGAAATTCTCCAGACTTGGACTTGAATCTTAGAAGTTGCGGAGGAACATTATTATTTTATTTACAAGTTTTATTTAAAAAGAATTCAGCTGTTTACCAAATAAATTAATATTTTTTGCCATTTCGTATAAAAAAATATGATTTTCTGTTTGCAATCGGGGATGATTTTGGAATAGCTTTTTTTGTTACATATATATATATATATATATATATATATATATATATATATATATATATATATGTATGTATATACCTTACCAAGTTTTCCACGTGAAACTTAAAAGAGAGATGTGAATCGACCAAGATACACAAATATTTGTAGGAATCGACAAACTCAATAGGAGCCCATTCGAGGATAAAATCAGAGGAAGAACTGCTGGGATCGACTTCCTGTTTGAAAACGGCATCCTTTTGGTTTTGTCGGCTATTGGGACAAGTTTGAGACGGAAACAAATCTGACTGGATGATGGTGAAAGCGGATTGCAAAAGCTGGAAAGCATTAGCAACTGTTTTAGCTCAACAATAAACTGTGTCATCAGCATAGAAATGTAAGGATGCATCAGGAATGCTCTGACCTACATTACCTATGTAGATTATGAAGAGGGACAGCACGGTGGTGCAACTGGTAGAGCTGCTGCCTCTCAGCGAGCAGGTCCTTGGTTCAAACCCCGGTCCAGGGGCCTTTCTGGGTGGAGTTTGCATGTTCTCTCCGTGCATGCGTGGGTTTTCTCCGGGTGCTCCGGTTTCCTCCCTCAGACCAAAAACATGCATGTTAGGCTGATTGGTAACTCTAAATTGTCCCTAGGTGTGAGTGAGAGAGTGAATGGTTGTTTGTCTCGTTTGTCTCTATGTGTCCCTGTGATGGACTTGCAACCCGTCCAGGGTGTACCCCGCCCCTCGCACAGTGATTGCTGGACATGGGCACCAGCGACCCCCGTGACCCAAAATGGAATAAGTGGGTAAAGAAAATGGATGGATGGATTATGAAGAGGGGTGGGACCTAAGACTGAGCCTTGAGGTACACCATTGTTAACCGTTAAATAACTGGAAGAAGTACCATTATGTTGAACACAATGTCTCCAATCTGAGAGATAGTTATTGAATCAACCAATGGTTCGATCTGAGAAACCAATTTCAGTTTATGACACAATATGTCATGATCCACAGTGTCAAAAGCAGGTCTAAGTAAAATGCAGCACAATAATCCTTAGCATCCAATGCTTCAATGACATGTCTGTCTGTTAGCATCTCCTAAACTGCTGATTCAAGATGGCCACCGCAACTAGTCAACCTTAGCAAACACAAAAGTGACTAACAGTCAGTTTTGTTAAAGTTTTTTTGTGGTAGAGAGTCATCCCAACACACACTCTGAGTGTTAACCCATAAGATCTGTGTTTAAAACACAATGTGCATTCATTAAAGGAGTGCTAGTTTCATTCTATTAATATTTCTGTCCTGTTTTATTTTATGTGCATGTTCCTTTTTAAAACCATGTCTGTTAATCATTATGGAAAGCAGATTTGAATCCTTTCAGACATTAGTTGGCAAACCTTCAGCAGACCAAGGACTGCTGATAACAAACTTCCTCTCTGTGGGACTGCCCAGAGGTTTTGTGTCAGTGTTCTGCCGCTTTAATTAAATTAGACACTAAAAGAACATGAGAGGAGGATGTGAGTGAACATTTCACACTTTATCTTTGTAAATTTTTAGTCTGGTCATGTACATTCCAGAGAGACCACGAGAAAGAGAAGACAGACAAACCAAAACAAGCCTGAGTTGCTCCTCGACATCTGAACAGAAGGACACATCAGCAGGTTGTTTGGAAGGAGATTAAAAGACTTGGCCGTGTTTTAAGATGAGGATTATTCAGTGGGTTTGGAGAATGTAGATTGATCCAAGGAGAACTGCAGCGTGTGATGTCTACAGCGTTAGCAAACCAAGTCAGTGTCTGAGTTTTGACTTGCAGAATAATAACAAGAAATGTAAAAATAAAAATAATAAAAAAGAGTTAAAAGTGGACCTACTTGCTTCAGATGTGGCAACTAGATTAATGCAACAGGCTTACCACATTTACTTTATCTGCAAAAGGTTCTTAAGAAGAAAAATGCTTTTTAGAAACAAATAGTTGAAAAAAAAATCAGCTCGTTTCATTGCACTTTGTGAGTGCCCACATGCACAAGAGAAAAGTCCACATTTGTGATGATTTATGCTTCATTAGTACACAGTTACGTCTACAGCTATAAAACACAAACACTGAATACATACAAACAGATTTTGAACACACACATTCAGATAGATTAGATTAATGTGAGGGATTTGGTTGTGCTCATGACAATTCAAAGCAAAAACATTTAATGGGAAAACATTAATGTTGGATGCTGCAGTTCAGACTTGTTATCAGCTGAACTAATTTATGGCGTCATGAAGCAGACATCACCAGGGCACCAGCACCGCAGGTTGTTATATTTGATCAGATCAGAGCGTCATCCTGGGAGGAGTGTTGTTCAAAAATGGTCAACAAAAGTTGACTCATTTCAAAGTTAACCAGAAGTTGAGCAGAAATATTGTTTTTACAAATTAAACTTACAACTGGCACACATGTGGCAGGTTCAGAATATTCAATTCAATTCAATTCAAAAATACTTTATTAATCCCAGAGGGAAATTACAGTAAATGTTGTCGTAGCTCATCATCCTGGTTTCATTCAAGAGTTGCTATAAATGCTGATAGCAGTGGGCAGGAATGATCTCCTGCAGCGAATCTGAAGAAGCTGGCCACAGATACTGATCCGTTCACCCAGATCCAGCTTGCTGTCAGACCCAGTGGGCCTCTCGGTCCTCCTGGGCAGCAGGACTGCCCGAATGCCGAGCAGAAGTCCTTCCTGAGTGATGGTCACTCCTCCCAGCAGTCTGCCGAGCTTCTCGTTGCCATGGACAGACAGCTGAAGGTGCCAGGGGATGATCCCGGTCCTCCCGTTGTCACGAGTCAGGTACTCAAGCACCGCCGCCAGGTTGACGTGAATTCATCCACGGCGCCTCCTTTTCAGCTCATTTGGGATTTGGAGCTGTAGTTGAGGTATTTGAGCTTTTGAGATGTTAATCAGCTGCTCCTGGTTGTTTAAAAAACACCTGGTTGCCATGGTTACGCATCAAAACAAATGCCCCAAAGGAAAAAGGTTTCAGTAAAAATCCTTCCAGCTGCACAGCGTCCGATACCAGAGGAAATAATCATCCGAAAAAAGCGACAACTCAGAATGAATGTGACAGAACATGCAGCCATCCCGAGCGGCGAAACACTGAAGGAAACTGAAGGAGGATCTCAGGCAACAGTTTGGGTAACTATTTTAAAATGTCATCTTTTTTACCTGGATTACTGGACTTTGATGTTTTGAACCACTTTTGTCATGGCTGTTTCAGACGAGTAGGCGGGGGAGAGGGCGGACTCCAGAAACCATCTGAGCACCATCAAACTGGTTGGCCCACTATGAGGAGGTGCTATATATTAGATTGAGTTTGTTGTGGCTCCTCTGACTGATGAAGACTTTTGGATGCAAGACAAAAAATTTCAACAAAAAGAAACTGTTCAGAGGACCTGACTGAACTTTGTTGGGTGTTTTAAAATGTGTACAGTTTTTTTTTAAACCTGAAATAATGTCAAACTCATGAAAATAAAGCTCACAGAACTGGGAACTATAAATGTTCTTAACATGTTGGCTCAGTCAGTCGTTTCTCCAGAGAAGTGCAGCATTTTGTTTATGATAAAATGTCCCACTCCCCAAAAGTCTTGATGTTGCTCATTTGGACAAAAACAAAAAAAGCAAGAACAGCTGATAATAGTTTATTTATTTGCATGTTGATGTATAAATAATGGATTTTCCAATGATGCACTTTGCCTGACTTTATTGTTGTCAATCAGGATCCCAGTGCTGGTTCAGATCATCCGCCTGCTGAATATAAGGAAAGAAGGGATCAATTTGCACCCCCACCCCCACCTCCCTACCCTTTTCAAGCCTTCATGGAAAGCAGTGTAACTTCATAGGGCTCAGGCTGCAGCCAGCACAGAGCTGCAGACCAAGCTGCTCCCCAAAATATTCTGGAAGTGGAAAAGTACCCCTCCGGAATAAACAGTATTCCCAAACAACGTGCAATGAGAGCAACTTTGTTTACGTCCACCCCGCCTCCAGCTGTGACCCTTGGTTCCATGAAATCTGCTCCGTGGCGCTTATGATCTGTCTCGTTGTTTCAACATTTCATTTGAGCTCTTTGTTCGGTGAATCTTCCTCAACACAAAGTAGGCTCCGGACAAAGACCAAAAATCATGATGTCATGAATTTGATCAAATGCAAAAAGATTAAAAAGTTCTCACACACACGTGATTTGAGTCTGTAAAGTGCAATGTCAACAAATCAACAACCGTGACATTCAGATCAGGCATTGTAGCATAATTTACGATCATGTTTACGATAATAAACCAAGTGAACCAGACGGTTTATTTTAGTCTTCAGAGTAAATTACACGCAGCTCCACTTATGGAAGGCGTCACAATACATTTCTGTTTATTCTCAGTGGTCCTTTGGCAGAAACGATTCGCTTTAACATGGACTAATCTACAGCAAAACAAACAAACAAACAAACAGGGGAAGTGGATACATAAAGACAAACATAGTCTGCAGCAAATTATCAGTGATTTGAAACCATGTCCTAAAAAAAAAGCAGACGCATCATTATAAAATTAAATTATCAGCTTTTAGGGAAATATTCATAGAGTTAAATAAGACAACTGTCTAGTCTTATTTATGGAAACATCTTGTTGAAGATATTGTGTCATATTGTTTTTTCGTACATAACTAAAGGGCTAAATGTGTTCATGCAACAAACGCTTGATAAGTAACCCAACTTCTTTGTATTGTGGACACAACTCTGAGTCAGGCCTGGACTTAAATTAGGAGTCAGTACAGAACTAACAAAACATAAATAAAAGAATTTATGAGAACAGATGCTCATGTTATAAGCGTACATGCACACATATGCACGTTACATCACCCCCACCACCCGCACCCACCACGTGCGGAGCAGCAGAGCACATGGAGCGGTTGTTTGGTTGGAAGAGTTGGCTTCCAGCCAGGTCTGCAAGGAGAAACGTTCTCCTTCGTGAATGTGCCAAACGTGAAAAAGCAGCGCTCTGGAATGTATTTTACGTTGAAAGATCACTAGATTAGCACATACTGTATCCCTCAGCGCTGCAGAGGGGAAACAATGGTGGCTGGGGGGGTAAGAGACAAAAAGTTTGACTTGAGTGTGTTGCCCAATCATCTTGCCTTCTACAATTTAAGGAACAGAATGTCCCATATAGAAAAAAAACAAGTAAAAAAAATGGGTGTGTGGAAGAACGAGGTCAGAAATTGTGGAGAATAAATGTAAAGATGTTGGACAAACTCAGGCCTTCAGGTCTTTACAGTTTCTCCTCAACAGGCTGCAAATGAAGAGTTTCACAGTTTGCGTTTAATTTTTTTAAAATAACTTTGCAGTGCAGTTTTTCTTCTGCATCTCTTATTAGCTGCTTCTCATTTCTTTTATTTACTTTTCGTTTTTTATGCTTTTATATGATTGTCTATTGTTGACCGTAACTCATCTGTATTTGTTGTTTAAAACAGGTCTCTCTTATAATTGAGTCCGCGTGACTCAATGGGACTAACCTGCATAAACAAAGGTTGAATGAATGAATAATGGTTTGTAAGCTCAATCGTTGAGGTAGATAAACATAAAAAAGGTTAAATCATGTCTTCTGGACAAGTTTCTTTAAGGGAGAAACGTTTCATCTTTCATCCAAAGACTTCAGTCTGAGGCCTGCCAGCCCAGATCTGTCCCATAAATAGCACCTCCTTGATGTGTTTCAAGCCTCCAGTTGAATTCCAAGAAACCGGCTTCTAACACATGCAACAAAGGGACAATACGTCCAAAACAATCAATCTTGATGCATAACAATCAAATACTTATTATTATATTATTATTATTGATCTGTACATGTATTGCAGATGTGGACAGTGTTTCTCATCATCACGGTGAACAGATCCTCTGATAAATCAACAACACAAACTACATTTAATCTGTTCACTTCTTCTTATTTTAACAAACAACCAGTTGCTTTTTATCGTATACTAACTGATAGATTTGGTTCTTTTTAGTGTCAAACTGACGAAATGTTTAGGTCGTAGCACCGTGAAGACTTTCTTTACATTTTCAGAAGTTTCACTTTTACGCATGGTCTAGAAAACACCAAAAATCCCCTTAGGAGAGGATTTAATGGTCTAAAATGTAACACTTGTTTGATATGGGAAAAAAAAACAAAACATGAATGAATATTTGATGTGATAAATCAGAGTAGAAATAAAGAAACTTCACATAAAATACATGATATAACCATATTTGGATTTTGATTTTTGCTTTTGGAAACTTTAATTCCTGGTTTTCTGGATGTAAATCATATTTTTTTGGATTATTGTTTCCTCTGGTATCAGATGCTGTGCAGCTGGAAGGATTTTTACTGAAATTTTTTTAAGTATTGGACATTTGTTATGATGTGTAACCATGGCAACAAGGCTGTTTTCTACAACAACAGCAGCTGATTAACATCTCAAAAGCTCAAATAATATCTCAACTACAGCCCCAAATCTCAAATGGGTTGAAAAGGATGTTATGTGGACGCATTCTCATCTACCTGCCAGCTGCGCTCGAGTGCCTGACCACTGAGATCCTGGAACTAGCAGGAAACACGACTCATGACAGCGGAAGGACAGGATCGTCCCTCAGCACCTGCAGTTGTCTGTCCGCAGCGACGAGGAGCTCAGTAGACTGCTGGGAGGAGTGGCCATCGCTCTGGGAGGAGTTCAGCCCAGCATTCAAGCGGTCCTACAGTCCGGGGGAACTGAGAGGCCAGCCGAGTCTGGGTGGACGGATCGGACGGCATCTGCAGCCAGTTTCTTAGGATCCACTGTGGGATGGACCTTTACAAGAGATCCTTCCTGTCTACAGCCATCAGTATCTATAACATCTCTTAATGAAATGAGGATAACGAGTTATAACAACAAAATAATTTCCCTCTGGGATTAATAAAGTATTTTTGAATTTGAATTGAATTGAATATAATGTGTATGTCTCCTAATTTTTAAATGGAAAAAAAAATCTCATTAAACAAATTCTAAATTGCTCTTTTGACATTGAGTCAGTGACGCAGTTTGAATACAGTCGGGCCAAAGGTTTTGCATTTCTAACAAAAAAGGTTGAATCATGTCATCTGGACTTCGTTTTTTTTGTTAAAAAGAAACGTTTCGCCCCTCATCCAAGAGGCTTCGTCAGTCTGAGGCCTAGCCATCTGGTATTACCCAGAAGCCACCCTGACTCTTGTGTTTCAAGCCTGCCTCAGATACCCCTGAAGTCTGGCCTTTTCACTAATGGTTTCAAAAACACAAAGTTTGTTTTCTCAGTCATCCAGGTATATAACAACAAAAAAGGTTGAATCATGTCATCTGGACTTCGTTTTTTTTGTTAAAAAGAAACGTTTCGCCCCTCATCCAAGAGGCTTCGTCAGAATGGATGAGGGGCGAAACGTTTCTTTTTAACAAAAAAACGAAGTCCAG
>NC_056500.1:9693562-9718453 GCF_014905685.2 Nematolebias whitei
TGGATGAGGGGCGAAACGTTTCTTTTTAACAAAAAAACGAAGTCCAGATGACATGATTCAACCTTTTTTGTTGTTATATACCTGGATGACTGAGAAAACAAACTTTGTGTTTTGCATTTCTGTTCCCACAAAGAAACATTTTATTAACGTTTTAGTTACAACTCTGAAAAACTCTGATAGTCACATACAATAAAAGCCGAAGCTGGTTCATTTTTTTCCTGTTTGACTTCTTTTCCTCGAGTTTTCTCACATCAGGTCAACGCTCCCGTCAGTTCTTGTTTCCTGTTCTGCTGATTTACAGCCGAACGTGCTCTGCTGCACGCAGCCGAATCCTCTGGATAAGAAGGTCAGCTAAACACCTAAAACATAAATGTTATTGTGAGAGGAATTCGACTCGCTCTGTGTAGGATTCGATCTGCTGCTGTGAGATTCGCCCTGTTTGCAGAGATCTGATCTGATGGGCCGAGGTTAACTCCCTGCAGAGGAGGAACATAAATCATGGCAGGTCAACATGAACCGTTCTTACTTTGGTAAACAAGTGCAAAACAGAATTATATCATGTAGGAGTGTGAATAGAACAAAACACAGCTACTTGCACGCATGTTTGCAGAAGGGAGAGTGTGTTTTAGGAATCTTTCCACACTGTACAGCTTAACATCAACTAGATGAATGGGCATAAACTTTAGGAAGGTGCAAAACAGAAAACTTTTACAAAGAACTTAAAATAATAATAATAATTTACAAACTGTTTTTTCCCCATCATGGGCGTGTGGTGCTTGTGGGAGTCCTGTTTGTTTGTGGCTCCTCGGACTGAAGAAGTCCTTTGGATGAAGGACGAAACGTCTCATCAAAAAATGAAACCATCCAGATGACCTGACTGAACATTGTTGGATTTTTTTTTTTTTACCCTGGATTATTGAGCGTGAATTTCGGTGTTTTACAAAGAGGGGTGAAATTATTCTGATGTGAATTTATGTATTCGCAAGATCACATGTTTTTATGTACACCACATTGTTTGTAGCATTAAGCTTTAAGAGTTAAACAAAAAAAAAACATGGTTTAAAAAGAAACTTTAAAATATTGTAGGTGAAGGTTGTAAAGTTTATGAGATTTTCTTCTAGTTTCTCATGTTTAAAAATATATTCTTTACGTCATCTCTCTGATTTTGTAAGGATCAAAGGCAAAAGAGCGGAAATGTTTTCTGTGTGTGTGTGTGTGTGTGTCTGTGTATCATAAACATTTTATGAACCAGTGGGTGAGTTTTTATGAAACTCTCAGTTATTAATCATTGGATAAATATCGACAACTTATTTCACTTTTGAGTTAGCAAACACAAAAATAGTAACGACTCAGTCAGATTAACTGAGACTGAGTTAGATTTGGTGGTTTAGCTGAAAGTCATCCTGAACAAACTGAGTGTGATCCTAGTTCACAAGTGGACAAGTTTTCTGCTGGCTGGAATGACCATCCCATCAGGACAGAGTGAAGCTGTTCTCCAAACCAGCTGTGGGGACCTGGGATGCTGCAACACATCAGAGAGCCAGAGATGTCTGAGGAAAATGTGGCAGGATTCCAAAATGAGGAGACCGATTGGAAGAGCTCTGGACCATCCCATCGTGGCAACATGGGTGTTATTGTGCCAGAAGAGCTTTGGACCATCTCATCGTGGCAACACAGGTGTTATTGTGCCAGAAGAGCTCTGGACCATCCCATCGTGGCAACACAGGTGTTATTGTGCCAGAAGAGCTTTGGACCATCTCATCGTGGCAACACAGGAGTTATTGTGCCAGAAGAGGAATGCCCACTGAATGCCGAAGATGTTGAATCTCTACACCATGCCTTCATCCGGAAGAGACATTTATTTAACTCTCACACGCTCTGCACCTACATGCGGCTCTTTCAAGCTTTGACCAGAACTAACACAAAACTGAATTTTATTGTTTGTTATACAAACAAAAAAATAAAGCTGGTTTTAGCAGTTTGCTCTTTTCAGGTTTTGGATCATTTCGCTTGCAAATATGCCGTTACATAACTAATCCAAGGAGTAATATACTCACTTTAACTTCATGCTTTATAATGCAGCTGTTTTTGTTCAGCTTTTATAGCATTTCTTCTATGTACTTTTCATTTTGCATGATTGTCTATTGTCTGTCCTCATCTGTGTTCTTTGTTTAAAACAGGTCTCTCTTGAAAATGAGTCCTCGAGGCTCAATGAGACTAACCTGTATAAATAACGTTTGAATGAAAACTTCGCACAGTATTGCATGAAGCTGCACAGAAAGTCATTTACAAGCAAAAATCTCCAAATCGTCGTCCCTTCTCTGCATCAGTTTAAATCTGTGGCATGAAGGCAGCGGGTGATATGAACTTTAAATTAGTGGTTTGTTCATATTTCTGGTGTTTTCTGCAGCACCAGAGGAGCAGTCACATTACTTCATCCTTTTAACGTTCAGATGATGGTAAAGTGTGTGAATATGTTTGGCTGTGGAAGACTTCGCACCTAATGTTGTGTCAACTTGATACCCAAGCATTTATAAAAAGTTTGCTGAAAATCCACAAAACCTGAAGCGTTAAATTCACATTTTGTTGTTTCACAAAGACGAGTTCCTGCACTGTCAACAAGCACAGGGGACCCTCTGTCTGAGCGTCGGTCTGCTGACTTCTCACAGTTCATCCCCCTCTGGTCGGGCCCTGGGAGGAAAGGCTCTCCTGGGTTCTGACGTCAGCCTTTATTGGTCAGTAAACACAGAATAATCAGAGGAAGAGTCTCCATCTAAACAGAGTTATTGTTACTGTCAATAAGATGTTGATTCGGAGACAAATCTGGACTTGGATCAAGTTGGAAGAAACGTTGGTTTTCACAATGAGACAACAAATGCTTATGGTTGAATTTATTTTTCGATGCCTGTGGAAATGCCTTGCTCAAGAGTGCTTTAACAGCATTCAGCAAAGTCAGACTTAAATATCAGTAGGCAACTGAAAATTAATTTGAAGATCAAACACTTATCATTCCTTAAATACCGCTCTCTGCTTTTTATTTATTAAACCTAATTTTTAACTAAAATCACCTTATTTTTAGAAATGACAAAATAAATGTGGTTTGGTCAAACACTGAAACTAAGAATAAATTCAGTCTCATACGATGGGAGGTGTCACGCTCATGGTTGACGCTGTGAATGGCTCTCAGCTACTATCGCATCCGACTTCATTTCTTCAAAAATTCATTAAAACCTGCCAAGTGTTTCATGAGATATTTCGCTAACAGACTGAGTGCATTCCAAATAGATGAAATTCTGAACAGTTTGTGCAATCTCTTTTTTTGTCATTTGTTGTCAGTTGGCTGTGGCAGCCATCTTGAGTTGTGTTGACTCCAAAGGTTAAGCAGTTGTGGAGGTATCTAACAGGGATGCACGATATTATCGGCATATCGGTATCAGCCGATATTAGCGTTAAAGTTAAATATCAGACGTCGGCCATTCCATTAAAATAACTCACCGATATAAAAGGCGCTGTTTTTGTAGGACAACCCAGTGACAAGGATGCCTGCAGTGCCAGCACAACTTGATGACGTCATGTGTGCCTACCTGCAGCTAGAAACATGGAACAAGCCTCCACATGTGAGGCAGCATCACAGGTGACTAATGCTAATAAATAATATTTAACACTTTTCATTTAATATAAGTAAAAGTGCTATGACATGGCTGTTACTGAATATATGCCACCAGCTCTTACAGCTGTTAAACATTTTTGTAGCAAATAAACCTAAATAAGAGGGTTATGTCCTGACAAAGTATATCAAATATCAGTATCAGTTATCGGCCAAATAAGGTTTAACATATCAATATATCAGATATCAGCCAAAAATCCAATATTGTGCATCCCTAGTATCTAATGATTACATTCTAAACACTTCATTAAAATCCATCCATTGGTTCACAAGATATTTTGCAAATACTGCAAACATACATTATTGCCTGCCTTTTGCTCTTGAGCAATAATAAGAGTAATAAGTTTATGTCAGAACTGTACATTATCTTTTTCAGCACAGATATGTGAAGAAATAATCCAACTAAAACGCAAGTTATCTTAAGTGTGTGATGCAACAGTTATATAACTGTAACTGTGCAAAAGATAATGAATCCATAAAGTCTTTTTCATGACCTTTGTCATTATTTCATCTAACTGAGATGATTTCCACCTTGTTGGAGGCTTGCAGGTCATAAACTCAGCTATAAAAAGGTGTAAAGTTGACTGAGGTATGAAATCTAAACAACCTGCAGGCCGACAAGGGAGAGAAGCAACGATAAGAAAGAGAAAACAAATGATTTAAATGTCCTTTCCATCACATTTTCATGACCTGTAGCCAAATATAACCTTTGGTATTTAACACACACTTTTTTTCCTGATAGTTGAGGTAATTGGTGAGCGTGCACGCTGTCACCATGACAGTTTCGGAGGATAACAGCTGTTTTTAGCTGTACATTTTGTTCCATACTCAACCACAGCATCTGAGTAGGAAGTTGAGACACACTCAACCAACCTCACCACATCCGTTTTATTGAGTCTGACATGAGGGGAGAGGGCAGCAATAAGATTTATAATAACGCGCGAGGTTTATTTCTTCTATTACAGCTCTATTAAATCCCCATTCAGAGAAACAGAGGTATTCAAAAGTTTTTTTTTATTGTTTTATGTTTTTAGTGAATCACCTTAGTCAGGATGACTATAACTTTGTGTAAAACTTCATTTATGACCAGAATAAAATCCCTATCTCTTCATTCTGATTGGTTATATTGATTTCAACAAATGTTAGTGTGAAAATAAGCTAAATTCATTGTAAACACTATCATCCCAACATTAGTATTCTGCTCAAAGTTATGCTGTAGTTTAAAAGGTAAAGCCACTTAGTCTTTTAATACATTTTAAGTAAGTAATGAACAAACTACTGATTTGAACAATACTTAAATTAGTCATTGAAATGTCCTTAAAAAGTGCTATTTGACTGCAACTCAACCATATTAAAGGAATCTCCAAACTGCTTATGCTTCTTCGCAGCAGGCTGCTCATGGTTGACCTTTCAGTTGTAAACTGTTTACACTTGTGTCTCCGATATCAAGTAGTGACGAGATCCACTAACCAACTTTCTGTGAATGAGGACATAGCACCGTCAACAATGCTACCTGGTTAGCTTCTAAATTTATAGCATGTTTCTTTGTTTAGTTGTCATGCCTAAGTTAAACTTGTCTTCAGTGTAAGTGAGTTTATGACTGTGGTTAAAGGTTTGAGAAGTTGCAGACATTTGCTGGTACAAAACGAGACAGCAAATGTTGCATGTGTCATGTCTGGAATGGGCTCATGTGGGATGAAATGCTAACTAGCCAGTCAGGTTTTAGGTCCCATCATAGCACAGAGTCAGCTTTATTAAAAAATATGCAATTACCCGCTTCTGTTTTTAGACAGATGTAACGTTCTGCTGTTTTGATTTTGTTAGATGTCATTGCAGCTTTTGGTTGACCACTCCATTCTTCTAATATGCGTCCAGGAGAATTTAAGGTATGATCTGGTACCGGTAGTTTTTTCTCTGCTGAAATGGGAAATTTCTCTTAACAGCCCCTGTCAGCTGTGGAGTTCCTCAGAGATCCATCTTGGGGCCAAATCTACAGCATTCATATTTTTTATGCTTCATTTGGATCATATGTTCTGTAAATATTACTATTCAGTGTTATGCAGATGATACACAAATTTAGATCCATTTAAGTCCTGATGACCCCTCATCTTTTACGTTCATTACAAGTGAAATACTGCATGGCATGTATGGTAAGTAAAGGATAATAAGTGAGAAATGGCTATTTGTAGTTCTAACACTTATGTAAACATAGCATCTCAGAACATTTATTATCTAAGGCTACGTTCACACTGCAGGTCTCCGATTTTTTGCTCAGATCAGATGTTTTGTGTGGTCATTCACATTTTAATTTAAAATAATCTGTCGTCAGACTCCAGTGTGAACGGTCAACGGCCCTGAAGTGACCCACATATGCAAAAGATGTGACGTCGCACCAGCATGCTATGTTTACAGAAGTAAATGTGCATGCTACACATCAGCTTTGATTCTGAACTTCACAATCAGACCCAACTGAATTATCTAACATAAATGTTTTGTCCAATCCAGCATTGTAATTCTGGAACTAGAACAATGTACTGAAAGTGAAACAAACTCAAGAATGGATCCCATCACGTCATTTTTGACTTGGTCCAACACCAACGTTGGTATCATATGTTGCTGTAGATTCTAAGTTATCCAGGACATGGCAAATTAAACAAACAAAAAGAAAGCAACTGGATGATGTAGCTGTAGCTGACAATGTACAGAGTTTTGAGATTTAAACTTTGCTGGACTTAGTGCTCTCATTACTCAGTGCAAACTGACTGAAGTTGCTTTGAAAAGCATTTGCATCATATGAGGTTTAGCACCACATATAAAAAAGATTTGGGTTAGATTTTTAAAATAAATAAATAACTGAAAAGTGGGTTTTGTCATGTTCAGAATGTGATTAAAAATTAAATAAGAGTTGCAAATGAGGGAAACATTTAAAAAACAATTGGTTTTGACTGACTTTGCCTGTGTAAAAGTAGCCTAAATATAACAGTTTTTTCAATTAGCTAAACAGATTAATTCTATGGTAAAAACTGTTTTACAACAGAAACATTTCCAAACTCAAACCCATTCCTTCCAAAAACTATAAGGACAGTTTTTCAGCTTTCATCAACATCAGGTTATTTTAGTATAACTCAGTCAGTCTCTTGGTTTCAAAGCTTTGCATGGTCTGGCACCCGAATATATAACTGAACTCTTAGTCACATTTGAACTTAATCTTCTGAATCGGTTCTTTTGGAAGTTCTCAGTTCTACATTAGTTAGTAAGGAAGATGCCTAAAACAGCTTCAAACATTTATTTTCTCAACTCTGGTGGTGAGATGTGCTGTAAGAGTGACAGATAGCTTCAAGGTGGAGGTGGGAGTGCATCAAGGATCGGATCTGAGCCCCTTCATGTTTGCTCTGGTGATGGACCGACTAAGATGAGGTCAGGCAGGAATCCCCGTGGACGATGATGTTTGCAGATGACATTGTGATCTGTGGTGAGAACAGGGAGCATGTGGAAGAGAACTTGGAGAGGTGGAGGTATGCACTTGAAAGAAGATGAATGAAAGTCAGCCGTAGGAAGACACACCGGTGGAACAGTGAGGCTACAAGGAGCAGAGGTTGCAAAAATGCAGAACTTGAAGTACTTGGTGTCCACTGTCCAGGAAACTGGGGAGTGTGGTGAAGAGGTGAAAAAGAGAGTCCAGGCAGGATGGAGAGGATGGAGAGAAGTTTCAGGAGTGATTTGTGACAAAAGAGTGTCAGCAAAGGTCAAAGGAAAAGTTTACAAGACAGTTGTGAGACCAGCTATGTTGTATGGTCTGAAGACAGAGACACGGACAAAAAGACAGTAGAAAGAACTGGAAGTGGCAGAAACGGAGATGTTGAAGTTCTCCTTAGGAGTGACAAGGACGGATAAGATTAGAATGAGATCATCAGAGGTTGAACAACTGGGAGATAGAGTTAAAGAGGCCAGACTGAGATGGTTTGGACATGTCCAGAGGAGGGACAGTGGGTTTATTGGTAGAAAGATGTTGGAAATGCAGCTGCCAGGAAAAAGACAGAGGAGACCAGAGTGAGATGGAGGAAGATGACTCAGTGTGGTGACCCCTGAAGACAAAAAAGCCAAAAGAAGAAGAAGATTTTGGTCAAGTCTTGTTGACCAAAAAGTTTTAACCGAGTTTCATAAGTGAAGTTGAGTTGATTTGCTATCTGGTTAGTGTTTTTAATTTGAGACCGTTTTTCTGTGTCAAACTTTACGCACTACAAATCAGTACATACTGTACTCAGTGGCAGCGTGTGAGTTCACCTCAATAACAAGTCGAATATCTCTCCGACTCTTCGTTTGTTTACGTTCACAGCTGCTCAGTCCAGATGTGAAACAAAAGACGAGGCTCTGCCCAACAGTCCATTCATCAAAACATTAACACCGGGAGACAAGAGAGGCCAGTGACACAGCTGGCGTGCAGCTTGTGCCAGTGCGCACAGTTCTGAGTGTTTTCCAATAAAAAAAACAATAGGCCTGGAATGGATCCCAGATGATCCGAGCAGAACCGGTCTTTGATTTTTCAGCACGCAACATATACTGTGTGTCTCTATCACAAAAACTGGTGTTGGAAGGAAAACATTAGTTCCAGGAGAAAATGAGAAGATTGTGCATCATTTATAGCTGAAATATAAAGTATCATTCAAATAACATGAAGCCCACCTTCATCAACGCAGCTCCTGACAAACGCATCTTTCAGCAGGACACTGTATTACATTTTTATTAAAAATAACTTTAGCCCAACTTTTAAACTCTGATCCAGTATTTTCAGGATGCACGGAAACAAGTGAGATTCGTGAACATCCTGCAACCGACAGGCCCCACAGGATCTACAGTTGTGATGGTGGACATTTCAGGACATTCCCACATGTTGTGTCCTTGCCTCGACTCGTCAGAGCTGACTCAGCAGCACGAGAGGGGTTTTCAACAAAATTAGGCAACACACAGATGTGTGGATGATAATTTAAGTTGCTATTGTCCAAAAAGATCCACTTTTGTAGTGAAGCATCCACGACGTCAGGCTTTTGCACCTAATTAAACAGGTTCCTGATTGCACAATTATTGACAAAGCAGCACCAAAGACCTATATTTCTGATTTTATTTTATTTTTTTTGTTTGTTTTGTACATTCAAAAGAAATATTTGATGCAGTTGGATCGCTGTTCAGTTGTTTGGTGGTACTCGACTGAGTCCAGCCAATAAGAAGTGAAACTAAAATGATTTACTGTTGCTGATTAATTACAGATGAAGCAAACCGGCGGATGCAGATCTGCTGTGGGGTTTGTGTCATTTTCATTTGAGACACGTTATTGTGGCTGAAACTTTATTACAAAGAAAGCAGAGCTAAAACGAGCCTTTGCTTTTACTAATCACAACAAACAAGTCACGTCAGCGAGGTGAATTAACTTCATGAGGAAGATTTAAAACTTTTAGACACGTTATGACAGAGAGCCTTTTTTTTTTTTGAGTTAAATAAATGACTTGCTCATCATTATTCAAGCGACCTCTGATACCGACCAGTATTTAAAAAAGATTAGCCTATACCATTACAACAATCCTTGAGTTTAAATGCTGGTTTGAACATCAGCTAATGCAGATAATATCTGTTTTTCTTGAGGCACTAAGAACCTACTTGTTTTTAGCTCACTGAACAAGCATGGCTCCAGGACTGGCAACGTAAGCCTGACTCTCAGACAGTTTTAATAATTACCGATAATTTAAATTTTAATGGTCCCTAAAGGGAATTCCCACCAATTTTGATAAAATAAGAACATTTGACATTACCATTATTTGTGTTTCGCAAATCAGAAGCAGATTTAACTCTTTTTAAAATATTTTTCTGCATTTTCTGTATCCTCACAGGGTCTTCGTGATGAAGGAGGAACTACAACCGGCTGGAAGAGGTTACAACCAGAGGATTGTGGTTTTTCTTCAGCTCGTCCCCCTGGAGAGGACACGGCGTCTGAGGTTTGCACAGAGGAGCAGGCTTGTTCGGACGAACCAGCGCAACAACTTCCCAACAGCTGAGAGAGCGTGGGGACATTTGTATGCAAATGCTAAAATCTTGAACTATTTAAAATAGATTTAAAAGAAACATAAAGAAGAAAAGAAGAAAGCCCAAATTACACAAAAGAAAGGTAGACAAGATAAATATAAATGTAATTTTTATAGAAAGATTTTTGCTTGTAACTTATAATACCTAATCACATTTTCCAAACGAATGTGGTTGCCTTTGTTAAATAATCTGAAAGTGAGTTGTTTAAACTAAAGAAAAAAGAGAAAAGTAGCTAAAAGCCATACACAAGTAAACACTTTCTAAAAACAAGTAAAAGATAGGTAAGGTGAAATGCTAAGATTAGCAAAACACTACCTGAAAGCAGGAAAAGGATAAAGCAAAAATAAAAAATAAAAAAATATATATTTCTAAAGGAAATATTTGTGAATGAAGTGAAATATTCTGAAAAGTGTAAAAATTAAAAACTAAAAGTCGTAGTACCAACTTCCTGAATTAGATGAATGTTCTGATATAGGAATGATTAATTTAAAACAAAGTATGCAGACTGTTAAGTTGCAAAAATTACAAAAGCATTAAAAAGGAAAACAGTATGAATCAGCCAACAAAATCCGTGCTCAATAATCCAGGTATACAATCCAACAATTTTCAGTCTGGTCACCTGGATAGATTATTTTGTGATGAAACGTTTCACCTTCCAAAGAAACTGTCCAGATGACCTGACTGAAAATTGTTGGATTGTATACCTGGATTATTGTGCATAGACTTTGTTGGTTTTGGACCAGTTTGACATGAATGTCGACGAGGGAGAGGGCCGGCACCGGAGGAGGGGGCGTGCCAAAGAGACCACCTTAGCACCAACATAACTGGTTTGTTCCACTTTGGAGTAAGTTGTTGTGGGAAGAATTAATTTTGTGTTGTGTGTTTCCTTGACTGATGAAGCCTTCTGGATGGAAGGTGAAACATTTCAGCACACACACAAAAAAAGAAACTGTCCAGATGACCTGACTGAAAATTGTTGGAATACTGAATCAGCATCTACACAACTAGTAAACTTTTGAAAAGTATTACTAGAAGTATAAATTTATTATTAGTAGCTTTACATGTTGACAAAGTTCTGGACGTTTGTTTGCTCCAGATTTTATTCTTCATTTCGTGTGTGTTTCTTCTCCTGACACGTGCAGAGGAGCTGCTGGGACCAAAACAGCCTCAGATCTTTGGAAAGTGGACGTGATTTTGCAGAACCATTGGCCACCCGTGAACAAGGTCAAACAGCGGACAGTTTCCCTCCGTCCTCATGACCACAACTCACTGGACAGCAGCTGTTTTTGCCTTCCTGACCCTCCACCCTCCACTCGCAGACTTGCAGCAAACTGCTACTTCAGAAGAAGTCGTGCTGGTCCTGTGTCAGAGGCCAACAAAACAGGCTCCTCTGTCAGATGACGGGGCCCAACATCTCCTCATCCTCCCACTCAGTCCTCTCCCTCTTCAGTGAAATGTAAGCTGAAACGTAGCAGGTTTGTTTTGTTCAGCTTCTTTGAGCTTGTTTTTACAACCCGGATATTAGTGACTTTGTTACTCATGAGCTGGATTGTTTGGTTTAATAAAGGAGGCAAAAAAAAGGTTTGTAGGCTCCAGACACATCTGGATTTTGACGTCTCTCTCGTGTTTAGATCCTCTCTCAGACTGGTTGGACGATCATCAAGCTGTCAATCAAACCGTCAACGCCACATTCTTCTTAACTCGTAACTCTAGCGAAGCACGGCAGGTTGTTTCCATGAAATCTATTTTACCCAACATCCCATTAACTCACTAATCTGGGCATAGATTTGGAAACAGGTTGATACATTTTTTTTTTGTGTCTAACAACAAAAAAGGAATAAAAACAACTATAACCACTCTGTGTTTTGTAACACTTACCCTGCTATAATACAGAACTTTTTGTTAATTAATGCGTTAATTTTCTATAAACCTGTTAGTATACTGTTAAACCCAGAGACTTTTTAAAGAAAACTTTATTTATCAAAACAAGTACAAACAAGTATTGTAATTCACAATAGTGTAAATCGAAAAAGGGCATAGAGGCAGATTTAGATATGGGAACATCAAAGCAAAAACTGATTAAAGAATGATAAAATTAAATAAAAATTAAATTACATTAAAAAATATATCAACTACGGGGGGGTGGGGGGGTATATATTTTAGCATGAGCATGCATTAGTGGGTATTTCCATTAACATTTCATACCGGTCTTTATGTGTTGCAATGTGTTTCAGAGATTTCAAATATAATTATAAATCAGATTTTAAAACATGGGATGATTTTAGCACTTTCTGTTTATGAATAAAGAATTTTAATCAGATTACAACCGAGTTCCATTTTTATTGTTTTTCAGTAATACTCCAAATGTGACCATGTCTCTAGAAATAGATTCAGGAAGTATAATGTTCAGTGTGATCCACCTTTCTAAGGGATTCCAAAATATTTAGGTTTTGCTGCATTCATAGAAGATATGGTCAATTGTTTCTATATCTTTTTTCACAGAATGAGCATTTATTGTCATCAATATTAAAACGAGTTCTTAGTAGCTCTTTGGAGGGGTAAACTGCATTTAAAATTGTAGTGTTTCTTTAGCCTTTGGTTGTATGGTGTGTTTTAAATATAAAGTTCTTAACATTTCAATTGATTTTTTCAAATTTGCAAAGTATGTTATTTTTATTTATATCCCCAGGGAATAAAGTTTCAGTTAGACAGCTTCTAATTGTGTGGTTGTTCTTTTTTTTTTTTTTTTTTTTGTCAGTAAATTCCATTTATAGATAGAGTGGGTAATTGTGGAAGATATATATTTTGAATCTGATTAATAAACTGTTTTGGTAATGCTTTAAGTTAATCTGGTAAATTGAACTTTTGGGGGGATAGAATTTATAATTTGCACAGAATTGTTCAGTTTAACATGTAACCATTAGTGTCCATTAAGTGCACAACACACCAAATGTTCTTCTCCATCCAATCTTTGTAAAATAATGATTTATTGCGATATAGTACGAATCTGTTATTCCATATGATAGTGGAGTGTGGTGAGTAATTATGTACGTATAGAGCATTTCCCAGTATAATAACACTTGTTTATGGAACTCTGATAGTTTGATGGGCAATTTATGTATATTGAAATCAGCTAGAAGTATTAGTTTTAGACCACCTATTTTGTTAAATATATAACTGGGGACACAAAGTGATTCAGAATTTTTGATCCAGGATTTCAACCAATTAATCTTAAGAGTTCCATTGAGGCACTCGAAGTCAATTACTTTCAGACCACCATCTCTGTATTCTTTGACCATGTGACCTTTTCTCAGGTAGTGTGGTCTGTTTCTCCAGACGAAGTTCATGTTCATTTCATTGATGGTCTTAATTAAGCTATTTGGGACAGCGGTGCTACAAACTTTCCATTTTTGACAAGTGAATTCATCCTAATATAGAAAGGTCTCGTTGTTAAACCCAGAGATAAATTAACTAGTTTAATCTTATCTTGAGAAAACTAAGCTTGTGTTCTTCAGGACAACAAAATGATGACCATGTTCATTTGAATGTCTTACACCCAGTGTCATCATTCGGTGTTGACGCATGGACAAGACGTGTAACACGAGCGTGTTGAGTTTCTGCTGAAATCAGCTGCTCGTTCTGATTTAAGCTCCGTTTTGCTTAATTCTGAAATAATCTCGAGTCGGCACAAGAATGAAAGCTTTAACCGAACATATGAACCAGTTCTTCTTGAGAAAACGAGCTTTATTTTGACAAATTAAAAAAATAACTCATTTATGAGTGAGTTTTCTCTCTTAGCTCACATAAATCAGAGCTCTGACACAAACAGGTATAAATTAACATTTGGTGCTCACTTTGTCTCCACATCCTTTACTGCTGCCTTTTGTCTCCGTTTTCTTGTGTTTTTAATTGTCTGAATGTGAAAAATGACGTGTTTTCCTATTAAATTTTAGAGAACCACTCCTGCTGACACAGCACAGCTATACGTCATCAAAAGTTTATCTTCCTTTGTCTGGTTTTAGTTCACAAGATGACTCGTTGGTTTTCCCAAAAAAGAATGTTTGCCTTTTAAAGTTTAGAACGAAACAAAACTCTTGAGTAATGCCTGCAATTCATCATCATGTTGGAGCTCAGGGAGGCTGTCCAAACTGACAGGAACCGGTTTTGCAGCACATGTATTGGAGTTCCCCGTTAGTCTGGCTGTCGTGCCGTCCTGACAGACAAGTGGTTTGAAATACACGTTCTGTCCCTGATGCAGTGTTTTAACTTGTAAAGACAGAAAAACAAAAGAGAAGCAGATTTATACATGAACTGACTCGTGTTTCGGCTGAGCTCTGACACAGCAGGCCGGTGTCACTGGCAGGCCTTTTTTTTATTTTAAGGAAACACAAACAGCTTCAACCCCTGCTGCTACCCTGTTGACACCCATCCACCAAAGCCCCACGGGAACCATCGCCCCTTCCTCCTCCTCCCGT
The DNA here is from genome assembly GCF_014905685.2 of Nematolebias whitei. NCBI lineage: Eukaryota > Metazoa > Chordata > Actinopteri > Cyprinodontiformes > Rivulidae > Nematolebias > Nematolebias whitei. The sequence goes on from NC_056500.1 coordinate 9,707,780, forward strand.
CCTGCAGCTGGAGCGTCAGGGAGTCGCTCAGCTGATCTAATCTTCAGTCCAGGTCACACAAGCACACAGCTGTGGGAAAATGACACATTCAGGCAGCCAGGAGGGTTCTGATGACATTAAGTTTTGGTGAGAAATATTGTTTCTTCTTGAAGCTGTCACCACAAGAAAATAATCTTCACATTTATGACAACAAAGTTTACAAAAATGTGTTTGAATGAACACATCAGAGGGTATGAGGCTGCAGAAAACAAAGTTTTTAAAATTCACAACTTCTCGGTTTATCCAAAACGCTGCACTCCGCATCAATTCCTTGCTTCTAAGGAGTCAGATTTTCTTGTAATCTTTTAAAATGTGGTCATGACGGGTTGTTTTTCAGGCTTTCAAGGTTCAACGTTTCTTTATTCGTCATACGCACCACATGTACCACATGTGGTGCGTATGAAATTATGTACACAGGCTCCCAGTTACATCCAACAATAACATGGAAAAGGAAAACAGTACTAAGATCTAAGATATGAACTAAGAAAAACGTTAAACTAAAAATACACTAAGCACTAGTAGCATAAAAACAATACGCCGAACAGCAGCACGAACATGAGGCTGTGTGAGCAGATGAGCACGAACGAACACAGCAACACGAAACAGATCAGCAGCAACACAAAACAGATCAGCAGCAACACAAAACAGATCAGCAGCAACATGATGTGATTTTTCAGTGATTGTTCTGGTTAGAGATTCATGAGTCTAACAGCCTCAGGGTAGAAGCTGTTCCTCAGTCTAGTGGTTCTACACTTAATGCTCCTCAACCTCCTTCCTGAGGGGAGCGGGGCAAAAAGTGTGTGTGCTGGGTGAGTGGGGTCCTTCATGATGCAGGTGGCCCTCTTCCTGCATCTGGAGGTGTAGATGTCTGTGATGGTGGGGAGGCTGACTCCAACAGGCTTCTGTGCAGCCTTCACTACTTCTGGAGGTTTTTCAACCTTTTTCTTAGGACTGTAGCAGCTTTCCTCTCACTCATTTACAGTTTAGCTCTTGTTTCTGTTTCTTTAGTTTAGATGATGCAAAATACAAAACGTTAATGCAGACTTACAAAAAACTCATCTCTTAGCACCAACAAGTTGATTCTCAAAGAACTGAAAACTTAACATATCATTCATCAACTAGAGCATATGTGTGAAACTCAAGGTCTGGGGACCAAACGTGGCCCTTGCTGACATCTTATCTGGCCCCCAAGATGTTATTTTAAATGTAAAATGCTTTAATCACTTTAATTTTTTCAGTAATATTTGATTATGATGTCAAAAGTGCAACAGAGAATGTCAAATGAAACCAATCAAACTCTTGTTGAGGAACCTGCAACCAAGAAAATTTGTTGTTTATCTAACTTGAGTGCATGTAGATTATGAAACCAGCCCTTAGTTTGAAAAAGGTTTTAATATCAGGTCTCTCTTGTAAATGAGTCCTCGAGGCTCAATGGGATTTACCTGTATAAATAAAGGTTGATTGATGTTGGCCCCATATTGTAAGTGAGTTAGACACCCCTGAACTAAAGGATGATGCAGCTCTCTCCTGTGAAGGACTTTGGCTGTTTTCTAAATGCCTTACAATTCATTTGCTGTAACGTTTTTAAGCCTGAAACAATCTTCTTGTCTGCTTTCTTTATTTTTCAGCAGAACGCTGCTGCTGAGGTAAGAAACAAAAACTAGACAGAAAACGTCTGAAAAAGCAGCAAAAGTCAAAAAAAAAAAAATGAAAAGAGCTTCAAGACATCCTAAATGTTAGACTGACTCTGAGACTCAAACCTGCTAAGAAACACACTCAGAGCGGGCGTCAATCTTTGACAAACTTCTGCTGGAGATTGTGTAAGATTTGTGTGGTTCTGCAGCGCGACACAAAACTGCACACGCTCATAGGCTTGGGGAAAAAATAACAAACCAGTGAGTGAACAGAAAGGAGGCCCGAGACAATACAAGGAGATAAGGTATGAAAAGGAAAACCAAAGTGTGAAATCAAAAAGGAAGTTGAATCATAAAAGGTTCACGTGTCCCACAGAAAACTAAGCTCAGTGTTTTTTGTTGTGTGTGGCAGCACTGTGTTCCCTCCTAAGACTCCCTGGACCTGAAACCAGCGAAGCATCAGAATACATCCAACACAGACGGCCTATTGTGTCATATCTGATCTGAAATCAGCAAAGCCAGCAGCTGAAAAGAAAAAAAAAAGTACATTGACTCGTGGATGGAAGGAGGAACGAAGGCAAACAGAACAACTCTGTGACCTGCAGAGGGAACGCTCCGTACTCGCTTTCTCTCCCTGACAGGTGGATTAACAAAACAAATATGCCATAAACAAAAAGCTGGATGTTCAAGTCCTGCAGCGCAGCAACGCATGCAAGCTGCAAGAACAGCTTCTGCAGCAAGGCTCTCCTGCCTCTGAAGCATTTTGCATACATGTATTTTACAAGAACATACTGGAAATATGGAGCCCAAACTGGGAAACATACGAAGATGCTCTTCTTTGGCCTCAGATCCGAGAGAAACAAACAGCCTGTACATTTTAACAGGAAGTCACATTAAACTCCTCTTTTATGAAAAGATTACAGGTGTCACAGATTCACCTGAGCGCTCGTTAACTCTGTCGCATCTCTAAGTCACTTGTTGAGGTTTGTCAGAGGAATAACAACAACAACAACAACAACAACAACGTGCATAAAATCTCTGCTGAACTTACAACTGGCTCTTATTTGTGCTCTTAAACCAAAACTGACTCACAAACTGGTGAAATATGCACAAAAACAGAGCTGGCAGAAAGGGCAACTTGACGAGCCCCCCACATCCACCCCCCACCCACCCACACACACACACACACACACACACGTGCACACACACACTTCCTCTGTGCAGCACCAGCTGTGTTGTGGCTGCAAACGTTTAAATGTAATCGCACATGGTGGATGTGTGCCAGCATGCATGTGTGCATCTTTCCTGGATATTTTCGGGCGACCTCATGTATTCCTCTGTGTGTGCGTGTGCATGTGCGTGTGCGTGTGTGTGTGTGTAGGCGAGAAAGCTGTAATGCATACACAAAGTTGGAAACTTCATGTGAGCGCATGAGGTTGCCAGTTAAAATACAACCATGCATAAAAACGAGTCACCGAACCAGCTGCTCCCGGTGCTAATAAACTGTACCTGTAAAACAAAAACAAGAAAAATATATTTCTAAGGTGTGTTTATTGAGTCGATAGGCGTTTTACTGATTAAATGTTCTGAAAAGCCTCATGCCGTAAATCTTGAATTCCTTCGTGTGACAGTTTCCTGCAGCAAAAACAACTTTGACTTTTGGCCTATTCACGCCGAGCAGCCTTTAGTATTTGCAATCAAACAATGAAAAGTTTTACCCGGAGCTCCTTCGTGATTAAAGGCCAACCATTTCTAGAAGGGATTCTTTTCTCCAGCTACCTTTCATGTGAGAGTTTTAGAAAGGGATGAGAAAAGACACAATGGTGCAGATTCTAAGACATGATCATCCTAAGTGGTCCATTAAAGACAAATGGGCTTCTTCTGATTCTGGAGGACGTTAGAAAAAAAACATCATCACACAGAGTAGGTGGCCTTAGGTTCCACATTTTAACACAGAAACTGCAAACTTCAATTCAATTCAGTTTATTTTTAAGAATCACATGTTAAGATAAATAATTTCAAATGAAAAGTATTCACTTTTAACAAATCATTTTAGGAAATGAGGTCAATTTGTGGATTCATAACATCCACACACACAAAGATAATATTGTCCACCTTTACCTTTGGGCAGCAGGTAATCAACCAAGCAGGATCCTAAAAAGTCTCAGATAAAGCAAAAAATGTAACAAGGTTTCATAAAGCACTGATACGGTCCCATAGCATTTAATAACGTATGATATTTATATAAATATCTGTTGATCTGTGAAGATGAAGTGTGCATCCAGGGGCTTTTAAGCATGCAAAAGTATTTACAGCCTCGATAAAGTTTTATAGACGCACACTTATTATTAACAGCTTATTTATTCGCAGCATTTATCTGATTTGCGTGTTCTCTGTTCGCTTTTCCGTTTTATTTTTGCAACCTTCCATGTTGCTTTACTATTTGTCTACAAATAATTGTGCATACAGAAACACGCAAAGTTTGCAAAAAATGTTTTTTCTCCAACAACCTTGTATACGATGCTCCTCAGAGTTAAATACCTCCGGCTCAAACAGAGGAAACGTGCGGCTGTTGTGCCTTTATGTCACGTATCTGAGCAGACAAGTTCAAACCAAACAGAGCTGCAAGCTTGCTTTCAGCATCAACCCCAGCAACAAAAGGGGAAGTGAAACTCAAGACTGTGTGGGTGTGAGTGTTTGTCTGAGCAGCTGGGAACATCAGGCCACGCCTGCCTCTCCTCACTGGTCGAGCTGTCGTCAAGTGCGTTTAACGAACAACAACTCTGCTGCTCAGCCAATTGGGTCGCAGCGAGATTTCCCCTGATGTACAAAAGAGCCATATCTGTGGTGACATCACATGGGGCCTTTAAACAGCAGACCGCAGAGTTTAAATGGCTTTATGAAACAAAACACACTTAGAAAAACAACTAAGTAACTCTTCAGACTGATGGCTTGGAGAGCATCATCAACAGTTGACCTACTTACTTCCTACGACAGCCGCACCTTGAGAGAGGCCTTTGACCACAAAATAGGAACTTCAGAGTTTGGATCAGTAGATGAACAGAACTGAGTTGGGCTGATAAATGTTCTGTTTGTAGGTCCTGATCTTGCTGAATGTACGCCACACGTTTTAAGATGTTATTATAGTAGCAAACAGGTAAATATATTCCTTTGGCACAGTCCAGAGAAGCTCTTTTCATCGTGACGCTGACTCTTAATTTTGTTTCATTACTTTTTTCAGGAGTTTTCAATAAGAGCAAACTTAGAAAACACAAAATAATTTTGCTCAGCAGTTCTCCCCATGAAAACAAACCAACAATGTCCAGTCAGGTCATTTGGATGTTTTTTTTTTTGTTTGTTTTTTTTGAGAGATGTTTCATCCTACATCCAAAGGACTTCATCATCTGAGGAGCCATAAACAAACTGTGTCCCACAAGCAGCACACTCTCATACTGGACCAACCAGTTTGCTGGTGATGAGATGGTTTCTGGGGGCCGCCCTCTCCCCTGTCGACTCCTCCCAGGCAGCCATAGCCAAAGTGGTTCAAAACATCAAGGTTTTGGGTCCACTGTGGGAGTGTGCTGCTTGTGGGACACAGTTTGTTTATGGCTCCTCAGATTGATGAAGTCCTTTGGATGAAGAACGAACCATCTCTCTACACAAAAAAAAAAAAAAAACTGTCCAGATGACCTGACTGAACATTGTTGGGAATTTTTTACCTGGATTATTGAGCATGAACTTAAATGCCATGAAAAGAAAATTAAAAAATTGTTCTTTTTTATGTATATTAGATGAACAATATTATCGGCATGGTATCGGTATCGGCCGATATTATCGATAAAGTTAAATGTCGGACATCGGCCATTCCATCAAAAAACTCACCGATATAAAAGGCTTCTGTTTTAAGTTTTTTTTTTAATTTATTTAAGAAACTAGCATATCTATTAATGCACTATGACTTATGCACTTTTCACTTGTCGCTTGTGAACAGGTTGAGTTTAGATTTGTGAAAATTTACAAATTTGCACTGTTCGAGTGTTGTCATTGTTTTAGAGAGAGTAAATATGAATACATTTGACATTAAACACAATCCAAGTTGAAGTGTTAAATCATTTTCAGCCCCCTTTTTGGCATCTGCATTTGGATGCAGACCAAACTGACAAAGACCATGCAGAACAATGTAGTATTTTAATTCCACAGCAAAGAAAGCTATGTAGTCTCTGTAAGTAGGTCTCTAGGGGAAAAATATCGGTATTGGTATCGGTTATCGGCCAAACAAGTTTCATAATATCAGCATATCGGATATCAGCCAAAAATCCAGTATTGTGCATCCCTAGATATTACCTTTGTTCATGCTTAATTATCTGCCTCACTCCAGTTTTTCCAGGACCATTCTGGTTCATACAAGTGTGTATTTCTAAAACATGTCAAGTCCTGACCCTGAGGAAAACACGCAACCTGCATCTAACAAGAGAAATCCGAGAGGCCAAAATAACCCCCATCCGTTTGATTTACCGCCATAAACAGATTGCGTTACAGAAGATTAGCAACTTTGCTTTCACGCCACGCTTCATACAAAACAGTTCTGAGCCAGGAATCCAGGTGAGAGGGCAGGGAGAGGGGGTCACGGGCCTGCTGAGATGTCCCGGCGCAGGACTTCTGCGTCTGAAGACATCCTGCTCCTGAAGGAGGAGCTGACTGATGAAACCCATGAGTTTACAGGAACGTAGAATTCTGCTTTCAGGGTTTCCGTGTTTGTTTTTCCACTTCAAAGTGGAATCACAGGACCTGATTTTCTACTGCAGGGGCCTTTTCTGCGGCACGCTGCACCAGAGCACGTCGTGTTTTCAGAAGGAGTTGTGTTCGTTGTTAATTGGTCACACGTGTGCACATGCAGACACCGTCGCACGAGTCGTTAAAGCTCCTCTTGAAGAACTCAGACTTTGCTGTGACCTTTTGAACCAAAAGTAAAGTTTGCCTTGAACATTCTTGCAACCAGCCTCCTTCCTGTGTTTTCTGCAGGTCGAGATAAAATCAGCTGCACCCACCCCTGTGGTGCACACGCGTGCACACGCGTGCACGCACGCACACACAGCACTCGCAGTACATTTTGTGAGAAAAGTGTTTCCTATGTACCACGGGTCTTTAAACATGTGACTCATCAGTTTGAGTGTGAGACAGGAACCCCTCCTCCGCCCCGCTGCTACACTGGGTCGACTTCTTTACATGAAAACATGCTGACGTCTGTCCTTTGTTTCTCTTTGTGCATGCATGTTGTGACTTCCTGTGTGTTCGTCTGTGTGTAAGTGCACACACGCATCTTAAATGCATTGGAAAAAAGACAACAAAAACGCTTAAAAGTCTGTCTCACTGAACTTTCTGCACATCAAGCTCATTTCATGAGTCTGACATTTGAATGAATATTCCAACATTTGGACAACTTCAAACTCAAGCTTGAGCAAAAATGACTAATTTACCACATTTTTTTTAAGGCTTTACAAACATGAAATGCCCTCAATTTATCTTGCAAGTTGTTAAAAAAAACAAAAAACAGTTGCAGAAATTATTAGAATGCAGGCCAGAGGTCACTCTTTCAGGAATGAACACGTGCACGTCCTTGATAGAGAGGAACGTTGCTTTGAGAGAAGAGTGAAGGAAACCGTCTTCGTGAAGATGAAAATAAAAACAGGTTTCTCTTGTAAACGAGTCCCCGAGACTCAATGGGATTAACCTGTATAAATAAAGGTTGAATGAATGAAGAGAACTCTCCATCTTTAAACAGGGGCGGGGGCCTTTGTGTCCAACTGTCCCCCTCTTACTGCTTATTGCTCGCATCACTCAGCCCACTGGGAATAGCAAGTGGGCATCTGGGCACTAACTGGGCCATTAGGCTGATGGTCCTCCTTTATCATGTGAAGTTTTGTCTGTCACCAGCAAACTGGCTGATCCACTGTGAGAAGGTGCTATTTATAAGACTGAGTTTGTTGTACCTCCTCAGACTGAAGAAGTCTTTTGGATTTAAAAAAAGTAAGCTCCTTCATCCAGGTAGATAACAACAAAAAAGGTTAAATCATACCATCTGGACCAGTTTCTAGAAACGTTTCGAAGACGCCATCAATCTGTGGCCTGCCAACCAGATCTGACCCATAAGTAGCCTTCATGTTTCAAGCCAACCTCCTGTTGGAATCTCAGAAGCAGGCTTTAAACACGTGCAAAACAATCAATCATCATGTGTAACAATCAAATATCTTAGGTCAGATGGCCAACTTGCTACTCACAGAATCAACCTGAAGACACCAAGGCCAAAATGGTTCAGAAAAAAATCTTGTAAGCTCAATCATCCAGGTAGATAAGTTAAATCATGTCATCTGGATCCGTTTCTTTGAGTAGGACCTGGATGCAGTGCTTAGTCTCTTTAGCCTTGGTGTTCTCAGGCTGTTTCTGTGAGTAGCAAGTCGGCCGTCTGGCCTAAGACATTTGACTGTTACACATGATGATGGATTGTTTTGGGTGGATGGTCCTTTTGCATGTGTCCGCTTATTATAAGCGACTTTGGGCTTGCTTTTTTCTAAAGTCGCTTGCAAATCTTGTGAGTCACGGTTTGCGTTTTTTTGTGCTTGTTTTAAACGTGAAGTTGCTTATTTGGGCTTGACTTTCTTTCCGAGTGAAACTAGTTGACTATCTCCCAGTTCCGCACAGTAAAGCAAAAGATGAGTGGTAATAAGTAGTTTGTCACTTCCACGTCCCCATTTCCTGTTTATCACTCCCGCCCAAGATGGCGAGGCCACAGGCGCACACTCAGTCATACTGTGACCGACCACTAGGGGGCTCCACTCATACGCAGATGTCAGGATGTTTTGTTTTTAAAAATATGTAGAAAAAATATGATCTACATATTTGTTACATATGCATAATGTTTTGTTTTTTATCAGCGCTTAAAAGTGTGTCATTCAAAGTGTTTAGCATAATTTTGTTGTTGTTTATGTGTAATGCCATAATAAATGTGTTTATACTGTTTAAAAACAGCCTCTGTTTTACACAATGTGGTGGGTTGCCAGTTGGGCTTGTTTTCATAGAGCTGGTTGCTTGTTTTTATTGCGAGATCTGGCAACACTGTTGGCAGGCGGAAGACTGATGAAGTCTTCCGGATGGAAGATAAAACGTTTCTCCCTTAAAGAAACTGATGCAAATGACATGATTTAACTTTTGTTGTTGTTTTGTTCTTTTGGATAAAAGATGAAACGTTTCAACAAGAAGAATTTGTCCAGAGGACCTGACTTCACGCTTTTAGATTTTTCTACATGAATTATTGAGCATGCATCAAGATATTTCTAGAGGAAGTAGACGAGGTTGGTGGTGACTGCCAAAACAAGAGGCTTGTGTTGCATTTGATCAATAATTCTTCAACTTTTATTTATTTTGAACTTTGTTACGCTTCATTGAGCTTGTCACAGCACGTTTTTATAAAGACCTGAAGTTGTTTATTAGAAGCTTTTTCAGGATGCAGAATCATCACAGGATGCTTTGTCAGGTTTTTCCATTTGAAGCTTCAGAAAACGAGCTCGGTCCGAAACGCGTCTCCTCGAGTGGTATTTAGAGGGAAGCTGGCTCCCAGAACACCCCCTGCTTTTTAACAACAGGAAGAGGCCTTGTCAGCTTGGAACGCCCTGAGCTAAACTTTGTGTTTTCTCCCACAGACACTAAAATCTCACACTTGGATGCTTTATTATGAAACAGATAAGTGACTTTAAGCAGTTTATCATTTCCATGTGCAGCTCAGAATAATAAGAGATCAGACTTTTTACTGGTAGACCGAGAAGAAAACATGTTTTTTTTTTTAATCGGCCTTTAAACAAATGGACGGCTTTAATTTCTCATCAAATATCACATCTTTAGAGTAAACTCATTTTAGTGCAAAAAATAAAATGATCATATCTTGCAATAAGAGACTACAATCATTTTTAAACTACCGGTAATTCAGATCCATTAAGAACTCCTTATTTTAATTCAGACGTTTCCAGAGTTAGGATTTGTTTTTAACAACTTTGTATCCAGATTATAATTTACATTCTGATTTTTAGTACAGTATATAGAGTTGTGAAATTGATCAGTAGTTGATCAAGGCCTGAACGGATCAAACCAGAAGAAATTAAAGAGATCAACGCTCGAGCGACACATTAGGCTCAAATTCTGTTATCAATCTAGACTTTTCAAAGCATCAACATGGAACTTTTTTTTTAAGTGATGTGAAAGTCGAACGCTTTAAAAAGTGTGTGTGTGTGTGTGAGTCACATCTGAGAGGAAGACAGTGGAGGGGGGTGGGGTGATGCTGCTCTCAGCACTGGCTCGCTCCGGTTTGCTCTGCTTCTTGCTGGTGCTCCACAGTCAGTGGGGAGGAGGGCAGGTTTGAGGGAGGAGGGGGGGGTATTTAGCGCCTCGATTGCCCTTTGCAGCTCTGAGGGCCTTGGCAGGGCCTGCCTGTTGAAATGTGGGACACTTATCTGAGCGCAGAGAAAACATGCAGCAGCCCATCACCCCCTCTGTGCAGAACGATGGCTGCGATAGTCAGGCATGTGATATCCTGGCTCATGGATCACACTGTGAAACATACGCAAGAAGAATATACACCCATCCGTCACAACAATAACCACCTATTATAGAACAAACCCCCCCACTGTCGGCAAAACCCGTCTGATCAGTCGGGAAAAGGACAAAGAACACCCGGGGGTGTCTGATACTGAGATGTTAGCAACAGATCTGACCTGCAAACAATGAAGAAGAGAAGTTATATTATAGGTAAGGGTATAGATATTGTGTAAATTAAATCTTTATGCAGTGTTAGTAATTAGGGCTGGGGGGTTATATTCTATTTTTGATGCAGACGTGAAAAAATGTATGAAGTGTGACATAATCCAATGTTTGTACAGTATTATAATATAACTGATGGAGAGATGCTTACAAATTTCCAACACGATTTCTAACACTAAAGAAACATTTGTAC
>NC_056500.1:9718853-9730724 GCF_014905685.2 Nematolebias whitei
ATCTGGTGTTACAGTAGGGTATTTTTGCTGCTGTACTTGCCTTTATCTGTGTTTATATATACATTTTAATAAATTTTATTTTAAACAGAACAAGATTTCACCACAAAATGACCAAGATTTTTAACCAACGAGCAAAGTTGACTGAAAACGATGGGAGAAATGGTTTGAAAGTCACAAAAACAGACTTCTGGGAAACCATCACAAGCAGGTTTTGGTGTCACTTTGAGGAAAATGTTCCCATCAGTGGATGTGTTCACTAGAATCAACAGCTGGACACCACCGTTCAGGGCAAGTTCAGCAGCAACACAAACGTCTGTACGCTTGAAATAAAATAGGTGCATTTACTGTGATGTGTTCAAATGTCTGCGTGGACGTGGAGCCATAAAACTCAAACCTCATCACGAGCGGAGAGGCTGTTTGCTGTCCGACCAGACAATAAAGCAATACTTTAAAAGCAGCTGTCTGTTGATGTGATGGCCCCTCTGATTGATTATTGATTACTGCTGATTGTAGAAAGGGACTGTTTATGCTGCAGATGTTGAGTTCAAAACTTCATGAATTTATTGTTTTCATGTTGTAGCCGTGTCCACGAGGCAATATAAAAATAAACTGAAGTAAAACAACAAGCTTTAGAATATTAAAGAGAGATTCATGCAATTGCCATAACAAATATACCATTAGTTTTGCCTTTTAATCCTATTTAAATAGCCTGTTTAACTCCAGTCCATTCAAATACAAACAAATCTGATGTGATTTGTTTGTTAGTGGCCCTCTCTGGATAAAGTTTAAGAAGTCAGGTTTAAATTTTCGTACATTTTTAACCTCTTTGACTCGTCTTACCTAAACCGAATGAAATCTAGTCTTTACTTTCTCCTAAAATGTCCCCTTGTAATAAATCCACATGCTATTTGTTTTCTAAAAGCCTCCTTCCTGTAGCATTTTTACAAGTTATATTTGGAACGTAAAATGCCTCTAATGTCACGGAAGCTGGAAACTAAGAAACATTTCCTTTTGCAGATAAGTCAAACACAGGACGCCAACAACTGCTGCACGTCAAATGATATCTTCTGAGGAATAAATAAGATGCAGCTGGGAAGTTGTGTAATGGAAAAACTGAGTGGCACCAGGTGAAGTTCAGCTGTGGCAGATTGAGTTTGGCAAAAGAAAAATAGAAATTTGCTTCATTTGGTTTGTCGAGCAAACAACAACACAATGAGCTGATGCTTTCTCTGCAGGCAGCGCGGCTCTTTAATGAAAGGTCAAAGGTGAAGAGCGCTCGCTTTAGCTGTGTTTTTTGTTTCGAATGAAAAAAAAAAACAAGACCTCGAACTCTGTGGAGTCCCACAAGTTTCTACCAAATATCTTGATGTGACGTGAAAAGGTGACAGAAATATTCAGTTTTTGCTTTTGTCACATTTCAATGTTTTACATCAAGGAGCAAATATTACACAATAACAAGAGTAAATAAAAATGCAGTTTTTAAATATTTAATTTATTAAAAATACATAAAAGTTTATCCAAACCAACCTCAGCCTATTTAAAATAATAATAATTATTGCCTTCTTTGGGAAATCATGAATTACCAGACTTTATAAGAGTTCAGTCTGATTTGTGCCAGGTATGTAGAATTTAAAATAAAAAAATTGATCCATCCATTATCTTTTACCCACTTCTTCCTTTTCAGGGTCATGGGGGTCACTGGTGCCCATATCCAGCAGTCACTGTGTGAGGGGCGGGGGGACACCCTGGACGAGTCACAAGTCCTTAGAGACAAACGAGACAATCACTCACTCTCTCACTCACATCTAGAGACAATTTAGAGTTACCAGTCAGCCTAACATGCATGTTTTTGATCTGTGGGAGGAAACTGGAGTACCCGGAGAAAACTCACACATGCACGGAGAGAACATGCAAACTCCACCCAGAAAGGTCCTTGGCTGGGATTTGATCCGGTGACCTTCTCGCTGAGAGGTGGCAGCTCTACCGATTGCACAATCATTATTTTTATTTTATTTTTTTTATTTACCCTTTATTTATACTGGTAGTCTCATTGAGTCATGATAATTCATTTTCAAGAGACCTGGGAGCAGATGGTGGGGGTTAAGGGCCTTGCTCAGGGGCCCAGAGTGGGGAAAATAAGGGTGGAGGCAGGTGTGGGTGTTTCACCTTTTCCACCCTCATTTTGATGTTGACGGTACTGGGAGTTGAACCTGTGACTTTCCGATCACAGGCCCATCTTCTCTAACCTCTGCGCCACCATTCCCTTGCATTCACAAATAAAGGAAACACAAAACGGTGAACCTTCCCACTGCTCAGCGACTCACCCAGGTGGTCCAACAGAACCCAGAACAATAAAGCTCAGATGATTCAACATCAAATCTACTGCACATTCAAACATGGTGGTGGTAGAGTGGTGGTCTGTCTGGGACTTCTTTGCTGCTCCTGGACAACTTGTGGTAACTGACAGAACCATGAATTCTGCTCTCCAACTGAAAATTTAAAATAAAACTATCACGTTCAGATCTGCAGAAACTTGATTAGACTTGTTGCAGTGGCTCAACCGGTCATTGGGTTTAGGAGGCAAATGTTTTCACACAAAGCCACTTTTCCTTTATTAAAGTCACCATTTAAAACTGTAATTTTGTATTTAATCAGGTTATCTTTGTTTGATGATCTGAAACAAGTGTGTAGCGACCACCCCACCAATAAATAAATAAACAAAGCAAAAACAGCAGAAACCTGTAAGCAGGAAATAGTAAGAAATAAACAAAACAAAATCCACAATCCATCTGTATTGAAAAGTTGAGCCCTTATTTAATCAGTCTGGGGGGCATTTTATTCTATAATCAACATTTTGTAAGGTATTTTTTTTTTTGGCTGATGCTGCTCTTACTGTGCCTTGAGAAAGTATTCGGCCCCCTTGAACTTTTCAACCTTTTGCCACATTTCAGGCTTCAAACATAAAGATATAAAATTTTAATTTTTTTGTGAAGAATCAACAACAAGTAGGACACAATTGTGAAGTAGAATGAAATTTATTGGATGTGTCAAACTTTTTTAACAAATAAAAAACTGAAAAGTGGGGCGTGCAATATTATTGGGCCCCCTTGCGTTAATACTTTGTAGCGCTGCCTTTTGCTGCAGTTCCAGCTGCAAGTCTCTTGGGGTATGTCTCTGTCAGTTTTGACATGGAGAGACTGAAATTCTTGCCCATTCTTCCTGTAAAACAGCTCGAGCTCAGTGAGGTTGGATGGAGAGCGTTTGTGAACAGCAGTCTTCAGCTCTTTCCACAGATTCTCGATTGGATTCAGGTCTGGACTTTGACTTGGCCATTCCAACACCTGGATACGTTTATTTGTGAACCATTCCATTGTAGATTTGGCTTTATGTTTTGGATCATTGTCTTGTTGGAAGATAAATCTCCGTCCCAGTCTCAGGTCTCTTACAGACTCAAACAGGTTTTCTTCCAGAATGGTCCTGTATTTGGCCCCATTCATCTTCCCATCAATTCTGACCATCTTCCCTGTCCCTGCTGATGAAAAGCAGGCCCAAACCATGATGCTGCCACCACCATGTTTGACAGTGGGGATGGCGTGTTCAGGGTGATGAGCTGTGTAGCTTTTACAACAAACATATCGTTTTGCATTGTGGCCAAACAGTTCGATTTTGGTTTCATCTGACCAGATGTTTGGTGTGTCTCCCAGGTGCTTGTGGCAAACTTTAAACTACACTTTTTATGGATATCTTTGAGAAATGGCTTTCTTCTTGCCACTCTTCCATAAAGGCCAGATTTGTGCAGTGTATGACTGATTGTTGTCCTATGGACAGACTCTCCCACCTCAGCTGTAGATCTCTGCAGTTCATCCAGAGTGATCATGGGCCTCTTGGCTGCATCTCTGATCAGTCTTCTCCTTGTTCCAGATGAAAGTTTAGAAGGACGGCCGGGTCTTGGTAGATTTGCAGTGGTCTCATACTCCTTCCATTTCAATATGATTGCTTGCACCGTGCTCCTTGGGATGTTTAAAGCCTGGGAAATCTTTTTGTATCCAAATCCGGCTTTAAACTTCTCCACAACAGTATCTCGGACCTGCCTGGTGTGTTCCTTGGTCTTCATGATGCTCTCTGCGCTTTGAACAGAACCCTGGGACTATCACAGAGCAGGTGCATTTATACAGAGACTTGATTACACTCAGGTGGATTCTATTTATCATCATCAGTCATTTGGGACAACATTGGATCATTCATAGATCCTCACTGAACTTCTGGAGTGAGTTTGCTGCACTGAAAGTAAAGGGGCCCAATAATATTGCACGCCCCACTTTTCAGTTTTTTATTTGTTAAAAAAAGTTTGACACATCCAATAAACTTCATTCCACTTCACGATTGTGTCCCGCTTGTTGTTGATTCTTCACAAAAAATTAAAATGTTATATTTTTATGTTTGAAGCCTGAAATGTGGCAAAAGGTTGAAAAGTTCAAGGGGGCCGAATACTTTCGCAAGGTGCTGTAAGTAAAGTTCTCCTTTTAAATCCACATCTTTAAAACGATCCAACTTGTTTACAGTCAGTGTTGTCCCAAGATGGAAACTGAGACAAACCAAATTGGCGACAGTTTTCTGTTTGCGCCTGCGAGCGAGGACGGGCATGAAAAGCGTATTAATAGACCGGACCTGAACTTCTGTGAAGTCAGAAGTCGGTCTGAGCCGGTCCACGGGAGTAAGTTTAGGACTTGGCAGAGTCCTCGTTAGTCCTGAGCGAGAGCCAGGATGTATCAGATGGAAAATGTCCCACAGACAGAGACATTGTGGACTCTTAACCTGTCTGCTGGTCATCAAAAACTCCCCATTTACTGGTAAACAAGAACAAGCTGTTTTATAGTCAAACGAGAAGATGAACAAGCATTAGTACTTGCCAGAACGACAGATTTATTCACACTTTAGCTTCTAAAATCTCTTTTATAAAAATACAACTTTGACTCTAATGAACTTTACTGTTATAGACAGGAAACTGTTTGTAAACCACATATTATGACTGTGATTAAATTGCTCTTAAATGACTTTTTTCTCTTCATTATTAGTTGGATCATCAAAGAATTGGTTTTTGACTTCCACGTGGGTCATTTTGGTTGTTTCTGTAGGTAAACAAACATAGTAGTTAGCATCCTGCCACAAAATGACTTAGAAATGTTTAATTTAAAGAACATGAAGCATTGATATGAGTAAAAAACAAAATATTGTGCAGGTTTTGTTTCTTACTTATGATTAATTTATTGGGTCAAAAATATTTCCCTAACAACAATTACACTTCTGTTATTTGTAAATTTTGTATAAATTTGACACATTTAAGTCTGTCTTAGAATAAAAGATAATTTCTATTCATGTGCATGCTCTGTTTTTAACATTTACTTTAACAAATGTGCATGTTAGAGATTGAGATCTCTGTATTTTAAATTAGACTCATTCTGACAAATAAGGCCTGCACTACTTTGTTCAGGGAAACCATCATGAGCACCCCCTCCCAACTCCAGTTCATATCATAGTATCCAAATATAGATCTACAACTAACCAGAAATAGAAATTACACCCAGTGTAACCGCAGGGAACAAATTGTCCCACCGGACGTCTCCTACGAATCCAAAGCATGTCAGTCTGCACGAGAATGACCACGGTGGCCATCGTGCTCTCCAGATATCTTCTGATTCCTTACATAATGTGCAAGGAAACACCTGCCCATCATCATCATCATCACTGCCCCTCAGCTCTGGATCTTCTTACACTTCTTGGGAGTTTGCATATGCAACACTCCCCCACACCTCGTGCACAGAGCGAGAAGAGAAAAAAGTTCATCCCGTCTGAGTCAGAGGAAAGATGAGGAGGAGGAAGGAGGGGAGGAGTGCGAAAGCCCAAGAGTCAGCTGGTTCAGACCGGTTTAATGCTCCCTTCTCTTCACCTCTGGCTCACTTTGTCACATTGTGTCTCCATGTTTTTTCCTCGTTTCTCTGCTATTCTTGTCAAAGTTTCTCTTTTACCTCCAAAGTCTCCCCCCACCACCACAGCTGCCCTTTTCCAGGTGTTAAACTTTAGCTCTTATTCTAAAGAAACACATAATAGCTGCTCATTTCCTGAAAGGTAAACTAAAATCATTCAACGAATGGAGTGAAATCAAGGCGGAGGATCTTTGTTTTCCACAGCAGCATTCATTTTTGACTTCAAGATATTATCGGTAGCATTAATTATGGTAGCTGGGGATTGTTAATTCATATTGTGGTTTGATTTTTACACTTTCACTTCCCCACCGAGCAGCAGAACTTCACTCAGATGAGCTCCTGCTGAGCAGACAGCCTGGATAAGGACATCAGACCTTCATAAACAGACTAAAACAAGGCTGGTGGAAACTTTTGAACCATAGTTTAATGTCATAATTATTTTTATCTTCAGCACATGAAGTTCAAGGCTCAGAAAACCTAAACCTCTGTGTCATTCAAAAAGGCACAAGGTGTTATCAGGACAGGTTTCGTAAAACTCTGCAGATGCTGAGAGGTGAAATAATGGATGTACAGCTTGTGAGAAAAGCCTCCAGTTTATTGTAAGTCCTTTTAAATCCCATGAACCAATAAACTAACTCCAAATAGCTGAAGTTATTAATAATTCTGGGATCCCGGTGCACAAACAAGCAGCTCTGGTGACCTGATTGAGACCTGTTTACAGCTGAGCCGCCCTCTGACACCAGCCTGTGTCATTTCTTACAGGGACGTCTTGTTAAAGTGCAAGTCATCGTGATGAATTCGAGATCTGGGCTCGGACGTTTGGATCTTGGACTGACGAGGTTCTCTGTGATAAGGCTTTTGAAGATAATTGGCTTTAAAGCAGCTGTAATTTTCATTAACAACTAAATGATGACGGTTTAATGACGGACAAACATGCTGAGCATCCTCAGCGACTCAGACATGAGCAGCAGCCGAAGGACAGAACTTTATGACGTTCTTTTCAAAAAGAGAAGGAGTATTAACAATTCAGCCACTTCCAAAATTTTACTTCCTTCCCTGGTGGCCAACGACAAAATAAAGTTTTATCCAAACAAACACAAAGCTGCAGAGAAGACGTAGTCCTGCTGATCTCTGGTCCCGAAGGAACACTTTTGTCTTCCTGTCCCTTATTCTCAGAAACTGGAAATATAACGTCAGAGATGTTCAGCTGACAGTTAACGTTCGGCTGATGAAACATTAAAGAAACAACTGCACGATTAAACCAAATGTTGAAATCATGCAGTCTTCACTGTAAATGTAATTTAGAGGCAAACGACACGGAATATTTTTAATTTGACGTCAAATTTACTCGACAGCATCATTGATCTTTGGAATATTATTTCTGAAATCCACTTTTTTCCATATTTTCTTGTTTTGTGGGGGGCCGTTGCAATAAAAGCTCAAGATTTAATTTATTCCATTTACAGAAAACTAGACAAATTTACCACGTTATTCAGATTTTGTGTAGAAAATCATGCGATCACACAAACATGTTAAAATAAAAATGTTCCAAAAATGCCATGGGAAACATAAGAAAAATATGTTTTACATGTTAAATGATGTGACGTCACATGTGAAGTTCATGCATTGTGTTTTCTGTAAGGAATTTATTGGTTTTATGATTAAAAAAAACGTGAACAATACAGTAGATGCTAATAGGTTCAGCCCAGACGTGCTGTTCAGAACCCATTTGTCTTGACATGAACGGTATGAGAGGCCATGAACTTTAGAGCAGCTCAGAAATATCCAGCAAATATTAAGGCCCTGTTTACACTACAACGATCCAATGAAAACAGATTTTTTGTCCTATTTCTATTAACATGCTGGTGAAGATTCTCAGTCATCAAGGACATGATAAATTCAAAAAACGTTCAATACAAAAACAACTGGACTTTATTTGTAACAGAAGACGTTCCGCTCCTCATCCGAGGAGCTTTCACTGCTCATTGAATTGAGAAAGCTCCTCGGATGAGAAGCGAAACGTCTTCTGTTACAAATAAAGTCCAGTTGTTTTTGTATTGAACGTTTTTTTGAGTATTTCTATTAAACACATTTATATGAAAACAATTTAATTACAATCTCTGATTACACAGCAACGAAAGATGTGGAAACGGTGTAATTCCTCCACCACGCCACTAGTTGGTGCTATGTTCTTTGAAACTTGAAACTCTAAGTTCGTATGCGTTAAAAAATATATATTTAATTTTCAATTATTTACGTAAAGAGACAGAAAATGAGCACTGTGTTGGAGAGCCGTAACTCAGAAGCACAAACAATACTCTGGTATCCGCCCTTGTCGATAGTTTCTTCTTCGGTGGATTGTAGGAAAACGTTATGTTTTACGTTATACCACACAAGCGCCAGGGATTCTCTGACAGAAAAGATCAATTTTTTTTTTCTGTTTACACAATAACAGACATGGGGAAGTTTTTGAAGCATTGCACTCTGGAGCCCGTTCCCAAATGTTTTTATTTTCGTGTAAATGAACACTACAAACGCGACGAAACTTCCATTTTCACCAAAAATAGTTTTCGTGTAAACAGGACCTAAAAAAAATTCCTTCAGTAACAATAAGCAGGAGTTCTTAGCGTTCATCAGACATAATGTTCTCCTCTGCTGACGGACTGAAAAAGAAACAAAGATGATTTAAAATTCAGTTTTCAGCTCCTTGGCTCCAGCCTGTTCCATCCAGATCTCCGAGCCCCCACTCCGCCCGCCCGCCCCTGCTAACTTTGGGTTATCGAGGCTACTGGCGAGCTTTCAGACGGAGTGTGAAGTGGAGTAAATGTGCGTCATCTCGTGTGAACGGTACTGCTCAGACTGCTGTGTCACACGGCTGCATGGTCAGAATACCTCCACGTTTAGACTGCTCACCGCTCTTCTCCCCCCCGTCCCCACCCGAGGCTCCTCACTTCACAGATACGTGGAGCTGCTGAGTCAGAGCTGTTCAAACTGGCTGAACGCCTCAGATGTCAGAGAGAAGCTGCTGGAAGTTTAGCTCAGAAGTTCCCAGGATAAACTGGAAAACAACAACCGCGGCCCTCGCGTCGTGACCTCTGACCTCTGACCTGCTGGCCGACAGCCTCATTTGGCGGGAAATATCTAGGATTGTTTTACACGTTGGACGTGAGTTGGAATCGTTAAAAAAAGCAGTCTCAGTGTTGATTCAGGCGCTTCTGAACCAACAAACAGTCATCAAAGAGCAAAGAGGCCAAAATGAAATTCATGCAAACGTTCTGCAGCATTTGACAACTTCTAATTCATAAATGCATTTAAAACCTGAGTGAACCCGAGTCAATTTTTTTTAGCTGCCTCAGCATACGCGTCGCATCAAGAATCCTGAGTTCAGCTGGGCTAGTAGCTCAGTGGTAACCCCGAGGCCGCAGGTTTGATACCAGGTCGAATCAGAAAGGGCGTTTGGTGTAAAACCAAATCTTTCACACGAGTTCGCTCGCTGTGGCGCCTTCTGCCGAAGGGAGCAGCTGAAAGAAAAACAGCCGAGAGTTCAGGTAAAAGCTAACACTCTGTGCTGTGTTAGCAAAACATCTCTTTAAACGCTGAACAAAGGTAAATAATTAGAGGAACACTCACAGCTGAACTGGAGTCAACATGGCCACAGCAGCTAGTCAACCTTGGCGAAGACAAAAACGCCGCCACTTTTAAAAACACTGAGCTGAAACCTGTTGTGGTAGTGGCTGAGACTCCTCCCCAACAGATACTCCGAGCACCAGCTGATGGCACGAGTCCTTGTGTCGCTGCAAGCAAACGCAGCATTTAAATTAAGATAATTGATCCTACAGCTTGTGGCTTTCCAGTTAGTTTAAATCTCTGGTATGAAATGCAGAGGGCGGTATTTAAAGGTGACTTTAAATCAAAAATCTAAATTCGTTAAACTGGCTTCTCATTTTTATCCCAGTCATACACGAATTATTAAACTGTAACTCATGACATCTCAGTTCTCCTTCCTTAAAAAGGTGTATAAGTGTATATTGCACACATTTATAAATAGGCACAAACATTTGTTTGGTTACAAACCAGGCTTGTTATTGGAGCCTTGCGTTTGTGAAACAGTTGCTGCAAATTCCTCCCGTCCACAGATAACAGACCTCGGTCAAATAATGAGCAGGTACGCTCCCGACAGACCTGCAGCAGGACAAAACACAACCTGCTGCACGAGACGAGAGGCTTTTAGCTGATTCTGATCTAAATATGGTGCTCAGATCCTCTGATCTCACTTTTTTTTTTCAACTTCCTGTGTTTGTTTGTCTCCCTAGAAATAAAAAAGCAGGTCTACGCTGCCGCAGTCAAAGCTTTGCACGGTTAACACCTGCGAGTCAGAAGAGTCTCTGAGATTTGGCGTAGTTGTAATATGATGGCTTGAAATGAGCTGGATCAACAGGAGGAATAAACTGTACGACACGCCGTCCTCAAAATGCCTGAAAATTGTTTCTGCCTCGAACGCATCACCTTGAAGGTTAGATGGCTCCCCGGCTGCCAGACGCCTTCATCACAAAATAATCAAAACTTCAGTTTCCATAAAAACATGGAGCTTTCAGATGCTTACTAATTGGGGCCGCCCGAGTCGTAGGCTCAACTACCACCACATCTCATGGTGTCCTTGAGAAAATATACCCAATCCCTAACTGCTCCCCTGGGGGCGCCTACATAGCTGCCCGCTGCTCCACCTGGGTGCATCTCAGGTGTGATGGGTTAAATGAAGCGATTTAATCATTTTAAAGAAACAGCACTTTCTTCTTCTTCTAAACAATTGTTGTTTAAAACCATTCCAAGAGAGAGAGAGAAAGCTGAGAGTTAATTGAATTTATAACATATTCAGTGTTTTTGTTTACTGAAAGTTTGCAAAACCTTGTAACCCAGTAAGTAAACAAATAAATAAATAAATCACTGCTGATGTTGTCAATTAAATAGTTAATTAACACTGATTATAGATTACAGCAAGCCACTGCTTTCAAGGTCACACACACACACACACACACACACACACACACACACACACACACACACACACACACACACACACACACACACACACACACACACTGATGACAGCATCAGTCTTATCACTCAGCAGTTCTTAATAACTTCAGGATGTTGTGAACTGAATATTCATCAGTTGCTCTATGTGTGCGTGAGTGCGTGCATACTAAAACCTGCAGCTAAAAATTTGGGTCAACAGCGCCCTCTTGTGTCTAGGATGAGTTGAAACTACAGAAGCATAAAGACACGCGCACACACACACACAAGCGTTTTTAAGCATAAAGATATTTAAAAAAATCCCCCAACATTTGTTGCTGGCTTGGGCAGGTATTTATTTCACATCTGTTTTTTTTATTTTTTATTAATTATTATAGAGCGCAAACCCGGATACAGTCAGACACCAAACCAACGCCCAACCAGAACAAACTTCTTCTCCAAGTTTTACTTTCACTTTCTTTTCCTGAGAAAAACTCAGGGTGGGGAACATAGATATCATATAAAAGCTAGAAACAGCACGGCTCGTCTGCGCCTAGGGCCGCCATCTTGGAACGGTCGACCGCTCCACTCAGTGCAACCTGTTTGTCAGGAGCAATGAAGTATCTGCGCGTTTAATCAGTCAGAGCTGAATACTAAACTCATTCTCATATTTTTTTTCCTCTGTAAATCTTAAGCGTACAGCCATTAAAACTTAACACATGGCTCAGTGTATTTAAATATTCTTGGTGGGGTTAACATTAACACTAATAAAATATTCTTATGACACGTTTTGCAAAACTCACAGTCACTGATACATTTTTCTATCTATCTATCTATCTATCTATCTATCTATCTATCTATCTATCTATCTACC